>NC_077232.1:281008747-281608747 GCF_027887165.1 Monodelphis domestica
CACACACACACACACACACACACACACACACACACACACATTTTTTCGTTGTTGATTTGTTTTTTAGTTGAGTCTAAGTCTTGATCCCATTTGAGGTTTTCTTAGGAATGTACTGGACTGGTTTGTCATTCATCCTGTGGCTTATTTTTCAGATGGGGGGCTCAGATAAACTTTGAGTTAAGTGACTTGCCCAGGAACTTAGTAAAGTGACTGAGATCAACATAAATGAAATGTTTTGTGTAAATACATATGTGTATGTATGTACATGCATCTCTTATAATATTTTAGAATTGCATATGAGAGCACTGACAACTATTTCCATCACTGCTTTAAATTAAAAAAATGATAAATATATCATCAAAAGTGATTTGTACACTTATATATTCCAAAGGACTTTTGATTAATAGGAATTATAGAATCCTTAGAAAGCTAACTATTGAGGGGTTGAGTCAAGATGGCTGCTTAGCAAGCTGCAAAAGTTCAGAACTCCTGTAAGGTCCATCCTTACCTATTATAGACTGAATGCTCCTAGAGCACCGAAATTCAAGCTGAGCAACAGGACAGAGGTGGGGAACCCTCCTTCTGGACTCAAATCAAAAGGTATGCCCCCCAAAAGCCAGAACCCAAGAATACTCAGGGCTAAGGGGAAGGCAGAGGGAAGGCCCCGGACCCATCCCCCCCCAACCCAGAGGGCTGAGCCCCCAGCAGCAGCGAGAATCTCTGAGCAGGCAAAGGTGCTGGTTTGGAGGGTCTACTTTGTGAGCAGCGGGGCTTTGGGCACCAAGCATCCAGAGTGGACAGCGGGGAGGAAGCCAGGGAGAGACCGGGGCCATGGCAGGGTCCCTCCATCAGGCTCTAGTCTCACCATTGCCTCAGGGCACATCCAGACCAATCCATTTGAAACTAACCCCATCAGGACTCCTCAGAGCTCAGGGAGGTGGGCAAAGGCACTGGGGAAACTTGCGGACAGCGGAGAACCAGCTGGAGAGAACTGGAGAGAGCCTGGGCGGCCCAGCCTTCCAGGAGTCTTTGGCCTCAGAGCACATACAGCCCAACCTAGTTGAACTTAATCTGATCAAAAGCCTCCAGAGGACAGGGAAGCTAACATTCCTCCCCTAGAAACTGTACCAAGAGATCTGACAAAGCTCCAAGAGGGGAGACTGACAGCCCCAAAACAAAAAAAAAAATGAGAGGAGCAAGAGCACAAATACAAGGAGCAAAGAAGGGGTAAACTCGAGCAAACAACAGAAAAAGAAGAAAAAAATTACAATAGACAGCTTCTGCACAGGAAATGAGCAAAGTGTAGCATCCCAAGCATATTCACATCTATGAAATATAAATGACTGTATGGCTACTGTGTCTCCAAGCATAAGCTACACAAAGAGCGAATGAAACAGAGGGGGAGGACCCAGCAAAGGAAAAATCAGAAATCCCAGCGAATTGGATACAGGCTTTGGAAGAACTCAAAATGCAATTCAAATACAATTAAGAGAGGCTGAAGACAATTGGGAAAAGAATTTAAACACTAAGATGAGTCATCTGGAAACAGAGGCACTTGAACTAAAACAAGAAAATGGTATCTTGAAAGTCAAAATCAACCAGCTGGAAAATGAGGCAAAGGAGATGAAAGATGAGGCAAAGCATATGAAAGATGAGGTGAAGGAGATGAAAGATGACCTCCAAAGAAAATCAGACTAAAAGGAAAAGAACAACCAAAAAACTAAGCATGAAATCCAGTCTCTAAGAACCAGAATACAACAACTAGAATCAAGTAACCTCACAAGGCAGCAGGACACTATAAAACAAAACCAAAAGAATGAAAAAATTGAGGAAAATATGAAGCATCTCATTCACAAAATAGAGGACTTAGAAAATCATTCAAGGAGAGACAATTTAAGAATCATTGGCCTACCAGAAGACCATGACAAAAGGAAAAGCCTGGACATTATATTACAGGAAATTATTAAAGAAAACTTCCCTGATATCCAAGAACAAGAGGGAAAAGTGAAGATTGATAGAATCCACAGATCACCTCCTGTACTTAATCCCCAACTGACAACACCCAGGAATGTTATAGCCAAATTTAAGAACTATCAGACAAAAGAAAAAATATTACAAGCTGCCAAGAAGAAGTCATTCAGATACCAAGGAACCATAGTGAGGATAACTCAGGATCTGGCTGTATCCACACTGAAAAAAAAAAGAAAGGCATGGAATATGATATTCCGAAAAGCAAGAGAACTAGGTCTACAACCAAGAATCAACTACACAGCAAAACTGACTATATTCTTACAGGGGAAAGTATGGTCATTCAACAAAATAGAAGAATTTCAAGAATTCATAAAGAAAGGACCAGACCTGAACAGAAAATTTGATGTCCAAGCACGGAACTCAAGAGAATCATCAAAAGGTAATTAAAAAAGAGGGGGGAAAAGAAAAACAAAACAAAACAAAAAATCTTAAGAGACTCAATAAGTTAAAATGATATGTATCTCTATAAGAAAAGAGGTCATTGGTAACTCTTAAAAACTGTTGTTATTACCTAGGCAGCAAAAAGACATACACTTAGAAGGAACAGTGACAAACTGTATAGGATGAAAGGACAAGACATATATAGATATGTATATAGGTATATAGATATATGCATGCAAAAATACATACACATGAGTATGCATATATACATATACATATATATGTAACTAGAGCTTTAAAATAGGTTAATATTAAAAGAAATGGGAAAAGAAACAAATGGGGGTAAATTTATATGTCATAAAGAAGCTCATGGTGGGAGGAGGGGAGAACATCAATACACTGGAAGGGTAAAGAGGTCGGAGACAGGAAATATTCAACTTTTACGTGTTTTGAAATTGATTCAAAAGGGGAAAAAATCCAATCCATTGGGGGCAAAAAATAGATTTGCACCCTATAGGGGAGTAGAAGGGTAACAAACAGTTTGGTGGAGAGGGAAGCAGTACAAGAGAGGGAGGGGGCGGGGGTTAATTTTAGAAAGACTACAGGGAAAGTAAGGGGGGGATAAGAAGGGAGGGGGGTAAAAGGGGAGTAAAATAAGGGTGGGAACAAGTGGGACTGTTTAAAAGCAAACATTGGTGTAGAAGGAAATAGTGAAAGAAGAAAAGGCAGGAACAGGAGAAGAAATACTTAGAAAGAGTCACAAAATGTAAAATAAACAATTTTGACTACATCAAATTTAAAAAGTTTTTCTACAAACAAAACCAATGTAACTAAAATCAGAAGGGAAGCAACAAATTGGGAAATAATCTTCATAAAAACCTCTGCCAAAGGTTTAATTACTCAAATTTACAAAGAGCTAAATCAATTGTACAAAAAATCAAGCCATTCTCCAATTGATAAATGGGCAAAGGACATGAACAGGCAGTTCTCAGCCAAAGAAATCAAAACTATTGAAAAAGTGTTCTACATCTCTTATAATCAGAGAGATGCAAATCAAAACAACTCTCACATGACATCTATGGAAAGTAATGAATGCTGGAGGGGATGTGGCAAAGTAGGGACACTAATTCATTGCTGGTGGAGTTGTGAATTGATCCAACCATTCTGGAGGGCAATTTGGAACTATGCCCAAAGGGCGATAAAAGACTATCTGCCCTTTGATCCAGCCATAGCACTGCTGGGTTTGTACCCCAAAGAGATAATAAGGAAAAAAGACTTGTACAAGAATATTCATAGCATCGCTCTTTCTGGTGGCCAAAAATTGGAAAATGAGGGGATGCCCTTCAATTGGGGAATGGCTGAACAAATTGTGGTATATGTTGGTGATGGAATACTATTGTGCTAAAAGGAATAATAAAGTGGAGGAAATCCATGGAGACTGGAACAACCTCCAGGAAGTGATGCAGAGCAAAAGGAACAGAACCAGGAAAACATTGTACACAGAGACTGATACACTGTGGTACAATCGAAGGTAATGGACTTCTCCATTAGTGTCAATGCAATGTCCTTGAACAATCTGCAGGGATCTAAAAAACACTATCCACAAGCAGAGGATAAACTGTGGGAGTAAAAGCACCGATGAAAAGCAACTGCTTGACTACAGGGGTGGAGGGGACATGACTGAGGAGAGACTCTAAATGAACACTCTGATGCAAATACCAACAACATGGAAATGGGTTCAAATCAAGAACACATGTGATACCCAGTGGAATAGCGTGTCGGCTATGAGAGAGGTGCTGGGGTTGGGGGGGGGGGGAGAGAAGAAAAGAAAATGATCTTTGTTTCCAATGAATAATGTTTGGAAATGACCAAATAAAATAATGTTAAAAAAATAAAAAATAAAATGGGCTGGAGAAAGAAAAAAAAATAAAGTGCTAACTCTAAAAAAAAAAAGAAAAAAAGAAAGAAAACTTACCATCATTGAATGGTATTGTCTGGTGAAATAATGTAGGTGTTAAGATTCTCCCTGTAACATTTCCATAATTAGGTTTACTCAGAAAATATGCATTTTAAAGGTTTCTTCTTTCAAATTTGATGCAGAAAATTGGACATCTCTCTTAAGATTTTCTCTCAAGTAAATTAGGGGCAGGTACGTGGCTCATTGGATGGATGAATTCCTTGAATTCATATGTGGACTTGGATCTGTGATTCTGGGCAAAACACTTAACCTAGTTTACCTCTATTTTCTCATGAGCTGGAGAAAAAAAATATAAAACCACTCCAATATTTCTGCCAAGAAAACCCTAAATAGAGTCATAAAGAAGCAGGTATGACTGAAAAGACTAAACCACAGTATTAGAATCCATCAGAAATTATATGAAAAAATTCAGGACAGTAAGATTACTTTTGGCTTCAAAGGGCCTCAAAGTATATATATATATATATACATATATATATATATATATATGTCAGATTTATAAGGGAGGTAGAGCCAAGATGACAGAGTAGAGGTCAGAAAAGCCTAAACTCTCCCAAACTCTACTCCAATAAAAATATTTCAAAATGAATTATGGAGTGACATAACAACAAAGAGAGAAACTAAGCCAATTTTTTAGCTAAATACAGTTAGGACGGTTGGTAGGAAAGATTTTTTTCACTGGCTGAAAGGAGAGTACAATCTAGTGCAAGACCTTTGATCTGCACTCAATCTCCATCAGCTCTTTCTCAAGAATTGGCTAGCATTTTTCATCATGAGTCCTTTGAGATTGCCTTGAATCTTTGTATTGCTAAGTCATTCAGTGCTTTTCATGATATACTGTTTCTCTGTATGACATTCTCCAGGTTCTACTCACTTCACTCTGCATCAGATCATAGGTTTTTCTGAAATACATTTCATCATTTCTTATATTATACAATTTTCCACTATAATTATACTGTAATTTGTCTAATCTTTCCTCAACTTATTGTCTTTCCCTCAATTTCCAATTCTTTGTAATCACAAAGAGAGCTGCTAGAAATATTTTAATACAAATAAGTGTTTTTCCTCTTAACATTTTTATTTGGAATACAGCCCCAGTACTGGTATTGCTGTATGAAAGAAAATGCTCAGTTTTATAGTTCATTGGGCATAGTTGGTGATTGTTTTCCAGAATGTTTGAATCAATTCATAATTCTACCGACAGTTTAATAGTGTCCCAATTTCCCCACATTCTCACCAACATTTATAAATTTCCTTTTCTGTCATATTAGACAATCTACCAAATTAGAGGTAGTATATCAGAGATGCTCATTTTACATTTCTCTAATCAATAGTAATTTTAAAGATTTTTTATATGACTATAGATAGCTTTGATTTTTTTATCTGAAAACTTTTCAAATCTTTTGACCATTTACCAGTTGAAGAATGCCTTTTGTTATTATAATGTAACTCCATTACTTGAGGGATTTTTTTTTCTCCTAGTTTTCTTTTTCCCTTCAAATCTTGCTTGCATTAGTTTTCTAAATGCAAACCTTTTTTAATTTAATGTAATAAAATTATCCATTTTTATCTCATAATTCTTTCTTTCTCTTGTTTGGTCATAAATTCTTCACTTATTCATTGATCTGACAGTCAAACTCTTCCACGTTTGATTAATTTATTTATGTTATCATCCTTTATGTCTAATCATATACCCATTTGACCTTAGATAGTATGAGATATTGGTCTATACTAAGTTTCTGCTATACTGTTTTCCTGTTTTCCCAGCAGTTTTTTTTATTATCAAATAATGTGTTCTTATCCTAAAAGCTGTGATCTGGGTCTTTAATATGGCCATTTTTACTGTGTTTGTATACCTACCTACTCTATTCCACTGATGCACTGTTCTATTTCTTAGTCAATGACAATTTCTTTTGAAGATTACCACTTTATATTATAGTTTGAGATAGAGTATAGCTAAGTTACCTTCACATTTCTTGGCCTTTTGTTTTTCTAAATAAATTTTATTATTTTTTCTCACTCTATGCAATAATCTTTGGTATTCAATTGGAATGGCACTGAATGACTGAATTTAAGAAAATTGTCGTTTTATTTTATTGGCTTAATCTGCCTAAAAACAATTAATATTTTCCAACTGTTTAGATCCAACTTTGTTTGAAAAGTGTTTTGTAATTGTGCTCATATTTCCCAGGTTTGATTTGGCAGGTAGACTCTCAGGTATTTTATACTGTTAGTCTATTTTAAATATAATTTTTCTTTCTATCTCTTGCTTCTGGACTTTGTTGGTAATATAGAGAAATGTGGATGGGTTATATGGATTTATTTTATGTTCTGCAACTCTGCAATTAATTTTTAGTTGATTTTCTGGGATTCTGTAAGTATACTATCATATCATCAGCATAGAATGATCATTTTGTTTATTCATTATCTATTCTAATTTCTTCATTTTTTTTCTCCTATTGCTGGAGCTAGTACAATATTAAATGATAGTGGTGAAAATTTACTTGCTTCACCTTTGATCTTATTGAAAATGCTTCTAGGTTATTCCCATTACAGATAATGCTTGCTGGTGGTTTTAGATAAGCAATACTTTTTTATTTATAAGCTTTATATTTTTTCAATTACACTCAGAAACAATTTTTTACAATATTTTCTGACATTTTGAAATTCAAATTCTCTAGTTCCCTCCTTCTGCCCCTTTCTCCCTGAGGTAGTAAATGATCTATTATGGGTTATGCCAGTGCTTTCATAAAATGCATATGTTCATATTCCCCATGCCATGATAGGAGATAAATGTCACACACACAATAAAAACTCAAGAAGAAAATAAAATGAAAAATGGCATGCTTTTATCTGCAACAATGCCTTCTTTGGCTTTGGATAGCATTTTTTATCATGAATACCTTGGAATTATCTTAGGACCCTGTTTTGCTGCATTGAGATAGATACTCCTTATAATTACATTCCTACTAGTTCTGAATCCTAAAGAGATATTTTTTAAAGAAACAAAGAGATTTTTTAACAAAAAGTCTAAAACAGCTTTTTTTTGTAATGGTAAACAATTGAAAATTGAATGGATGTGCATCAATATGGAAGTGGATAAACAAATTTTAGATATTGTGCTAAGAGAAATACAGAAAAACATGAACTGATGCAGAGTGAGAACAGAAGCAAGAGGACATTATAACCACTAATAACACATGTATAATGCCGATCAAATTGTTCATGATTTAAGAAAGGGAGCAAAGAAGGGAGATAATTTAGAACTCAAAATTTTAGAAAATGAATATTTAAAATGTTTTACATATAACTGGGGAAATATATTAAAAAGACTACATATTTCTTCTGAAACCTAATCTTGAGTAGTAGATTCTAAGCTGTGATATTTATGGCATGGGAACATTAATTTTTATACCATGCAGTATCCTGTGTTCAATTTTTATGCTTATATCCTACTGTTCATTATTGTTTCAGTTACAGTTATTTTTTTTTTCACTTCTGGTTTGATTTTCAGATCCTTGTGAGATGAAAATGTTCATTTCCCCTCCTATTTCCTCACTGGCAGTTAAATGTCTCCTTTTATTAATGTTTGAATCTTTAATTTACTTCCCTAATGTAAGAATACCATGAGAAATTTGCGTCATATAAAAAAATAAACCCAATACTATATTTTTTTCTAGTTTAACTTTATACTTTTCTCAATTCATGGGAAATTATTGGACCACATTAGAACAAAGAGATTGTGATTAAAATACCAGCCTCCTATTTTCCCCAACCTCCCCACCTTCTATTTTTTTGGAAAAATCTATGACAACAGATATTGTAGCCAAATGTGTGATTCTTTTGTGATCTGTATGCATGTACACAAGCAGGTGAGGAAGGTGTTTGTTTACTGACTTTTGAAAAATTGAACTATGTGAATATCATACTTATAAAAGTAAAGCCATAATCTAAAAAGTCATTATATGTGGTCCCAGTACTAGCAGGAAACAAATTAGATCATATGTCATAAAATCTCTAGGCTAGTACTTTTAACTTTTCATTATCTAAAGCTATTATTTGAATTTTTTGGCAAGGTTATCATAGGGTAGCATGGGGACTGAATTTTTTTTCATAGGCTTGGGTTTGAATGTGAATTTTACTGCTTACTCTCCAGTGATATGGAATAAGTCTTTCCTTCTTTCTAGACCTCACTTTTTTTCATCTGTTCATAAAAGAAGGGAACTGGACTCAATTTCTATGGATATTTCTAGCTATAAATCCCATGAATTACCCCTTTTGTTAATATTTTAGTTGTTTTTTTCATGGAAACTTTATTCAAAAGTTAAAACCTTGAAATTCAAACATGAAGACATCTGCATCAGGTAAAGCTGAAGAAATGAGTATTCTATTTAGAAAAAAAAAACCCAGTTTTTGAAAAGAGATTGTATTGTTTCTGTTTTCTGAGTCCCAGGTGGTTCTCATTTCTACATCATTAGAAAAAAAGAGAGATGGGTCTACAATTTGCAGGTTTCATTTCAGGAATAAATACTCTTGTATGGAAAAAAGCATTGTGGAACATTATATACTATTTTTTTAAAGCCAGACCTGTAAATTCATTGCTCTAGTAGACCTTCCCATGACAAAATTGCTCATGAGAATTCTGCATTTGATAGTCTGAGGGAGTTGTAAGGGGAATAAAGTGGTTGAATGACTTAGCCAGTAACTATTAGTGGGTCAGGAGGCTTCATAATACCATCTACATGGTATCACTGAGACTTGCTGAACTTCTTTTTCTAAAACAAGGAAAATTTTAATCCAAATTTTTTCCCCAAAGTGACATATAGTTCTGAATGTTTTGAACCATTTTTCATCAGAGTGTATTGGTTTAATTGGTCTCAAGTGTTATCAGATATCTGTTCTTATGAAATAATAAAATGTAAAGCTGGAATAGACATTAAAGATCTAGAGTCCTTCCACTAAAGTTCAACTTAACTTTATTCATTCAGAATTGTAGACTTCGGTAGGGGAAAATATTTCTATTACTTCACATATGGAGTCAATGACACATCCAGAACTTTTAGATATATAAACTTTCATTTGCTTGAAGTTTAAGAAACCTAAATGATATTCATTCTAGGAATTTTTCAACCCTTATGCAAAGAGTTTTAATTTAGATTAAACCGATTTAAATAATTTACCTTATTCAATTATAAGCCAGATGGTTTATATAGGATTATTTATGTCCTTTCTACTTTAAAAAAAAGTATACAAAGTGTTAAATGGTTTGAGCCTCAAGGTATGAGATGAAATTTTGTAAAATACAACCTTAATCGTTCTGTAGGAAGTCACACTGAATTATTGACATTTCAAATTCCACTTCCACTCCACAATTTAGCATAAGAAGTCATAAAGAAATCATTGGTAATATATAGCTTCAATTCTAAATTTGCTGTTTCAAGTCATGTTTTTGAGTGAAAGATAATAAAAGTCATCTTCATGAATAATAACCAGATTTATGAGTTAACTGATAAAATGCTAGTTTTAAAATCTTTCTTTAAAATTAGCAAAATCATCACAGCAATACATATGCAAAAATATGAACTTTGCAAAATCCAGCCTCTTAAAACCAACACTCAGTGTGATGAGAAAATTGCAAATCAAGCTGCAGACTCACAATATATTTCTTTCCATTGCTTTAGGAATAAGATTGTATAATTTGGTAATCAAGGAAATTTATGTTGCTTGGAAATAAAAATCTATGCCCTGTATTGTGCCTATATATATAAGAAACACCTTCCAAAGCTAGCAGGATAATGATTTTTATTATATCTAATTTATTTTATGTTAAGCCTTGCACATGAATTAGATCTCAATGTAACTTCTGCAAATTCAATGGTGTGAAAAAGTAATTTATGTCTAAATGTGCCCAAATTTCAAATAAGTAAAACAAATGTCAGGAAAAAAAAAACTTTTTTTTCCCTGTATGACAAGAATATATCCTTGATTTTGCAGAATTACCATGGCAAGTTGTGATTGATTTGCAAAATAAACAGAACAGAGCTGTGTATAAGCAAAGGGCTTGAACAGGCCAAGATAATGAAAATTTTAAACATAATGCCAGATGTGAACTGGAGTCCTCTATTTATAAGTCAAGGTAAATGGAATTTTGAATTGAAGAAAATGAATAAGCCCCAGAACAGAGTCCCATGTCTATTAATTGGGCTTGACCAAAAAGTTGCTGCTGAAACATATGAAAAAAGTAATAAAAATGATTTTGTAGACTGAATGCCTACCTTGGTCTGTTGGGCTAAAAATCTTCTAACATACTTTCTAACTCTGAAATTAAGTGAATTTTATCACTGTCATAACCTTAGTTAGCTATTTCACAGATATGTAATATTATTTCAGAAGAGGTCTTAACTAGAAACTAGCCATTTTAGTAAAAACAGGTTACTACTAAGAGGGGGAAATATCTATAAATACAACATGTACAATGTACCGGTGACTGATTAGTCTTGTCATTTTCCTAAACAAACACATCTTACTGTCATCAAACTACCTGGTATTTACTTGAAAGCATGCCATTTTTGAGTGAGACTGTCAGTAAAACAATAAGAATGAATTTTCCTTTTCTTGATTAATAGACCATCTAGAATATGTCATATATGAAAGAATTCTTAATGTTTGATGGTGACTTTCATAAATTCAGAAAAGTACAACAAAAATATTACCCTTGCGGGGAAGCAAGGGACTTAATTTGTAAGAATAGGAAAGCACATAACATTCCTAAATGGCTTTAATTTTGGGAATGTAGTCTTTAATTTTAAATAAATTGCCTATCATATTATTTTTCACAGTATATATTTTAGTATAAATATTCTCCTGTAGTATAAGATGAATGCATCACTGATGTCATGCTCTTGATGCTGACTGGCTTGGCTTACATGTACCATGACTGAAGTGCTATAGAATATTTTGATATAGTCCTTCAAGTTTTGTAAGGAGGTCCACACATATAGTTTTGTTTCCAAATAATTACCCTATGAAATTCAAGAACTAAGTAATTTTCCCCATTCAATATCGTTTTAGAGGATTAAGCGACTTGTTTATGGTCACATGATTAACAATAAGCCATAATTAGAAATTATATTTCATGATTCCAAAATCCATCCTTCTTTTTACCTATACCACAGTAGTAAAGAAGTTACTAACTTTAACTGAGGGAGTTTCATAACCTGAGATTTCAGTTTCAGTTGTTATCACTAATCCTATAAAGTTTCCTATAATATTAATAGTCATTATTACTCTCCTTTTCCTAGTTCATAGTAAACTAAGTAATATCTGTTTCTTTCCACTCATTCTACTGCCATTGGCCTTATAGATATCAATCATTATAGTGATAATCCCTCTAATAATATAAACATTTGTATGCTACATATGTACTCTACATATTGTACTGTGAAACACACTAAATAGCTTCATGTTGGGAAAAAAAGTTATATTTGACAAGTTATGTACATTCAAGGCTATTTTCTATTCTTTTTTCTACTATGTACTGAATAAAATAGCTCTTACTTCTAGGGGAAAAATCTAATCTGGTCATTATTTTTGATTATTTGAATTTTCTGACTACTCCTAGACACTTCTTTTCCTCTCCTGCATCTTGCTCCAAAAATAATTTTAAAAGTACTAAGTAAGGTAGAGCAGCAATCAAAATAGGTTAAAAAAATTATTATTTTTCATACAAGAAAGGTTCCTCATTTCCCCTTAATAAGGATTAATTTTCAGTAAGAGACAATGGGACTTTATTTGCTCATGCTTCCCTTGAAGTAGCTTCTTGATCGCCTAAGGGCACAAAAGTCTTATTCACATGGAGGTGGGTCTTGTTGACTAGAAAGATGTCTGGAGACAACAGTAATCACTATACCTTTTCCCTGATCAGATGAGTATCTACATGGGAGATAAGATGGGGCAGATGGACAGAGAGGAATGTCCAGAGAAGCCATTGTTTCACAGTATCCTTGTTGCAAATAACCTTGTTGTGTTTCTCCCAAGAAAACTGACTTCTGTTAACTATTGGATGATGTTTTAGTAATTTTGTTTCTTCCCAGCATCAGATTTGAACATAGGGCTTGCAGTAAGCCCACTCCTAACATACTCCAATATAATTTCCACATAAATTTTACAAAACAAAAAATACAGAAAAATAATTGAATATTAGATGCCCATCCTAGATGCTAGGCTAAAGATTCTGTGAAAGAGAAGTGCAGTGACTATGAAGCAAAATAAAATTTGGACCTAACTTTTGAGAAAGTGGAAAATTGTCAATACCTTTCCAACCCCTGAAAAGTCAATCAACAGGAATTTATTAAACATCTATTGTAAGGGGGTAAAGAGGCATTTTTTTAAAAGGGTTGGATTTATATTTTATGAGTGTGATCACCAGGAATTTAATTAATTCCAAAGAGATTTTATTTATAATTTATTACAAAATGTAGAAAGAGTGAAACAAGAAATCAGAGAGAGGATAACAATAAGATATCTAGCCTAAACACTAAGTAATTTATCTCCACCCTCCACCCTCCCCTTCCCCGAGCAGGGAGAGTTAGTTTCAGTCAGCCTCGGCAAAGCCAAGGATCCGGGAAGTTTCTATCAAGAGTAGGTCTCTCCTGAGGATAATTTTTTCAGAAAATCCTGCAGTTAAGAGTCAAATTTTCACTCACCACATGTCAGTTCAAAGGAAGAGATTTAGAATAACTTCACCACAAAAATAAGATCTCATGTCCAGTCAGCAGCCTCTTCACCAACTTAAACTGAAAAGCATGAAGGATTGACGTCTCACAGGAAGTAACAGCTACTTTTAAAGATGCTGTCTTTGCATCACTTCCTGTGTCTTCCCCTAATTTTATGTCTACCAATCACAGTTGACATTCTGCTCTAGGACTGCCCAGAAGGCAGTCAGTTAATTCAGATTTGTCACCCACTATTGCACATGTGAGTAACAGACCTTCCCCACTCAAGTGTGAATGGGTTGTTTACACCTTTGGTGATTAAATCTAAAAGTGGGCAGATCTCCTACTCAACTTTAAGTACTGTGTTCTAAAAATAGGAAGGGGTTACAATTTAATCTTCACAATCAGAGATGAGTTAAGTATTTTCATTGTTATAATCAGGGGTGAGTTAATTTTAATCTTCACACTACTATGTTTCCAGGTATTGTGCTATTGTGCTAAGAACTGAGTATACAAAGAATAGAAAAAAATCCTATTCTCCAAGGGCTTACATGTTAATTGGGCAGATTACAAATACCTATATAAAAATACACAGCATAAATATAACCTCAATAAATAAAAATAATTTCAGAGTTACTAAATAGAAAATAGTTTAGGAGAGAAATTTCAAGAGTTCAGGAAAGATTTCATCTCAAAACTGTGCTGTACTTGAACTTCATCTTAAAAGGAGAGAAGGTACTTTATAAGATATGCATGGGAGATAATCAGTATAAAACAAAAAGAAAAGAGATAGAAGATTATGTGTGAAGAATAGAAGGAAAATCAGTTTGCCTGAATGGCAACATTTCAGCATGGTGGTAATATCCAAGGAGGATTGAAATAAAACTTGAAGTCTACCACAGTTGTTGACAAATTGCTCCACTCTAACCTTAATTGTGGGTTGCATATTGTGACAGCTACAGTGATTGTTGAGGTAAAAGCTTTTTGAAGCTAATATAAAAAAAGTAGTCACTAAGGGCATACCTACCACACCTCATAGAGTTTCCCATCAACAGCAATTCACAGTGTCCTCTGCTGCTAAAGAAGTTTAAGAGTTAAACCTACACAGTAGTTTTTGTAGTGGGGGGAGAGAATATATCCTAATATGTTTATAAAGATATATACATATGTTTTTATACATTTATATATGTTTAAGAATATATATACATATGTATATATGGTTTTCTGATATATATGTATATATTCATATGCATTTATCTAGAAAGATAAATTTATAACTAGAAAAATGATCTTGATCAATCCATATAAATATATTGGAACATATGGAAATAACCAAGCAAAGAAAATCCTCTAACAAAAAGAAATTTTAAAAAATACTACGGGGTAAGAAAATCCTAAGGTCAAATTTCATAAGATAATATCTCCATTATATCTTGAATTAAAATGCCAGAAAGTGGACCCAAGAACTCCAAGCCCATTGAAAGAAGTCATAAGGATTATAATAGATAGATTAGAAAAGAAGTCAAGAAAACTTAACATCAGACAAAAAAAAAATGAAGAAACAAAGCTCAAAATTTAAAAGTTGTCAGTATAGAGCCAAAAGACAGCAATTCTTTTAAAAAAATGAGACAATTATCATTATAAACAACTAACTTAGAATAAGAAAAAGTAAAAAGACCATCTAAAAATAATTGGACTCTTAGAAGATTATACTGGAATAACAACATCAGCAACCAAAAAATCCACTGAGTTTCATGGTTCAAAAAATATTCTTAAATGACCTAAGAGTAAAATAATATAATTCATACATTAACAGCAGTGAGAAATTTTGTATGTAACCCCTTAAAAATATGATTGTCGAGTTATGGAACTCAGAAGTTAAAGGAAAGAAAAATTCTTATATCTATGAAGCAATAAATAAACCACATACCAAGGAAACCCAGATAGAATTATTTGCACTATATGTCAAGTATATGAAAGGAAATAAAATATTGAAATATGATCAACTGAATATCAGAGGAAAATATACAGAATAAATAAATTCTAATCTTCTCTTTTGATAAAACCAAAGTAATGTAGTCTTGGAAAAACAAAAAGCTTGAATCAGTCAAAAAAATGTTTCTCCTGTGAAAGGATGAAAAGAAATTATGTCTTTTATGTCTCACCAGCACCAAAATTATTGATTTTTGTTTCTGTCAAAGTCTGATTTGATTTTCTCATATCTTACAATTACATATTAGTACCAAAATTAAAGAATATCAGTATTAATTTATAGCACTGATAAGCATCTTCTATGAAATTATAGGAAGATCTAAATTGAAAAAATCGTAATTATTGAGCATTTAGATCAAATTTCAAATTCAAACAAAAATACTTGAGACCTCATAGCAGAAAAATAGTGCTTTTATTTCTCCCTAATTTATTCCCTACTTCAGTCCTCATAGAAGATAGTCCAAATCTTCATTTTGCTCTACTTGCCTACCGTTCTCTGTACCTGACTCTCCAGATGAAGTTTTCATTTTTTACTTTACTGAAAAATTTTAGGCCTTTTACTATAAGCTTCCTCTTCTCTTTTTCTTCTCCTGAGAACCTCAAGTCATCATCCTCCATTCTCTCTCCCTTTCCCCTAGTGTCTGGTAATTAAATGAATCTCCTCCTTGCCATGACTATTAACAAATTTGAGGCAGACAAAGAAAAATCAAATTGCCTGAAAAAAATGTGAAGATGGAAATTCAAATGAATAGAGAGAATTTTTTTAAATTATCATCAATTTAGTGATATAACACAAAACTGAGAACTTAAATTTAGGACTAAAGGTAGATAAAGTAAAGCAATGAAAATGACCTGATACCTTTGTTATGTTGAGAACACATCTTGGTTGAATCCATCAAAACAAAGATATGAAGAAGACAAACATTTCTAATCAATCAGTGAATTAAAATACTTTGGATTGAGGATGAAAATCCCTTGTCTTTATTTTTTTATTTGAGTATGTAGGGCAGGTTAAGTTGTACTGAACTTAGATTTCACCAAATTGCTCTTGAACCCTGCTCAAATGTGTAAATGAAATTAGACATTATTGTAATTTGTATTATATTGCCACACCCTGTTCATGAGCTTTCACATCTCCATTAAATATCATCTTAGATTCAGTTTAAAATTTTAAATTCTCACGACATTTTAAAATTTTGATTTAGTCATTCAAGTGTTAACCTGTGGGGGTAAGGGGGGGAGAGTTAACCTGTGGTTTGATATTCTCCCTTGTGACCTCCCAGGTATTAACTGAGCTTCTTTCTAAGATGAATAAATTCACTTGTGAAGCCTGATTGTTTTGGTGAAAGCTTTCTTTTCTCTTGTTCTAAAGAAGTAAACTGTTTAGAAAACAAATTCCAAATAGACAAAAATAAATGACAGTATTATTCATCAACGCTAGCATTTTGTAATATATAAAATTTAAAATAATTTCATTTATTTTTTAATTCCTAGATACTGATAAAAATGTTACAAATGACAGCTACAGGCACAGATGTCTAGAACTTTCTATTGAAGCCTCTCTAAATTTGCAATGACACATTAATGATTAAAGACACATTAGTCTTTCCTTTATTTACTGGTTTGGTAACCCTGTCATCCATTCTCCAAAAAAAGGAAATGAGTTTTTTAGCATAATCTTTTATTTGATTAAGAAGTGTTTGTGTTCACCATTTCCTTTCTAAATCTTTTTTATGTAGATCTTTCCAGCTTTTTCTTATTTTTTTTTAGAATATTTTTCCATGGTTACATGATTCATGTTCTCCCCCTCCCCTAATACCTCCCAGAACTGATAAGTAATTCCACTGGTTTATACATGTCTTATTGAGACATTGATCTAAACCTAATTTTTCCCATACTCTTCTAATTTCCCAGCAGTTTTTGACAAATTGTGAATTTTTGTTCCAAAAGTTGGGATCTTTGGGTTTATCAAACACTAGCTTGCTGAGGTCATTTACCTCTAGTCTATTCCATTCTATTCCATTCATCCTTCTATCTCTCGACCGGTTCCATATTGTTTTGATGATCACTAATTTGTACTGCATCCTTCACATTTTTTTCCACTTGTTCCTTTGATAGTTCTGATCTTTTGTTCTTCCAGATGAACTTTTTTATAATTTTTCTAATTCTATAAAAATGGATTTTTGGTACTTAGATAGGTATGGCACTGAATAAGTAAATTAGATTAGGTAGGATTATAATTTTTATTATATTTGCTTATCCTACCCATGAGCAATTAATTTTTTCCATTTTTTAAATCTAGTTTTATTTGCGTAAAAAGTTTTGTAGTTGTATTCATATAATTCCTGAGTTTGTCTTGGCAGATAAATTCCAAAACATTTATATTGTATAGTGATTTTAAATGGAGTTTCCCTTTCTGACTCTTGCTGCTGATTTTTGTTGGAAATATATATATATATATATGTATATATGTGTGTGTGTATGTATATATATATATATATACATATATATATAAATGCAGATGATTTATGTGAGTTTACTTTGTATCCTCCAATGTTTGCTAAGGTTATTAGTTATTTCCACAATCTTTTTAGTTGCTTTTCTTGGATTCTCTAGGTATTACTATCATATAATCTCCAGAGATAGTTTATTTTCCTCATTGTCCTTTAATTTTTTTCTTCTCTAATTGCTACTGCTAGCATTTCTAGTACAATATTAAATATTAGTGATGAAGAAGAGCATTCTATTGCAAATGATACTTGCTGATGATTTTAAATATATACTGTTTATTATTTTCAGGAAAGGCCCATCTATTCCTATAGTTTCTAGTATTTTCAATAGGATTGGGTGTTGTATTCTGTGCAAGACTTTTTGAGATAATTATTTGATTTCCATTAGTTTGTTTATTGTATGGTCAATTATGTGGATCATTTTCCTAATGTTAAATCAGCTTTACATTCCTGGTATAAATCCCACTTGTTCATACTGAATAAACCTTGTGTTAACTTGCTGTATTTTCTTTGCTAGTACTTTTTAAAAGATTTTTGCATCCATGTTCATTAAGGAGATTGGTCTTTAGTTTTCTTTCTCTGTTTTTGGTCTTCCTGGCTTGGAAATCAATACCATATTTTGTCATAAAAAGAATTCAGTTGTTAAAGTCCTTTTTGAGTTCCTTCAGCATCTGTGTACAATGCATTTTTTTCTTTTGGACTTTGAGTGTGTTTGCTTTGTTTTCACTGGCCCCTTCTATGTCTGTAACTTGCTCTTTGTCTCCATAAAAATTCTTTATAGTTAGGTGCTTTTTTTCTTGTCTGCTCATTTTTCCTTCCTTTTTATAAGTAGGCTCTATTCACTGGGAGGTTAGAGCTTAAGCTCCAGACCTTGTTTGATGCTGCCCATAGCTTTATTTCTAGATTTATGCCAGTTTCAGATCTTCCAAGATGGTATGATGGCCTGTAGGCTGAGAGCTTTGAGAGCCACCTCCCCCTGGTGATTCAATTAACCCTTGAGATACTGATACCTGAAGTTCTCACTCTGGCTTGGGTTTAAGCTTTTGGTCTCTCCTTTCTAAATCTTAATAAAACCTATCTTTAGTAAAATATTCAGTAATCTTGCTAAGAATCAAGAATATCTTCAGTACTTAACACTCTACTTACCATTAATCACCCTTCACTTGGTTATCTTTCTACATATTTAATTGTAGTATCATTGTCCTATGTCTATCTGTCTCTCTAGCATATGCTGATTCTTTCACTATCTCATTCATTCACTTCCATGGATTCACCTACCACTTATATGTATGATCCAGAAATCTGTTATCTATTTTATCCCTGGGCTTCACAATCCTTTTCTGAACTCTAAAACATAAGATGTCTCTAGATATCCATTCCATTCACTTATCAATATCAACTTATTGGAAACTGACTAATTTCGTGCCCCAATTGGGTCAAACGATATGAATAGGTAGTTCTCAGATGAAGAAATTAAAACTATATTTAATCACATGAAAAAATTCTCCAAATCATATTATTAGAGAAATTCAAATAAAAAACAACTCTGAAATACTGTCTCACAACTATCAGACTGGCTAATATGACAAAAAAGGAAAATGATAAATGTTGGAGGTGATATGGAAAAATTGGGTTAGTGATACACTTGGTGGAGCTGCAAGCTGATCCCACCATTCTGGAGAGTGATTTGGAACCATGCCCAAAGAATCATCAAATTGTGCATGACCCAGCAATACCACTACTTAGGTCTTTATCCTAAACAGAGATCAAAGATTGGAGAAAGGAGGCTTTTATTCATTCATTCAAAAATATTCATGGAAGCTTTTTGTGGTGGCAAATAATTGGAAACTGAGAGAATGTCCATAAATTGGGAATGACTAAACTAGTTGCAGCTTCTGATCCAGCTTATTTATTTTATAGATGAGGAAATTGAGGCCTATGAGGACTAAGTGACTTTTTGAGCATCCCATTAAGGGACTAAGTTGAGATATGAATTTAGGTGTTCTTAATTCAGAAAAAAAGTCCTTAATATATCTAATAAACTTGCTTCTATATTTGGTTTATTAAAGAGCCTTATAAAATGCTAATGAAAACTATTCAGTAGCCTACACAGGAAGACCATGCTTTAAATGATTCTCAGTTAGGGGAGAGGTAGGAGGTCAAAGTAATCACAATCAATAGCTAGATATGGAAAAGTACCTGTGAGTTATCTTTTTCAAGTTTGAGCCCATGGAATTTCTGAAAAGTAAGAAAACAGAGCTCTCATTTCCACACATTTCAACCTCTGAATCCAATATACATGAATGTTTTGGTCCATTTTCTGATTGTAAAGTCTATAAAGGGATTTCAGCATGTGTTAGTGGATAGACAGGATGACTCAGAATGAAAAAGACCTGGATTCAAGTTCCATTTGTAATATCTTGTAACCCTCATCAAGTCACTTATACTCTCAGTGCTATGGTCCACTCTCTAAGACAATAATTTGCAGAGAACATACTGAGCTATATTGGTAAAGGAGTTCTACTCATCTCTTCCAAAGAAATAGCAATCTCTGTTCATAAGCAGGTTTTTTTAATGATTGTTCAGAATGCACAATTTGTTTCTGAATATTTCTTTATATTTTTAATCAATAGTTTTTCTTTTTATTTTATGTCATTGAGCATTTAGTAATTTTCATAATTTTTATCTAAGTACATTTCCTGGACTGTGTGGTATATACACTGGAAGTCAAATGACAAATGCAAATGAAATCCTGTATGGGAAATAATAGCCTTCATTTGATATGTATTATGAGATCTATAGACATAGTATCATAAATGAAAACATTGTGACACCTTGAAGACCAACATTACAGCTATTGTTAAATATTTATGTTAGAATCATTTTTTTAAATTATGCTTTTAGAGACATCAGGAATCAGCACATCAATGAAAGGTCACTATTTGATCTCTGTTATCATTTTCATATGCAAAGGATAAAAGATATTCCAGTGGAAGTCTTCAGAGGTTTTTCTTTTCTGTTTGGTTTTGAGATTTGGGATATAGATTTTATCTTTATTTTCATAATGAATTTGATATACTAAAAACACATTAACACCAGAGTGTCACTTTAATTTAAAAATTGTCATTTCTTCCTTGGAGAACTATATTTCAAAAGTGTGTGTGTGTGTGTGTGTGTGTGTGTGTGTGTTTTAAACAAATTGAGATTAAAAGGTAGACAAGCACACAGACTGAAAAAATCAGGTAACCTGCCTATTGAGGAAAAAAAAAATAAACTTGACTATAGAGAATCTTTATAATTCCAGATCAAAATTTAGCATTTAATTGATTTATCATCTGTAAATGTTTAAAATTGATCTAGGGAACTCTGGATGAAGGAAGTTCATGTAAAGTTAGTTTATTGCCTTACAAAGCTACCCAAAGCACCTGTGTATATATATACATGTCACATTGACCCTTTATTTCAATATGAAAATTTTAATTCACAGATTTATCAGTAGCAACAGGCACTGAACAATGTTTCCTATACAGTCATTTTGTTCTTAGCTATCAAATACTCCTCTCTGCATCTGTACCTCTGCTTGGTTTCAACTCCATGAAACAAAATGTGCCTTGACACACATCTTTTTTCTCTATTGCTTTTGAGCCTCCTTTTATGAGTTGTCTCCTTCATTAGACTGTAAGCTCATAGTGTCAAAGGACTATCTTTCTTTTTTCTTTATTACTGGTTTGGCACATAGTAGGTACTAATAATTGTTTATTATATTGTATAAACAAATTTTTTTCTTTTTTTATAAAATTTAATTTGTTATTAGTTCCACAACATCTTCCCTGTTTCCTCATCTACCCATAAGAAATATGGAGATGTATTTATGTATGTGTGTATATATATATGTACATATATGTACATATATATATAAACAATCATACAAAAGTATTTCCTCTTTAGTCATGTCTCCCAAAAGCAAGAAAAATAAAGGAGGAAAAAGCCTTCAATTTGTACTATAAGCTCATCACTTCTCTTTCTGGAGGTGGAAAGCACTTTATATCTTGAGCTTTGGGGAGTTGTAGTAGGTCATTGTATTGACCAGTTGCATGTCTTTTTACAGTTGGTTTTCCTTACAATATTGCTGTTACTATATAAATTTTTCTTTATAAATTGTTCTCTGCTCACTTTACTTTGCAACTGTCATATGGATCTTTCCAGATTTTTTAGAACTTTCCCTTTCTTGACTTCTTTTTTTAAATCCCTACCTTCAGTCTTAGAATTGATACTAAATTTTGATTTCAATCCAGAAAAATGGTAAGGGCTAGGCAATTGGTGTTAAGTGACTTATCCAGGGTGAAACAGCTAAAAAGTGTGACTTTTTAGAGCAGCTAGAAAGTGGGGCCATAGTTAAACAAGGACCTCCCAAATGCAGGCCTGGATCCCTATCCCCTGAGCCAACTAGCACCATTGGTTATACCTTCATGAATTTTTATAGTAGAATAGTATTCCATCATATTCACAAACCATATCCTCTTCAGCCATTCCTTAATTCCATTAGTGCATATGTCTTCCCTATTTTTTTAAATCATCCTGTTTTAAAATTTTTATAATAAAATAATATTTTATCACAATCTTATATGACAATCTTTTCAGTCATTCCCTAGCTGATGGGAATCCCCTCAGTTTTCAATTCTTTGGCATCATGAAAAAGAGCTATATATATATATATATATATATATATATATATACATATATTTATTTGCACGAGTTTTTTTTTTTCTTTACTCTCCTTGGAGTATAGACTTAGGAGTAGTTAGCCCAGTGGTTATGCACAGGTTTTATAGACCATTCTACATATTTCCGTATTGTTTTCTAGGGTGGTTGGGCACAACTTTACCAGCAGTTCACTAATATTCCTATTTTTCTATTCTCCAGTATTTGACAACTCATCTCTTTGAAAGAGAAAAAAAAATTTTAAGTAACTTATTTTCTGCTAAACTTTGTATTTTCTGCCTAGGTAAGCCTGGTTTTTCATGTACCTTTATTACCTTTTATCCCATCTCATTTCACAGTAAATGTTCCCAAACCATGTTAGTACTCTTCATTAGTAGAGCTTTTTTGGTTGAATGCCACTGAAATGAACTAGTTTTCCTAGCTTTTATTTATAAGTAGCCTCCTCTCTTCTTCATGGTCAACTACAATACTTTGAATTTCTGTCATTAAGAGCTTATGACACCATTCACAAAATGATTTCATGCTCTTCAGAGTAATCCAGAACCTTAACAAAGATGTGAGGCCTGAAAGAATAAATGTAGAGAGTTAAAAAAAGTTTAATTGGTACCAGAGTCATTTCTGTAAAATGCCCTTTGCCCCTCAACACTGAACCTTCTGGAACAAAGAAAAACATCTAAGAACAGTTCAAATATCATGCTTTCATCTGACAATATTTAAGTTATGTTCCACATACAAAGAATGTGCCTTCTTACAGAGAAAGAAGTTGTTCTAACATCATTTTTGTGGACATGAGATTAGTTGTCCCAATTAATCAGTATTAAACAACTTTCTATGTTTTCATATATATTATGCATATTGTCATCATGTATATTATTTCCATACTTTTATAGTTCATATAAACTTACCTGTATTCATGAATCACTTTTTATTTCTTCAGACATGAATTAATTGAGGGATAACTAATTTCATTTCAATTTTTTTGTTTTGTTTTGTTTTTTTGCAACCAAAAGAAAAGGTTATACTGTCAATATTTTGATATATGTGGGGCTAATTATCTCTGACATTTTTTTGCCAGGTTAAAGGGTAATGACAGTTCAGTGTCTTTTTTGCATCATTCCAAATTATTTTTTATAATAGTTGGAGAATTTAATCATTTTTTCAATAGTATATGAATGGACTCATCTTTTCCTAGCCCATCCTACTCTGATTATTTCCACTGTCAACTTTACTACTTTATTAAGCAGAAGATAAAATGAAGTTATTTAAATAAACTTTTCTCTAGTTATTATAGATTTGTAGATTTTTTTCATATTGCTTTGGTATTTGGCAATTCTTTTAAAATTTATTTGTTTATATTCTTTAACCATTTGTCTATTGGGTCAAATATCTTTGTGTAAATTTCCTATGTATGTTTAGTCATATTTTTGAAAAGATGACTTTTGATCATCACACTTTTAAAATATGTGTTGCAAATGTTTTTTTTTTCCTCATTTAACCACTTTTCTTACTTTCGGAACTGAATTTACTTTAAATATGCAAAAAACTTGAATTTTATGTAAAACTTATCTATTCTATCTTTTATTATCCTCTCTGTTACTTTTTAAAGTAGGAAGATGGCCTTAAAACTAGAAAGACCTGGGTTCAAATGTTGTCTCTTGCATTCTGGTTATATCTGGTTACAGTACTGAGGTACTATAGGAAATTCTGTAAGACTATATATTTCAAAAAGTTGCCAATTTGGGTTGGTTGAAGGAGTTTCTTCATCTGAGAGTTCCAGCTCCCAATTAAAAACAAATTCAGTCCCTATTCCTATTCTCTTGTGATTTAAGGATTTCCCTTTAAACCATAGTTGTGAAAGTTGGCCTCATCTGTTCTCTACTGTTTTGTGAGGTCACCTTTTATATTTAGCTTAGTTATCTGTTTTTAGCTTATTTCTGTTATAAGCTCTAAGGTGTGATTAAAAACAATATTCTGCTGAACTACTTTTCCTTTTGTATGAGTTCCAATCAAATAGAGAGACACATTTCTGATAGTTTTTGTTGTTTAGTTTATTAAACACCAGACTGTTATGTTTGGTTATATTTGGTATATGCTTATCTGGGCTTTTTTGCCTCAAAGGCATTCCAACCACTCCATAGATTAGCCTCCTAATAGGCAAGTCCCCAGAGGCCCTGTACTTCCTGTTATGAGAAGTACTTCTAGGAAACATGGCCATTGAGTGGATAAAGGGAATTTTTCAAAGTGTCAACCAAAGTCCTAGTTCCTTTTGGTCAAGATATTTTCTTGGTGCTCAACTAATGTAAGAATTTTGGTTTTTTAATAGCATCCTTATTTAGTCATAGAATCAATAGAAAGTAAATTTCTTTGATTATTCATCCTTATTAAACTCTTTAAGATTTGTATGTTTATCACATCAGCCATGAATTGTTTTGGCAGTATGACTCAGATGTCTTCCCTTTTTTTGCAGGAGGGAGGTGTTTCATGCATTAGAATATCAACCTTGTAGGGCAAGAGTTGCTTTTTTTTTATGGGGGAGAGGAATATTTATATAATATAATATTTATATAAAATATAAAGATATAAAATTATTAATGATTTGTATGATATATTCATATATATCCAGATTTCCTTTGCCTTATGGACTAGTATATTCAGATCTTTTCTTTGATGTCTCAAAGATAAAGGAATAATCCTGGCATATTTGTACTGATTTTCTTTGAGAACCAAAGATCCTTTTTTTGGTTGCCTATATTTATTATTTGACATTAAAATTCTGGAGTTTAAAAATCATATTGATATATGATTAGAGCTTCTTTCTATCCATAATCTATGGATCCTAGCGATTAATACATTGCCCTTTGTTTTTAAACTATTTAGCCAAATTCCCTATAATTCCTTAATTTTGGTGTTCAAGCTTTTCAGCTCGTATATTCTAGAACTCTGAAGCTCATCTTCAAAAGGACTTTCCTGTTTGCACTTTATCCTCCTTAATGATACAATTATTTTTATTATTTGTAAGAACAAATTGAGAGGCTAGATTATATGATGTTCAATCACCTAATCAGGTGATGATCTCATCATTATCATTTCCATCTAGCTTTACAGTGCTGTTACATTACAGGCTTTAGTATCTATATAGGGCTAAGTGCCAGTGGAATTTAGTTCAGCTAATGAAGCTACATTTCTTTAAATGATCTCCCTGAAGACCTCCTATGTTATCTCATTTTCATTCAGTTTATCAGATAATATCTGTAATACTACCCAGAATGACTGACTCCTGCCACTTTTGGTCATTTTAGTTTTTTTCTCAAAAATAATCGCTCTTGATAGAATATCTTTTAACTGAGTGAATTAAAATTGTTAGTTCTCAGAGTATTTAAATGTTATAATTTTTTAAACGTGGCTTAGAAAAGCCTTTTAACATACTAAATTATTTCTCAATCTTTGTCACAACTTAACTACTAAATCCAAAACATTAGTGAAAACAAAATAGTAATACAACTGACTAGTGCAGACTGTTGTGCTTTCTTTCAGTATTTCTTTACAAGAAAAACAATATTTGCTTGTGGCTATTTATTTACAAAGTATGTATTATACAAAGCGACGTGCCTCATTCAATTCCCCAAAGAACTTACAACCTATTTGGGTAGAGAGGATATATAAACATATAAGTTTATGTTTATATACTTAAAACAAATAAGTAATGGTAAACTATATATATATGCTCATATGCTATTAGAGGAAAAAAGTAACTCTGCAAAAAACCCCCAAAAACTGCAGTAGTACTAAGAGTCGATAAGGACACATCCATTGAATCCACTCTGGTGGATCCAATGCTTTAGTTAATCTCTGGTCTCATTGACAAAGACTTTACTTGGATCCAACTTTGTACCTTCTCCCCTGGAGAGACATATTGGTCTAATGACAAGAGGGACTAATGCAAGTAGCCTGCTGCCCAAAACCATAAAAAAGCTTTAGTCTTTTTTCCCCTTTGGAAAAAAAAATATTCAATTAATTAATTTAGAATATTTTTCCATGGCTATAACATTCATATTCTTTCCCTTCCCTCCCCCACACCCCACTTCCCATAGACTATGCAAAATTCCACTGGGTTTTACATGTGTCATTGATCAAGACCTATTTCCATATTACTGATATTTTAGAGTCTACATCCCCAATCATATCCCCATCAACCCATGTGATCAAGCAGTTATTTTTCTTCTGTGTTTTTACTCCCACAGTTCATTCTCTACATGTGGATAGAGTTCTTCCTCATAAGTCTGTTAGAATTGTCCTGGATCATTGCATTGCTGCTAGTAGAGAAGTCCATTACATTCAATTGTACTACAGTGTATCAATCTCTGTGTAATGTTCTCCTGGTTCTGCTCCTTCACTCTGCATTAATTCCTGGAGGTCATTCCAGTCTCCATGGAATTCCTCCACTTTATTGTTCCATTGAGCACAATAGTATTCCATCACCAACATATACCACAATTTGTTCAGCCATTCCCCAATTGATGGGCATCTCCTTATTTTCCAATTTTTTGCCACCACAAAGAGCACAGCTATGAATATTCTTGTACAAGTCTTTGTCCTTATTATCTCTTTGGGGTACAACCCCAGCAGTGCTAGACTTTTAGCGCCCTTTGGTCATATTTCCAAATTGCCTTCCAGAATGGTTGGATCAATTCACAACTCCACCAGCAAAGCATTAATGTCCCAACTTTGCCATAACCCCATCAGCATTCATTACTTTCCATTGCTGTCATGTTAGCCAATCTGCTAGGTGTGAAGTGATACCTCAGGGTTGTTTTGATTTGCATCTCTCTGATTATCACAGATTTAGAACACTTTTTCATGTGCTTATTAATTTTTTTATCTCTTTATCTGAAAATTGCTTATTCATGTCCCTTGCCCAAGAAGCTTTAGTCTTAAAGAAGTCATTATTGTTTGTCCTTCACACATGAAGGGGATCAATGATGTTACAATGTTGAGGTCAGACTACATTTGTGTTCCCTCATAGCTAATCAGTCCAGTAAAAGCTCAGAAGGTCCTATCATAGGTCAGGCATAAATAATTTGCTTTCAACATTTGGGATAGAGCTATCCCTAGAGTTGTTCATCTCATGGTTCCCTTATGCTCATGAGATTCTGCTTTGCTCACGGTGCACAGTGCCTTCTTTCATGTGGGAATGCCATCTGTCTCCCATGTCTCCCATGTCTCCTATTAGACATAAAGATCTTGGATTTCCTTGAACAATTTCTTCTGATCTCCCTGTGAATACTTACCTTATGTGAGGTCTCTGTAAAAGAGATTTTTTCATAAACTTTTAGCTGCTAGTTTTGGATACTAAAAGTCTTAACAATCTTTGTCTTAATGCTCAGGGAAAGATGTAATATTAATGCACCAGTTGACATAGGAGGAAGGTATCCAAAAGTGCTCACTCCTCCCCATTTTACATGTGTGAGGAAAATATCACAGCAATACCCAGTAGCCAATACATCTTCACTGAGTCCACAGAGTTCATAGTAATCATGTACAAGTGCTGTTAGTCCATTGTGTACCCCACAATTGTTCTTGAAATGGTTGATGGGCAGGTAAGTAGGCTGCCCCTTGCCAGGAGAATTGCTCTCAGATAGCCCATCCTTATCACTATTTATTTCAGTCATGCCTTCTATCTGATGTGTTTTTATTACTTTCTTTTATCCTTCTATACATGCTAGTTTTTTAGACTTTTTAAAACATATGCCTTAGTGGATGAAATGAATAATATCATGTGGGGGTATTTTTTAAAAATGAAAGTACTATTCATGAGCAAGTGTATAGTATTAGAAAATAAATAAGTTCAGTTTTGGAGTCAGAATCTTGATTATCATCACCTCTTTTTCATTGTGATTCTATATTTATGTACTTGATTGACTTTTCTATTTGGGATTCCTCTTTTCCAATTTCCTTGACTGATTTTTGTTGTGAGTTCAACTTATTTCTTGAATTTTCTTTCAGAGCAGATATCCTATTTGTTTCATTTAGTGAGAAATGACTTGTATAGTTTCATAATGATTCTCTTTAATATGAAAGGAAGCTTTATAGAACACTAAATGAAAATGTTTCAAAAATGATAACTATGTTATGACTTTTTGTCAGTTATAAACAACTGTTTATGTCATTTATGCTACAATTCTAAGCATCCCTGGAGAAATCTATGGTATCCACAGGAAAGAACAAAAGCTTCATAGATAAAGAATTACATTTTATACCTCCTGATAGAATGAGAACTTAATCAGCCTTCTTAGATTCCATTATTTCTCTTTGACACAATCCTATATATAATGAAAAAATGTGAAATGAATAATGAAAAATTGATGGAATGTACTTCTATTTTTAAATACACACAAAAATACATGCAGAATATTATACTTACAAGAGGATAGTTATTTATTAGAAATATAAATATAGGTGTGGATATAGATATAGATTTAGACTGAGAGAAATCAATCTATCCCTGTATCTATTTTTGACAAGTAGATGGTTCAATGGATAGAGTGTGTGGCCTAGAATCCAGAAGCCTCATCATCCTGAGTTCAAATCTGGCCTCATACACTTATTAGCTATATAACGTTGGTGAAATTACTTAACTCTATTTACCTTATTTTCCTCATCTGTAAAATGAGCTGTAGAAGGAAATGGCAAACCACTCCAGGGTCTCGCTCTCAAAAAAAAAAAAAACTCAAAAAGTATCATGAAGAGTCAGATATGAGTGAAAACAACTGAATGACAATAGTAAATATCTATTTTAAAAAAATTTTATTAGCAATGCTTTAAAGTTGAAAGGGAGTGTATTAGTGCAAAAAAAGTAATAATGCACTAATGAAAAGTAATATTATTTCAGATCCAGATCCTTTTCCAAGGTCATCATATATATATATATATATATATATATATATATATTTCAGGTGAATTTTTTTGTCTGTACCTTTATTTACCATTGTTTTTTTTGTCTGCTTTAAAATATTAACAACACCAAAATATTGTGAACTTAAAAGAAATTTGAAACACAAACAGCAGTCCTCAGCATCAAAAAACATCAGAGAAGACCAGACATGGTGTTGAATTTACATTAATGACATTTAAGCATTAATCATTGAAAGTTCTAAAAATGTATATCTCTATACAGACATTCTTAAAATCTCTCCATATCACCTAGTAGCAATAAATATTGAGAGATATAGATATATTCATGTCAATCTCTCTTTATCTGACTATCTAATTTACATCTAGATGTCATCTTAATAGATACAGGAGGATCAGAACATGAGATCATTGAAAGAAATGGCCCATATTATCCCTCTATAAAGCTGGTTTCCTGTTATTTGGTGGGCATCATTTCTTCTTTGTAATAATCTGCTTATAATAAATTTATAAAAATGAGATTTTTTTAATAAAGTAGGCTCCAGTATCTGTGTGGGATATGTTCTAAGACTTACTATGGATGTCTAAAACCACAGATTTTAGGGAACACTTCCTGGTAACCACTGGTCATTGAATCCATGGATTATCAACCATAGCTACCACAAATGCACTCCCAGCACCAATGCCCTACACTGTTGGCTCATTATTATAGTAAATAGGGATTTTCTTAAACAAAGGTACTGTGATAACACCAGCAAATGTGATTAAATGAAAATACTAGAAGCAGACTGGAGCAAAGTTTTGCATTGATGCTTGAGTATGGTGGGAACAAAGGTTAATGAGTCATGTACTGGGATGGCAGACTTCATTTGACTGTCATTTTGAAATATATGAGTCCTTTGTTTTTTATTTTCTGGAGTTTTCCAAATAACCCTTTTCTTTCTTTTCTTCTTCTTCTTCTTTTTTTTTACATTTAACCATGAGTAATTGGATCAGTAGATACTGAATCTGATGATAGAGGGGCACAACTATACTATTAAAATAGTTCTTGTTACAAGTCCCGAGGTGTTATAAGTATTTCTGATTACATGAAAAAGTTTTCATTTTTCTTTTCCTCCCTAAAATATCAGTAGCTAAAGTAACTTTTCAGGTAGTTTATACATATGTGTGTGCATGCACACACACACACACACACACACACACACATATACACAACCAAGTGCCCCACTCCCTTCCCTCTGATTCACCTTAGAAATCTCTTCTTTTGCTAGTCTGTCAATCAACATTCATTAAATACTTGCTATGTGCCAGGCATTGTACTCCAAGTGGATTATTTTTTTAGCATGAAATTTGTGAACTCTTCATTGTTGATTTTATTGAACTACAAACTCCCCAAAGGCAGAAACTATATCTTGATTAGATTAGATAAGGTTAAAAAATTTATTAAGCAGTTAGTATGTGCTAGACTCCCTTAACATCTAGGGATATAAATAAAAGGAAAAGAAAGTTATTCCCTGCTCACATTCTCATAGGGGAAAACAGCATATGAAAAGAAGTCCAGAGGTAGAGGCAGGAGGGTAAATGGTAGTAGTCTCTCGGTAACTGAGGATGACGTTTGTCTTTGTGCATTTTCATCTATGATAGATGAGTGTGCACAAAGACACTTGTGCGTGAAGAAGATTTAGGTGGAAAAGTCATTGCACAGAGACAGTCCCCCTCTCTCGGCGTTGGAAGCCTGGGTCCAGTGGTACGAAAAGTCTTTACACCTGGAGGCTTCCTCAGCTGCAGTGGATGGCTGTGTTGTCTTTTGTGCTCCAACATGACCTAAGCACTCCACAGTGCCTTGCTGTGTCGCCATCTCAGTCGTTGAACCTTCTTGTTGGTTTCTTCCGTCTGTTCAGCCGAAGCAGTCTTCACATGCTGGGTGAGCAAAGCCTTAGTTCACCAGGGGTCCACGACGACCCGATGGCTACCCTCACAAGGTTTAGCCAGCTTGTCGAAGCCGTTGCCCGGGGTGTGGCCACTGCCGTATGCTAGCAGCTACTGGGAGCCACAAATGAGAGCTGGGTGTCAGGTGAGGGTCAGAGGCTGGAGAGCTGCCCTAGGAGGGCATGACAAGCCCTCCATACCAGAGATACTACAAGGTCGATAAAGAATCTGAGTAGTTAAGGCTGAGTTGGATTAGAAATGAGCTTAGCTAAGTGGATACTTACTCAAATTGCAATTCTTATATGTCTTAGTAGCATATATGTCACCTAATAGTGATTTGTACTATGTATGTACTGTGTACTATGGGTCCAAAGTATCTTTGTGGAATGAATGGCTAAGTTTTCAAATCATTGAAGATGGTTAATGTTCCATGATGAAATTCTGTCCTGGATAAGTAAGTAGAGCTTAATTCCATTGTTCTACATTTTTAGACCCCTTTCCCTCTCAGCAGTATTGCTCAATTATTTTTCAAAACCTCTTCTTTTTTGTCTGTATACTCTCACCTCACCTTCATCTTTCAGCAGAAGACCCTATCCTTCTCAAAAAAAAAAAAAGAAAGAAAGAAAAAAAAGGAAAAAAAGAAAACCAAAAAACAACTGGTCATTAACTTCCTCTTAAGTTCTACCCCTAGGTACTAGCTGCCTCTAGGTTTTTGTGCTCCTGCTATCTTTTCTTGAATATTCTATAGACATATTTTTCTTAATTTCTTTTGTAGGGTCATTATCTGCAACACATAAATTATATATGGATATACAACAGGGCTCTTTTTAGGAAACCCTCATCTTTTCTTTTTACCCCCCCCCCTCCCTTTCTCTTGGCAATCTCTTAAGCTTTTATAAATTCAACTGTAATATTTATGTAGATGACTCATAAATCTTCATTTCTAGTCTCATCATTCTCTCCTGAATTCCAGTCCTCCTGCCTACTACTCTTCTTGAATTGATATTGTATGAAGTGGAAGTTTAAGGGGACCTTGAAATAACAAGGTTTACCCTCTTTAGCCTCTATTCAAAAAGAGCAAGGAAAACCTTCTTTAAAAAAGCAATATAGGGGGCAGCTGGGTGGCTCAGTGGATTGAGAGCCAGGTCTAGAGATGGGAAGTTCTAGGTTCAAATCTGGCCTCAGACACTACCCAGCTGTGTGACCCTGGGCAAGTCACTTAACTCCCTTTGTCTAGCCCTTACCACTCTTCTGCCTTACACAGTGTTGACTCCAAGATGGAAGGTAAAGGGTTTTTTTTTTTAATTAAATAAATAAAAATAAAAATGGAATATATTTATTGAGAGAGAGAGAAAAGTGTGGAGCAATATCTCACATCATAGACCTAAGACAATGTTCCCCAGATTTACAAAGAGAGATGTGTGGCCATGTCTCAAGTCATTAACCTGAGCCAAAATGACTTCTGCCACAATGTCCAAAGATTTACAGAAATACTCTTACCTTATATGAAAATTCAATAGGCTTATTTTACACATTCAAGCCTTCCTTCAAATGAACATTTTAAAGAAATGATCAAGAGTTGGAGATAGAGATTTGAATCCAGAGATAAAGGACAGGAATAGTATATAAAGAGAATTCAAGACTGGATTACCTGGGAGAGGTTTATGTTTTCCAATGGATACAAGGGAATCATTTCAGTCCTGGGACTTGACTATCTGGGAGAGGCCTCTGATACAATGGGAGAAATTCCCAAGAAGTCTGGAGATTCCATTAAGGCAAATTCTCAGGAAACAGGGGCAAACTTACTAATATCTTAAAGGAGAAACTCACCAGAGGAGATTAAGGATGAGGGAGAGACAATCATCAGGGAATAGGAAATCTTGAAGATAACTTGAGATAACATACTAATTTCTTACTCCCCACAATAAGATGCAAAGCCATCTTAAGTTCAACATTTATAAAATAAGGTTCATCATTTCCCCCCTAATACTTCCGTCCTCTCAACTTCTCTGCTTCTGTGTCTGACACTTTCATTACTTCAGGTCTCTCAGCTTCAGAATTTTAGAACCATTCTACGCTCTTCAATTGTCATGCCAATCATTTGGTGATTTTTGTTCCATTTACTTTTCTCAGCATCTCTTACATTCATCCTCCTCTTTCTACTCATATGGCAACATCACAATCCAGGCTCATTTCATTTCTTTCCTGGACAAATGTATTCATTTTCTACAGGGTCTCCTGACATCAAGTTTTTTTTACTTCCCCAACTCATCCTTTATACAGCTAACCAATTGATATTCAGCAAAGCTTTGATCATGGCACTCCTCCACTCAGAAGCTTTAGTGACTTCCATGGTTCTTTAGAACACAGTGAAAACTTTTCTATTTGGCTTATAAAGTCCTTTGCAATCTGGCTTTGCAGGCTGAATATGCATAGTTCTCAGCATTCTCTGTACTCCAGCCAAAATTATATATTTACTATTCCCTGCACATGTCATCATTCTATGTCATGTCTCTGTGCCTTTACATAGGCTGTCTCTGAGGTCTGAGATGTTTTTCTTTTTTCAACACTGCCTCTTAGTACCCTAAATTTCTTTAAAGGGTCATTTCAAGTACCACTTCATTAAAGAGGCATTTTTGTATTCCCCCGGTCTTCTGGTCACAAGTATCTTCCATGTCTCCTGGAAAAGAGTGTGAAAACGATTTTTTCTAAATCAATGCTCTGATCACGATTCCCTGCCCACCCCACAATTTCCATATGGCTCTCTATTACCTATAGGATGTAAGGGTCAATTACAAGCAATTGATTGAATTCTCTATTTTGCATTTAAAGCACTTACCACTCTAGCAAAAATCTTATCTTGCCAATTTTCTTACATATTATTTTTCTTCATGCACACTGCAGTCTAGTCGTACTGGCCTTCTTACTGTTCCTCACACGATTCCATCTCCCAGCTCATTGCCTTTGAACCAGCTGTCCCCCCATGCCTTGAATAGTCTTCCTACTTCTACTTTCTGCAGCTCCTGTTTTCCTTCAAAACTCAATTCAAATGTTATCTATTACAAGAGACCTCTCATTACCTAACCAGCTGCTACAATCATTCCCCTTAAGGTTACCTTGCAGCTGCTCTGCAGGTATCATCTGTATTACAGAATGAAGACAGGAATTGACTTTTGTTTTTATCTTTTTTCCTTGGCACTCAGCCTAATATTTGTTTTGAAGTATTCAGTAAATGCAGATTAAAGATGTTATTGATTGATCATGCTCTTACTTATCTGTGAATATAAGCTTTTTGAGGTAAGAGATTTCTGTCTTTTTATTTAAAATGCCTAGCAAGAACCTTAAGTGATTGTTTATTTATTGATTTCTTTTCCCACAGAGTGTCACAATTGTAGCAGATTTTGAAACATTTCTCCCTTCTGAAATCATAAAATGTCAAAAATAAAGATAGTTTTGGGGGAGTCCTAAGAAAAATCAAAGCATAACAACAATGACAACAACAACAAAAACCAACTCTAAACTTATCTTTTATTCAAATGAGAGGCAGTATGGGATATTGAAAAGAATATTGAGTGAGGAATTGGGAAATTGGGGTTCAGATTTATCCTCAGAGAGGAATGGATGAATGAAGTATTAATTAATTTATTATATGTAAAGCATTGGGTTAAATGGTGTTTATATGAATATAAAAATCAGACAATCAATGCTCTCAAGGAGCTCACATTCTAATGGAGCAGGCAACATGTTTCCTGCTCCATGAGATTAAATAATAAAACTCTTACATATATATATATGTGTGTGTAAGATTTCATATGCAAGTCAGATGGAAAAGTTTCACAGTCCTTAGGGTTCTGTGGTAAACAGATGTTAATGCCTCTATTTTCTTTTTGGAAAAAAAAATTAATTAATTTATTTAGTCAATTTAGAACCTTATACCTTGGTTACAAGAATCTTATTATTTCCCTCCCTGCATTACCCCCACCCTTCCCATAGCTGATGCGCAATTTCACTGGGTATTACATGTGTCCTTCATCAAAACCTATTTCCATGTTGTAGGTATTTGCATTGGGATGTTAATTTAGATTCTACATCCCCAATCATATCCCCTCAACCCATGTATTCAAGCAATACTTTTTCTTCTGTGTTTCTATTCCCACAGTTTTTCCTCTGAATGTGGATATTGTTCTTTCTAGTAGATTCCTCTGAGTTGTCTAGAATTACTGATTGCCACTAATGGAAAAGTCCATTACCTTCGATTGTACCACAATGTATCAGTCTCTATGTACAATGTTCTCCCAGTTCTGCTCCCCTCACTCCACATCAATTCCTGGAGGTTGTTCCAATTCCCATGGAATTCCTCCAATTCATTATTCCTTTGAGCACAATAGTATTCCATCACCAACATATACCACAATTTGTTCGGCCATTCCCCATTTGGAAGGTATCCCCTTGTTTTCTAATTTTTTGCCACCAAAAAGAATGCAGAATGCCTCTTCTTTAACATCCTTATTTAATGTTACTATTCTCAGTACTGTTGAGTTCTGGATCCTGGGCTGCCCAGATAAGGCTCCAAGGAGAGAGATTGTTTACATTTGCTAGTTGTGCAACCATAGGCAAGTCATGACTCCAAGGCTTATCTAGTAAATGGTGATCCTAAGATTTTTAGTGCTTCCTTCATAAATTTAGAATGAGGAAAATACTTTCCACAAATTTAAACATGTTGCCAAATCCCCAAATGTAAGAATTTCAGTTATAATATAGGCAAAGAAAACCCCAAAATATAGAATATGAGAGATATGAAAGAAAATTAAATCATGCTTAAAGAAACCATAGAAAATTATACATTATTAGCAATAATTAAATGTAATGATACATCTCATTTTATAAAGGAAAAAATTTAATTAAATTGCAAAATATAGATATAATAACAACAATAGTAACTCACTGAGTTTGGAAAATCTACCAAAAAGTCAATCAAAAGGGAAAATATAAAACTGAACAAAATGCTTGATAAGTTAGAGCTAAAAGATTCTATTATCTTCCAAAAGGAACTATGAAAGAATATATCCATTTCTCAGAACCATATTATACAGATAATAGAATAAAAATAGTAATCAACTCAGGGAGCATGAGAAAAGGTTATAGACCTAAATGGAAACAATAATGATATACTGAAAACATGTGGGTCAAAAAGAAAAAAAACAAGCAATAGAAACAATAAGTATGTAAAAGAATAAAAATGGTGATAAAATATATTAGTTTGGGGGATTCCACGAATACAGACCTAAGAGCAAAAAGTGATATAGCTAAATGTATCCATTAAAGAAATAGGAAAAAGAGTACTAATGAATCAAATATACTATTAAAAAAAAAGAACAATGGACAGCTAGGTTTTTCATTGGATTGAAAATCAGGCCTAGAGATGGGAGGTCCTAGGTTCAAATCTGACCTCAGACACTTCCCAGCTGTGTGACTCTGGGCAAGTCACTTGACCCCCATTGCCTAGCCCTTACCACTCTTCTGCCTTGGAACTTATACACAGTATTGATTCCAAGATGGAAGTTAAGGGTTTAAAAAAAAGGAGATAAAAAATATGAAAAAGGCCATTTTGAAAATTAGGGAAAAAATTAATAAATTAGAAACCACAAGGATCAAGTTTAAGAGTAATGCAAAATCTAGTTGGTTTTTTAAAATGGTTTATAGAGTGAATAAACCTTTGTTGTTGTTCAGTAGTTTTTCTGTGATGTTCAATTTTTTGTGACCTCATTTGATGTTGTTTTCTTGTGAAAGAAAGTGGAGTGGTTTGCCATTTCTTTCTCCAACTCATTTTCCAGATGAGAAAACCGAGGCAAAAAAGGTAAAGTGATTTCTAGGATCATATAGCTAGTGAGTATCTGAAATAGGATTTGAACTCAGGAAGATGTCTTCCTGACTCCAGACCTGGCACTCTATTAAATGGATCCTCTTGCTGCGCCTGCCTCTTATAAATATGATTTTTAAATCTGATTTTTTTAAAAGAGGATAATTGAATCAACAAAATAAAATTTATCAAAACAAAACTATAATAAATGCAGAAAAACAAGAAATTTCAGAATCTATGATACATAGCTGAAAACATATCAGATATTTTAGAAATGGAGGACTAACCCTAGATATAATGTCAAAAACATTTTCAAAAAATTGGTTAGTTTTGTCCAATTTTTTTCTTCTTTTATTTTTCTTAATTGTGCATTATAAAAGATAGTTTTCTGGGAGGTATTGGGGAAAGAATATGGTGGAAAAAATAGAAACTCTAAAAATAAAAGAGAGCAATAAACATTTATTTTAAAAGTGTACCAATATTAGGTTTATTTCCTATGAAAATTAAGGAATATAAAAAATATGTTTTCAAATATTTATAGCAATTCTCTTTGTGGTAGCAAAGAAATGGAAATTGAAAAGATGCCTACCAATTGGGGAATATCTAAATAAGTTGTGGCATATGATTTTGATGGAATACTGCTGTGTCATAAGAAACAACAAACATTAATTTTGGAAAAACATGGAAATATCTACATGAAATCATGAAAAGTAAAATGAGCAGAACTAAGAGAACATTATATACAGCAATAAAAAATAGTGTTTGAAGTCTCACTTGTATACAATCTTCATCTCCAGTGAAAGAAATGATAAATAGAAATAAATGACATAGTCTTATATAACTATATCTTTTTGTCAAATAATGGGAGGTAGGGCAAGAGTAAAGGAGCTAACTGGGTATTTAAATGTAAAAAAAATTGTTTTAAGATGAATGTAATTTGGAGGTTAGAGGACAAGTAAGAGGACTTTCATTGTTGTTATTGTTGTTTTTCTTAATACTTTCCTGGTCTTTCTGCTTTTAAGTAGTATAGAAATGCCAAATTGCTAAGAAAGGGACTATTATTTGTAGATAAAGTTTCTTGTTCATGTTCCCTGGCTCTATCCAGGCTTCTTTTTCCTTTCCAGTATTGGTCCCTTGAGTTTCATTTGAAGGCATAAGTTGCTCTCTCAGAACTACATAAACACACTACTCCCTAGCTCATTTAGCCAGTTGGTGTCATCACTTTTAATAGCATTAGAATTGTCCATATGCTGCTCTGTAATGTGCCATCTGCATGGCCCTTTGACTGTAGGATGTACTCTGTACATAAATGGTTTTTAAAGGAAGAAGGTATCAAACTATTCACTTATATGAGGTGTATTATAGCATTCTGGGGCATTCAATAACATGTCCCTGTGAGTGTTCTTTGCTATCTATCTTTCTCCTCAACATGGTGGTACCTCTAAACTAAAAAAAAAAAAGGTCATAATATTATTTAATTAATTTTCTGATTATTAAATCATTAAAGGATTAGAATTTGCCCCAAATGCCCTCATCTAAATTAGAGAATTCTGAACATCCAGAGGATTGCTCATAGGTATAATCCTCATATGTCTACAAAATGAATAAACTCTCTAAGGAAAAATGTAGCACTTAATATAGAACAGACGCTTAATCTCAATTTTTCTGATTCATCATAGCAAAAGGTGAATGAGGCTGATGAATTTTCTATCTTGAATTTTCTAAACAATAAAACAATAAATATTGTGAATTTATTTTCTAAAATGTATTTCCTCTACCACTTTATCTCCCTACAACCCTGGTCAATAAAACTAAATCCCTTAGGTAGTCTTTTGAAGTAATTTTGTCCTCAAGGAGAAATGTTTAAAAAATAAAGAAAAATGTAATAATAATTGCAATGATAACTTGCTGACCAAAGAACCTTACAAGCAACTTTCCAAACAGGAAATTACATGAGTCTTCAAAAGTGTTTGTGGTTATTTCATAAAGTTTCTTATGCCCATACACATAGAGAAAAGCACCTACCATCTGCTCATTCTCATAAGCTAATGTTCTTCTTATATATTTCACAACCAAAGACCCCAGGCCTTGAAGCCTTTAACCTAGCCTCCAACCAACAGTCTTTATTCAGATAACAATGCCCTCACACAAGTGTAATTTCATATGTCTCATCTCATGTGAAGTCACAAATAAATATTCATTACCAAGAGTATCTGTACATTCTAAATGCTACTATTACAAACATACACCGTTTTAATATTTGTAGTTTTTTTTGTTTTTAAATAATAATTCATCTTAGCTCAGACCAGTATGTTTTTAAATGAGGGTACAATATCAAAATGCAAAAATAGAAATAACTACATGCATTAAAATTGATCAATAAACAAGCATTTATCAAACACATGATATAGCTCAATCATGATATAAGCACTGAGAAAACAAAGACAAAAGAGAGAACAGCCCTTGCCCTCATAGAACTCTCTTTTATCAGTGAGTATCACATGGATGTATACGTGTGTGTGTGTGTGTGTGTGTGTGTGTGTGTGTGTGTGTACAAAATAAGTAAAAAGTAACTGTTGGGTGAAGGCACTTGGGTATCAGGAAAGGCTTCATATAGAAACTGTATAGTAGAAAGTATTCTGAGATCCTGACAGGCTGAGTTAAAGTGGGAATGCATTCCTGGCATGGAAGGAGATGGAGTATAATGATTGAAGAACACCCAGAAATCAGCTTGGCTGAGCCTTAAAGGGTGTGAAGTGGCATGATATATAACAACATAGAAAAGGCAGCTTCCAGTTGGCTCAAATTAAAAGTGTCTGAATGTCTTTGAATATGTGTTGCTGTTTTGCTTTAAAAATACATTTCAAATATTGGTCATGAATATTTCTAAATTATTCTCTTACATTTAATTGAACAAGTCATAAGATCATTAATTACATTTGTCTAGTCTGTCAGGCAAATTTGTCCTATGTGTTGAGTGATGTGACTTTCTAGTGCAAATAAAAATTGCTTTGTCATTGTTTTCCTATAAATGTTCAAGCAAGTGAGTCATTTATTTAAAAATATACTCCAATATGCCTATCTCTTTATTTTGTCCTTTAGTATATCTAAGCTAGTGACTTGTTGTGACATGTAACTGCTGAAGGTGCACACTAACCTGACATACAGCCAAGGCTCCTATTTTATCTTTTATTTCTAAGTCAAGGCAGGGTCTCAGATACAGTAGCTGTTACTGACTGACTGTGACAGGAATTTATTTGAAGATAAGGTGTAGCATATTAAAAAGAGTACTGGTTTGTGGAGTCAACTGACTTGGATTTCAAATACTAGCAAAAAGACTCCAGCAAGTGAAGGGTTATTCACTATGATCAGGTGGGATTTATACCAGGAATACAAGGATGGTTTAATATTAGGAAAACCATCCACATAATTGACCATATCAATAACCAAACCAAAAGAAATCACACAATTATTTCTATAGATGCCGAAAAAGCCCTTGACAAAATACAAAACCTATTCCTATTGAAGACACTAGAAAGTATAGGAATAGAAGGGCCTTTCCTAAAAATAATAAATACTATCTATCTAAAACCATCAGCAAGCATCATCTGCAATTGGGATGAATTAGAAACCTTCCTAATAAGATAAGGCGTGAAACAAGGATGCTCATTATTACCTCTATTATTTAACATTATACTAGAAACACTAGCAGTAGCCATTAGAGATGAAAAAGAAACTTAAGGGATTAAAGTAGGCAATGAGGAAAATAAACTATCATTCTTTGCAGATGATGTGATGGTCTACTTAAAAATCCTAGAAAAATCAACTAAAATTCTAGTGGAAATAATCAATAATGTTAGCAAAGTTGCAGGATACATACTAAACCCACATAAATCATCAGCATTTCTACATATTTCTAACACATCCCAGCAGCAAGAGTTAGAAAGAGAAATTCCATTTAAAATTACTCTAGACAATATGAAATATTTAGGACTGTATTTGCCAAGACAAACATAGGAATTGTATGAGAATAACTACAAAATACTTTCCACACAATTAAAACTAGATCTAAATAATTGGAAAAATATTAATTTCTCATGGGTAGGATGAGCTAACATAGTAAAAATGACAACTCTACCCAAACTAACTTAGATATTTAGTGCCATACCTATCAAACTACCAGGAAATTATTTTTAATAGAATTAGAAAAAATTATAGCAAAGTTCATTTGGAAGAACAAAAGATCAAGAATATTAATGTAACTAATGAAAAAAAATATGAAGGATGGAAGCCTAGCATTACCAGATCTTAAACTTTATTATAAAGCAGTGGTCATCAAAAAAATATTGTACTAGCTAAGAGAGAGAAGGGTAGATCAATGGAATAAACTTGGGGTAAATGACTGCGCAGTAAGATAGTATCAATAAAATGATCCTAGCTTTTGGGATAAGAAATCACTACTTGACAAAAACTGCTGGGAAAATTCGAAGAGTATGGGAGAGATGAAGTTTTGATCAACATCTCACATCCTATACCAAGATAAATTCTGAATGAGTAAATGACTTAAATATAAAGAGGGAAATTATAAGTAAATTAAGTGAACACAGAATAGTATACCAGTCAGATCAATGGGAAAGGAAAGAATTCAAGACTAAGCAAAAGATAGAGAATATTACAAAAAGTAACAATTGAATAATTTTGTGTACATTAAATTAAAAATTTCTTGTACAAACAAAACTATTTGCAACCAAAATTAGAAAGGAAACAACAAATTGGGGGAAAAATCATTACAACAAAAAACTTTAACAAAGGTCTAATTACTCAAATTTATCAAGAGTTAACTCAATTGTATGAAAAATCAAGCCATGTCCCAATTGATGAATAGGCATGGGACATGAATAGGCAGTTTTCAGATAAAGAAATCAAAACTTTCATTAAGCACATGTAAAAGTGTTCTTAATCTCGCATAATTAGAGAAATACAAATCAAAAAAACTCACACATCACATCTAGAAGATTGGTCAATATGGCAGCAAAGGAAAGTAATAAATATTGGAGAGCATGTTGTAAAATTGGGACACTGATGTACTGCTGGTGGAGTGGTGAATTGGTGCAACCATTCTGGAGGGCAATTTAGAACTATGTGTAAAGGCCTTTCAAAGAATGCCTGTCCTTTGACCTAGTCATACCTCTGCTGGGTTTGTACCCTAACGAGATCATAAGGAAAAAGTACGTGTACAAAAGTGTTCATAGCCACACTCTTTGTAGCAGAAAGAAACTGGAAATTGAGGGCGTGTCTCTCAATTAGGGAATGGCTAAACAAATTGTGGTATCTGTTGGTGATGGAATATTATTGTGCTGTAAGGAATAATGACCTGGAGGAATTCCATGTAAAGTGGAACAAACTCCAGGAATCTCTATTAGCAGCAATGAAATGATCCAGGACAATTCTGAGGGACTTATGAGAAAGAATGCTATCCACATCCAGAGAAAGAACTGTGGGAGTAGAAACACATAAGAAAAACACATGGTTGATCACATGAGTCAATGGCTATATGATTGAGGATTTTGACTTTAAGTAATCACTCTATTATAAATATTAATAATATGTTAATAGGTTTTGAACAATGATACATGTATAATCCAGTGCAATTGCTCATCAGCTCTGGAAAGTGGAGGGAAGAGGGAGAGGGAAAGAACATGAATCAAGTAACCATGGAAAAATATTCTTAATTAATTAAGTAAATTTTTTTAATGACTTGGATTCAAATTCCTATGCAGCCACTTGTAACCTGTGGAACCATGGGCGGTCACTTTACTTTTTGCCATTATTTGTAAGCCAAAATGAAATAAATTATCTTGGGCTATTATTTATAGACTCCCTGCATCAGAATAGCCATCTTATAGCTGTAAGGAATCTCACATAGCTTCTAATATGAGTCTTACATGAATAAAAATCCTCTCTACATCATTTGTGATGAAAGATTATCCAACCTTTATTTTAAAACCTTGGGAGCAGCTGAGTGGCTTAGTGGATTGAAAGCCAAGACTAAAGATGGGAGATCCTGGGTTTAAATTTGGCCTCCGACACTTCCCAGATGTGTGACCCTGGGCAAGTCACTTAACCCCAATTGCCTAGCCCTTACCACTCTCTGCCTTGTGACCAATACTCAGTATTGATTCCAAGACAGAAGATTAAGGGTTTAAAAAAAAACCAAAAACCTCAAGAGAGAGAAAACCAACTACTTTTCTCAGCAGCCAATTTTGCTTTTGGGTGTCAGTATTTTTAGAAAGTATTTCCTTGCATTAAACCTAAATCTTCTCTTTTAAAACTTCTATGAATAACAATAATATCAATGGAATGATAAACACTTGTGATAATAATGATTAATCATTGTTATCATAAAAATTACCTCCAGAGACTGATTTGGGGATAAGAATAACAATTTATTTATTATATCAGTTTATTGGTTAGGCTGGCATCATAATCAATAAAGTCACATAGGTCTCTATGGCCCCCTCAAATGATCAAAGAGACCATGAACCTAGGAATGCAACTTGATAAATTGAATTTTAGGAGTTCATTATTCAACCTCTCTTTTGAATATCTGAAGACATCTCTAAATGGTGAATAACTAATTAAGAGGTAGCCCATCAAATTATCCACTTCTCCCCATCTCCACATTATGGGGAACACTTAAACAAGAAAATAATTATTGTTCCCTTCATTTATTAATCTAATTCTGTAAGAAGAGAAGGTATTCTTTGATATTTCTAAAGACAAGGAAAATGCAAAAAAGCAATAAACTGGATATAATCCCTGACTCAAACCCCAGACAAGGGAATGTACAGTAATTCTCCCTAATATGTAGGAATTTGTGCCTTTCTACTCCACTTCCCTGATATAAGATTTACTACAGCATATGTAAAAATGAATGCTCATACCAGGTATGTATTACGCTTGGCAAAGTACTTAGTAATATTTATTGGGAAAGATGGGGGATTGAAAAAACAGGGGATAAGGAAGGTTTGTAGCAGGGAATGGAGGAGTATAAGGGAGAGAGGGAATATGGCTGCTGGTGAGGCAAATGTGAGAGATGCCCCTTATTGAGAAGCTATTTTTGACCAAAATGGGGTGTCCAAGAAATAAGCCATTTATGATAGCCTGCAAGGATGTTGTCTCACTGAATTGCTGCCAAAGTTGCCCCAGAGCAGGCTAAAAACAGACCCTCCTGAGGGACAAGCCTTTCTCCCCAACTTTGGTCACCCAGCAGGGGTCCGACAAGGACCGTTTGTAATTGGATGATTGAACTGATGGTTCAGTTCCCTCTATGCCCCAGAAAAGATAGTCCACATATCTGACTGTGTTATTCAAATAAGATAAATTTTAATAACCAGCTTGGATTGGAGAGGTATCAGCAAAAAGGGAAGAGGGATGTCCTTAAATAAGGTTGGAGTCTTTCTCAGCTTCAGAGTTGAGGTATTGCCTCACAGGCTGGTGGAGGGTTTCTCCCACTCCTGTCTATACTACATCTGTGCTAGCTTTGTCAATTCCAAAATCTTAGCAGTAGACAGCAAGCAACAAGAACAGTTCTGACCTTCAGAGCTGATCAGGACTGTCTTCGGGCTGAGGAAAATAGAAGCACTCTTTCTGGACTGGGAAGCTAAAGCTCCTCCCACTACCCACACCATGAAGGAAGTGCTAGTCACAAGACCCACTGCCACTCCCAGTTGCCCCTTCCCCCACCAACTGTCAGTCTTGACAATTTCTTCTCTATGGATATCCCCACTGTTGCTTATTCCAACATGGAGGCAGAAAGTTCAGAACTTGTTCTTGTTTCCTTTCCACAATTGTCCCCTTTTTTTGTTGTGACCTTCCCAAGGTCACTTAATTTTAATATAGTTTCCAATTTACTAAATCTACTCTAAGGAATTCTATGCAGGAAAGTTTGGGTAAGGGTAGTTTAGGGTTTTACAATAAATTCAGTACAATAAATGTTTGAACAAAACCATTACAAAGAAATTTTAATCTTAGTGTTAATACTACTTACTCTTGCTAAGTTAACTAAAACAGTCTTTCTATTATATATATACATATATAAATATTATTTGCAGACTATCTCATCTATATATATTTCCATTAAACACAATTTCAACATCAGCTTTACAATAAACAATTAAAAGTTTACTATCTGCAAATGCAGCTTAAGTCTATTCCTATATATAATTAATTGTCTATGCTATGTTTAACTTAACTTACTCCTAATCAATTCCCTACTTATTATAACTATTATCTAAGTCTCTAGTCTAATCTATAATCTAATCATATGTACAACATATATACATGCTATGCTAAATATTTACAGATTCTATCACTGTTACTAACCTAATTATAGTATATACATTATTTATAGAGAGTATTTACATATAATTGCTCCACATGCTGACAGCCGTCAAATATCTATTGATCTTTCTATTTGCCTAAAACCTTATGGAACTAACCATATACATATTTACATTTTGCATAAATACAATTTTGCACACTTGTTTATTTAAACAAGGTCTCCCAATATGTCAGTTTGTGATTTTGTGTTTTGTGTTTAATAGTGCTGTGTTGAATTAATACTTATCAAGTTTCTTCAGATTTTCACTTTTCATGTTGACTGATGGATCTCTTCTTTCTTCCAAGTTATGTAGTGATGGATACTATTTCCACAATATGTGAAATTACTTTTTTTTTATTATTTCAGCACACTCAGTCTTACATATGTCTCATTTTCTGTCTTAACTCTTCTTATATAAACAAATTTACAAAGTTCAAAGTTTTAACTGTCCATTTCAGCTCTTTTTTCTTTGTTTCTTCTCTCTAGCAGCTTTTCTTGATGCTTTTCCTCTGGGCTGGTTTCTCTGGGCTGGTTTAAAATCTTTTCCTCTGGGATGATTTTCCTCTGGGATGCTTTTCCTCTGGGATGCTTTCGCTCTAGGCTGGAAAGTTGTCTTCTTGCTGTGGCATGCTTGACTACTAGGATCTTGTTGTCTCAAACATTACGTGTCACTATTATTTCTTTGTGGGGTACTTATTGATGTTAATCAGTTTTTTGTTTTCATTTCTTAGCACTATCTTTTGTTTAATTATCTTGTATGTCTGTTACAGTGATGTTAACTTTTTCTGGTTTTATGTGGAAACAGTGGAACCATGAGTCTTCCCTTGCAATTTTTATAGCTATTGGGGTAGTAAGTAATATTTCATGTGGTCCAGTCCATTTTATGTCTGTAGCCAATTTTCTATTGAAAATTTAAGTATACTATGTCTCCTGGTTTGATGTTCTGCAAATTGTAATCCAGGGGTACTGTTTGTTGTATCAAGCTCATTTCATGCATCTCTGTTATTCTTATCTGTAAAGCTTGTATATATTTGGATAATTGACAGTCTCCACCTATCATTGCAATGTAAGCTGGTTTACAAGTCCTTCCTTGCCAAATTGCATGTCCATATAGCATCTTAAATGGAAAGATGTACAAATCTCCACTGGGTTGTGTTCTAAGATGGAACAGAACTAATGGCAGAATGTCTGTCCATTTTTGGTGTGTTTCTGCACAAAATTTTCCTATCAAAGTTTTGATGTCTTTATTTAATATCTCTCCTTGCCCTGAACTTTGGGGATGATAAGGTGTGTGGTATGTTGCTTGTATTCCTAGATTTTTATAAATTTCATTTAATATTGATTGAGTAAAGTGACTTTCAAGGTCTGAGTCCAATTTTGAGGGAATCCCAAATCTAGGTATGATTTCTTTTAATAGGATTTTGACCACAAATGCCGCGTTGTTCTTTTTGGCAGGAAAAACTAGCCATCTAGTCAGTCTGTCTATGAAGACAAGGCAATACTTAAACCCTTTGTTTTTTGGCATATTGATAAAATCTATCTGTATGCATTCAAATGGAGTATATCCTAAGGGACGACCTCCTAACCCTTTGGTCTTATAAACTCCCTGATTGAACTGCATACAAATTTTACATTTTTGACAAACTCTTATAGCATATGAGGATATTCCTGGTGCAGCCCAAAATCATCTCACTGAATTGATCATGACTTGGGTTCCTCAATGTCCTTGTTCATGTATTGCATTGCACACGTGATAAAATAACGTTCTTGGCAGGATGGGCTTGCCTACTTGCAAAAACCATATACCTCTTATTTGTTTTGCCTCTAAGTTCTTTATCCATGATTGAATTTCCTGTTCACTGTATGCATTAGTTAGATTGTCCTTTCAATGACTGAGAAATTCAATACATGTAGAGGTCCTTCTCTAGCTCGAAATTTTGCTGTAATGTCAGCTCTATGGTTTCCTAAGGACACATGATCATTAGCCCCTGTGTGTGATCTACAGTGGATTATTGCCACTTCCTTGGGCAGTTTTATGGCCTCAAGAAGTTGTATTATTACTTTGGCATATGCGATATCTTTGCCTGTACTAGTCAAAAATCCTCTATGTTTCCAAATTTCTGCTGTGGCATCAATTACTGAGAATGCATACTGGAAATCTGTGTAAATATTGACCCATTTATCTTTCCCGATTTGAAAAGCATTTAATAAAACAACTAGCTCTGCCCCTTGACAGCTCATGTGCTTTGGTAAGGATGCATACCATAATGCCTCTGTTTGTGTTACTACTGCCACTCCAGTGTACCTTTCTCCATTAACTATCATGCTCGAACCATCTGTATACATTTCAATGTTAGATTGTAGCAGAGGAGTATCTTTTAAAATCATTTCTTAGTTTTTCTACTAATGATATTGTTTCCTTGCAATTATGTATGGGTTCCCCTTCAAACAACAGATCTAGAATCAAAGATGCCAGATTCAATGGTTGGAAATGTTTTAAATTGATGTTTTCATTGCTTAATAACACAATTTCATATTGAGAAAGTCTTTTCTGTGTGCAAGCTTGTAAATGACATTTCTTCAATATGGATTCTAGTTGGTGTGAAGAGTAGACATTAAGTTTTGATCCTAATACCAAATCAAATGACTTTTGAATCATAGTTGCTATGGCTGTGATTGCTCTCAAACAGGAAATCATTCCTTTCTCAATTATATCCAGCTGTGTACTATAATATGCCAGTGGCCTAAAATTGTGTCCTGAAGTTTGGACCAACACTCCAGAAGCTAAGCCTCTTGCTTCATGTACAAAGAGATGGAATTCTTTTTTTGTCTGGAATACCTAAGGCTGGAGCTGTTATGATTGCTTCTTTGAGCTGTGCCAAGGCTTGGAGATGCTCTTTTCTTAGTTTCAAAGGTTCTGTGACTGTGTTTTTGGTCAAGTCATTAAGGCATTTTGTTATTTGGCTATAGCCTGGGATCCATTGTCTACAGAAACCTGTCACTCCTAAAAAGGCTTTCAGTTGTTTCTTAGTCTTTGGAAACCTGAACTTCTGTATGTCCTCTACTCTTTTTTTGGAAATCTTTCTCATCCCCTTTTCCAAGATAAATCCTAGGTATTCCACTTTAGGCATGACCCATTGTAGCTTTGATTTGGAAACTTTGTGGCCTTTCTTATATAGCTCTAGGAGGAGTTTTTTACTGTCCTGGTAACAAACTTTAGCAGATGGGGATGCAAGAAGAATGTCATCCACATAGTGCACAATTTTGCTTTCTTTCAATTGAATGTTCTTTAAATCCTGTTGCAAGATTTGGCAAAATGCTGTTGTGTGTAAACCTTAAAATTTCTTAAACTTATGAATGTTGGAAATTTCCCCATTTCCAACATTAGGTAGAGAGGGTCCTTCTCCTCCCTACCTAAGACTACTTTAGGACAGAAACCTTTTGCTAAACAATGGAAAGGGCTTTGACCTATGCTTAAGCATAGAACAAGAAGTTCTTTGAGTCATGATTGATTTTAGAATTGATACAATAGAGATACTTGTAATGACAGAACCAGGTCTTGGAACTTCCAATCTCCACCCTACTCAGGGTAACAGGATTTAGGAAGGGCTGCAGCAAAGGATCAAGATTTAATTATTTGAGAATATGACCTTCAACAGACATGTGCAAAGCCACAGACCTCTGGGCGGTCCTGGGTTAAGCTAGAGCCACCATTGGCACAGGGAAGACATGGACAGTGATTGGTAGATGTGAGAACTGAGGGGAGGGAATTTGGATGGTTTCCTTAAAGATAGAGGGGTCTGAGGACTAGGGTGGTTGGAGAGGTTTTGCTCTGAGAGGTTGTGCTCTGAGAAGCTTGCTCTGAAGGAAGCTGGAGGTGGAGGCCCCTGAGACTGTTTCTCCATTTTGGTCACATGAGTGATAGGGACTGATCTCTTTTCTTTGCCTCAGCTATCTAAGGGCTTGGGCCTTTTGGCCCAGCCTAAACAGAGGGGGTATTTAAGCCCTATTCCCTTCTCTCTCTCTCTCTCTCTCTCTCTCTCTCTCTCTCTCTCTCTCTCTCTCTCTCTCTCTCTCTCTCTCTCTCTCTCTCTCTCTCTCTCTCTCTCTCTTTTTCTATCTCTCTCTCTCTCTCTCTCTCTCTCATACCTTTCTTCCTCCTGTTTGTAATTAAACTCCATAAAAGGTTGACTGCTGACTTGAGTTTTCATTAAGGAATTACATAGCTGAATTCCTTGGCGACCTTAAATTAATATATATCAGTCTTTTAAAGTGATTTCCTTGTCACATGTGCTATCACAGAATCCCATTGGTAATCTTCCCCATGTCATCTGAGTCCCATTCCAAATGAAAGCAAATATTTATTTGGTGTTCCTTTGCAATTGGAATGCTAAAATGAGCACTAAACAGATCAACAACAGTATAATATCTAGAGTTACTTGGAATTTCTGAAATTATTTTAGATGGGCTAGGACTTTTTTACAAAGTTATTTACTGCTCTTAAATCTTGGACCACTCTCCAATGAACTTTTCCTTCAGAATCACATTTCATTTTCTTTATGGGTATTATTGGTGTATTATATTCTGAAATTGTTGGGATTAAATTTTTCTAATCCAAAAATCTTTGGATAATTGGGTTGATTCCATCTATGGCTTCTTTACTTAGTTTGTATTGTGGTATCCTTGTTTGTGTCCCTTCTTTACCTTCTTTTTTTACTGTGGTTGCTGACTTTAGAATCCCTACATCTGTAGAATGTGTAGCCCAAAGTCCTTCTGGTATATCACTTGGTATTTCAAATATTGTACCTTCATTCTGAACTTGTTCATCATCTACCCGCCTCATGAACAGCAATGGATAATGTTTTAAAGAGTCTTTGGGTAGATGTGATACTCTGTTTTTTTCCCTATATCACCCATTATTTGTATGTAACTTGTGATTTGGCTGTCTTCAGGAGGTGTTTTTAAAACAGATTTAGTTGCCCCTGTATCGATAAGATCTGGGTAGATCTCATTACATACTTTTATCATAATCCATGGTTCTGTGTTCTCATTTTGTTGGCATACTTGGACCATAGATGCATGTATTTCTATTTTGTTCAAATCTCAGTTTTGTTCATCATCTACAGACTTTTCTTGTTGCTTTGAACATTCATTTTTCAACCCATCATCAGTTTACAATTGAATTGCATTATCAAGGAGGCTTAAGGATGGCGTAATAATGTTTGTGTTTGCTTTTTCTTGTGCAGTTAGTATTGGTTGGAATTCTTCTGCATAAGGATTTAATGTTGACTTTTCTATTATGTCTTTGGTATTTTCTTTTGTAATATCATCCCTGCTTTCAGTATCATTATCTCTATGAGGTCTACTAATTTGAATATTCTCTGTTATTGCATTTTCCTCCCCATTGGACCCTTCTGTTGCTTCAATTAATTCATTTGCAGTTGGCTTAGAATCTTTATAACCCTCTACTATATGGTTCCATTTTTTGTTCCATACTTTCTGTTTCTAAAGTATATTCTTTCCTTTCTGCTAAGTTATTTTTGTCTTGTGCTGAGACATGTTGCAATTCACCATTGCTTAGATCTAATCTTTCATGTTCTTTGCTTTTTAAGTTATAATGTCCTAATAAGTTTAGGGTTTGTATATTACAAGATTGTTGCCAGTTCTGTTCCTTCCTCTTTCTTTGCAGCTTGTTCCACTGTTCCAAAAATTTGGCAGAAAGTTCAGAACTTGTTCTTCTTTCCTTTCCACAACTTCCTAAATTTTATCTCATATTATTCATATAACAACCTTGGGGACTAGACTGGTTCACTATAGTTATAAGATAATTGGTTAACATTTATGAATTAATGAATCAACCAATATTTATTTAGCACCTGCTAAAATCATAGTACCAGCTGGTGACACAAAAAGAACCAAAGTACAGTCCCTGCCCTAAAGGAGCTTATAATCTAATGGTTCCACAGGCAATACAAAGAAAGGGAAAAAATAGATAACCTCAAGGAGATTGTTGTCTAATGGAGGAGACAACATATAAATAATTATATTCAAATAAGGTCTATATAGAATAAATTGAAAATGATCAATAGGAGGAAAGTATGATAATTAAGAGTGATTTAGAAGAGCTTCCCAAAGAAAGCTGAACTTTCCCTCAGAACTGAAAGAAACTATATATTTTAGGAAGCAGAGGTGAGGAGGGAGAACATTCTGTGATGGAGGACAGCCATTGAAAATACTTGGAATCAGGAGTCTTATGTCAAGAAAAGCCAAGAGGACAGTATTATTGGACTGTAGATTATTGGTAGAGGGGAGAGAGGTATAAAGTGTAGGCACAGTGATGCCAAACAGAAGAATTTATATTTGATCCTGGAGGTAATATAATATAATATGATATGATATGATTAATACATAACCCTGGAGGTTATTGAGTATGTGTGTAATATCATCAACTTTGGAAGATCATGTTGGCAGTTGAGGAGAAAATAGACAGGAATCAGAAGAGACTTTTAGCTGGGAGATAAACTAGCAGGCTAATGCAAAAGTTTAGGCATGAGGTATTAAAGTGTCAGAAACAAGAAAGGAGCATATGGGAGAGATGCTATAAAGGTAAAACTGACAAGTCTTGGATATGGGAATGGTAGAATGAGGAACTGAGTACAATACCTGGATTGAGCCTGGGTGACCGAAAAAATGGTGGTGTTGATGGGGAAAATGGAGGGAAATGGTAGGGAAAAGAAGGGAAAGGACCCACTTTTCTCTCTTCTTTCATAATCTTCTCAGACACCTCCCACAAAGGAAGTGGAAAGTGTCTGAGGAAGTTGGAGTGCAGAGTCATAGGAGATGTAGTCTCCCAGGTTCAGAGCCATTTTAAAATGCACAATGTTTTCCTTGACATTAGGAAAATTAGGAAAAAAAGATAGTTGGGGTTGGGGGGCAGATAATAAGATTTAGACATATTGAGTTTAAAATCTTTACACATCATCCAATTAGAGATGTCCACTAAGCACCTAGAGTTGGGAGACGTAGGTCAATGGAATGGTTACAGTTGATTTGAGAATGATATTATGATAATTGAATACATAGAAGCTGATAATTTCACCAACTGAACAAATTTAATCTATTCCACATGACATCACTTGAAATTCTTGAAGGCAACTATTAGATCCTTATGTTTTGTCTTCTTTAGCCTTAAGACATCTTAGTTCCTCGATCGACCTCTATAAAGCATAAATTCCATTCTAGTCCCCATTCTCAATATGCTTACATCTTCTCTAATTTACCAACATTCTTCCTACAGTGCAAAACTTGGAACTGAACATAATACTCCAGTTATAATTTGCATAGGGAGTAAAAGAGAATTTTATTTCCCTAGACATTTCTGCCTCTCTTTATATGGTTTAATGCTGCATTGCACTTAACTGCTATACTCATGATACTAATTCATATTAAGCTTTCAGTCCACTAAGATTTTTTTTAATCCTTATTTTTTCAAATGAACAACTGCCTAGGTATGCTTCTAATGTTCATTTTTTTTTAACCCAAGTGCAAGTGTTCCTTTCAGAAATGAGAAGACTTTAAAATATACAGTATGTTGAACTGAGTGTAGAATGCATTTTCTTCCCTTAAGGACCAGGTTAGGCACAGCCAGGAAGTCAGGCTAGAACAGAATACACAAATCAAGATCTTTTAATAAGATTAGACCATAAGCAAGCCTAGAGGCTTTCAATATAAGGATATAAGTAATTTATAAGGTATTAGCATATTCTATAGCCAGTTATACTTAAAACAGTAATGTTTAAATTTCATAACTTCTGTCTACTTAATGAAATACAACTGTTCCAGACTAAAGCTGATAAATACCAAGAAGCACAGAGGGTATGTCCAACTGTGAGAGTCTGCGATTTGTGAATTGTTTGATAACATGCTGCAGTCTGTTATATATATAGCTTTCCTTTTCCATTTGTATTATTTGTAATTTAATTTTTTAGAGCTGGTGAAAACCTCTTTTTCATTTTTTAAATTTATTTTTCCATTTGAATTAGTTTATTTAGTCAATTTAGAACATTATTTCTTGGTTACAATAAGCACATTATTTCCCTCCCTCCCTTCCACCCACCCTTCCCACAGTCCACATGCAATTTCATTAGGTATTACTTGTGTCCTTCATCAGAACCTATTTCCATGTTGTTGATGTTTGCACTAGGATGTTCTACATCCTCAACCATATCACTTCAATCCATGTATTCAAGCAGTTGTTTTTCTTCAGTGTTTTTACTCCCATAGTGTTTCCTCTGAATGTGGATAGTGGTTTTTCTCATAGATTCCTCCTAGTTGTTCAGTATCACTGCATTACCACTAGTGGAGAAGTCCATTACATTTGATGGTACCACAGTGTATCAGTCTCTGTGTATGTTTTCCTGGTTCTGCTCCTCTCACTCTGCATCAGTTCCTGGAGGTTGTTCCAGTCCCCAAGGAATTCCTCCACTTTATTATTCCTTTGAGTGTAATAGTGTTCCTTCATCAACATATACCACAATTTGTTCAGTCATTCCCCAATTGATGGGCATCCCCTAGTTTTCCAATTTTTGGCCACCATGAAGAGTGCAGCTATGAATATTTTTGTACATGTCCTTTTCCTTACTATCTCTTTGGGGTACAAACCCAGCAGTGCTATGGCTGGATCAAAGGGTAGACAGTCTTTTATCGCCCTTTGGGCATAGTTCCAAATTGTCCTCCAGAATGGTTGGATCAATTCACAACTCCACCAGCAATGCATTAATGTCCCTACTTTGCCACATCCCCTCCAGTATTCATTACTTTACATTGTTGTCATGTTAGCAATCTGCTAGGTGTGAGGTGATACCTCAGAGTTGTTTTGATTTGTATTTCTCTGATTATAAGAGCTTTAGAACACTTTTTCATGTGCTTATTAATAGTTTTGATTTCTTTAACTGAAAATTGCCTATTCATGTCCCTTATCCATTTATCAATTGGAGAATGGCTTGATATTTTGTACAATTGGTTTTCCTCTTTATAAATTAGACTTTTGTCAGAGGTTTTTGTAATGAAGATTGTTTCCCAATTTGTTGCTTCCCTTCTAATTTTGGATGCATTAGTTTTGTTTGTACAATTTTTTTAATTTGATGTAATCAAAATTATTGATTTTACATTTTGTGATTTTTTTCTAACTCTTGCTTGGTTTTAAAGTCTTTCCTTTCCCATAGATCTGAAAAGTATACTATTCTGTGTTTGCATAATTTGCTTATAGTTTCCTTGTTTATATTCAAGTCATTCACCCATTCTGAGTTTATCTTGGTGTAAGGTGTGAGATATTGATTCAAACCTAATCTCTCCCATACTGCCTTCCAATTTTCCCAGCAGATTTTATCAAATAGTGGGTTTTCGTCACAAAAGCGTGGATCTTTGGGCTTATCATAGATTGTCTTGCTGAGGTCATTTAGACCAATGGTATTCCACTGATCTTTTCTGTCACTTAGCCAGTACCAAATTTTTTTGATGACCACTGCTTTATAATATAGTTTGAAATTTGGGACTGCAAGTCCTCCTTCCTTTGCATTTTTTTCATGATTTCCTTGGATATCCTTGATATTTTGTTCTTCCAAATGAACTTTGTTATGTTTTTTTTTTCTAATTCAGTAAAAAGGTTTTTTGGTAGTTCAATGCGTATGGCACTAAATACGTATATTAATTTGGGTAGGATTGTCACCTTTATTATGTTAGCTCATCCCACCCATGAGCAATCAATGTTTTTCTAACTATTTAGATCTAGTTTTAATTGTATGGGGAGTTTTTTTTTGGTGTGTTCATATGGTTCTTGTGTTTGTCTCGGCAGATAGATTCCTAAGTATTTTATATTGTCTAGGGTGATTTTAAATGGAATTTCTTTCTAATTCTTGCTGCTGAAATGGGTTGGAGATATATAGAAATGATGATGACTTATGCGGGTTAATTTTGTATCCTGCAGCTTTGCTAAAGTTGTTGATTATTTTGACTAGTTTTGGTTGATTCTCTATGATGTTTTAAGTAGACCATCTTTTCATCCACAAAGAGTGATAGCTTGGTCTCCTCCTTCCCTATTTTAATTCCTTCAATTTCGTTTTCTTCTATAATTGCTGCTATAAGTGTTTCTAGTACAAAGTTAAATAATAAAGGTGTTAATGGGCATCCGTGTTTCACTCCTGATCTTACTGGGAAGACTTCTTATTTATCTCCATTGCAGATGATGTTTGCTAATGGTTTTAGATAGATAGTATTTATTATTTTTAGGAAAGGCCCTCCTATTATTATGCTTCTTAGTGTTTTCAATAGGAATGGGTGTTGTATTTTATCAAAGGCTTTTTCAGCATCTATTGAGATAATTATGTGATTTTTGTTGGTTTGCTTGTTAATATGATCAATTATGTGGATGGTTTTCCTAATATTGAACCATCCTTGCATTCCTGGTATGAATGCTCGCTGATCAGAGTGAATAACCCTGGTGATGACTTGCTGGAGTCTTTTTGCTAGTATCCTATTTATATTCATTAAAGCGATTGGTCTATAGTTTTCTTTCTCTGTTTTTAACCTGCCTGGCTTTGGAATCAGTACCATATTTGTCATAAAAGGAATTTGGTAGAACTCCTTCATTGCTTCTTCTGTCACATAGTTTGTATAATATTGGGATTAGTTGTTCTTTGAATGTTTGATAGAATTCATTTGTGAATCAATCTGGAACTGGGGATTTTTTCTTAGGGAGTTCTTTGATGGCTTGTTCAATTTCTTTGTCTGATATGGGGTTGTTTAGGTAATCTATTTCTTCATCTCTTAGTCCAGGCAATTTATATTTTTGTAAGTATTGATCCATATCATCTAGATTGACATATTTGTTGCCATATAATTGGGCATAATAGTTTTTAAAGATTGCCTTAATTTCCTCTTCATTAGAAATGAGGTCTCCCTTTTCAACTTGGATACTGCCAATTTGGTTTTCTTCTTCCCTTTTTTTAATTAGACTGACCAGTACTTTGTCTATTTTGTTTGTTTTTTCAAAGTACCAGCTTCTAGTCTTATTTATTAAAATCAATAGTTCTTTGACTTTCATTTTTGTTAATTTCTTCTTTGAATTTTAGGATCTCTAATTTAGTCTTCGTCTGAGGATTTTTAATTTGTTTGCTTTCTAGTTTTTTAATTTGCATGCCCAGTTCATTGACCTCTGCCCTCTCTAATTTGTTAATATATGAACTCAAGAATATAAATTTCTCCCTGAGTACTGCTTTGAATGCATCCCATAGATTTTGAAAGGATGTCTCATCATTGTCATTTTCTTCAATGAAGTTGTTAATTGTTTCTATGATTTTTTTATTTAACTAACAGGTTTTGGAGAATCATATTGTTTAATTTCCAATTAATTTTTGATTTACCTCTCCATGTACCCTTACTAATTATTATTTTCATTGCATTGTGATCTGAGAAGGTGGCATTTATTATTTCTGCTCTTTTGCACTTGTTTGCAATTTTTTTTAGTTTTTATAACATTATTTTATTTGGTCATTTTCATACATTATTCATTGGGAACAGATAATTTTCTTTTCCTCCTCCCCCCCCCCCCCCGCAAACCCTCTCCTAGCCAACACATGTTCATCTGGGTATCACATGTGTCCTTGCTCTGAACCCATTTCCTTGTTGTTGGTATTTGCATTAGGGTGTTCATTTAGCGTCTCTCCTCGATCATGTCCCCTCAACCTCTGTAGTCAAGCGGTTGCTTTTCCTCGGTGTTTTTACTCCCTCAGTTTGTCCTCTGCTTAAGGATATTTTTTTCTCGTAGATCCCTACAGATTGGAAGCACTGCCTGACTTTCCCAATATGGTCTAAGATAATCTCTTCGAAATTTCTTAATTTGGTGCACAGAACACATCCATTTGCAGAACCTAATACACACATTGATGGACTAATTCAATTATCTTACTTACTAGTGGGATATCTTATTTAACTGAGCAAAAAACATTCATTTTTATTCAACTATTTGTATAATATTAATGGTTAAAAAAATCTCTTTTATTTTCTCTAAATATATATTCATTCCATCATTAAGAAGTGCATACCTAGTTATAGAGTTTCAGAATTTGGTGAATAAATCATTTTTCTTGACAAAAATAGATTGAATACCAAAACATATTTTTGAAAAAGTGGCTTATTATAAAAGTACAAATGTAATTATAATGGAATGTTTGGGCACATTCTGTTAGCTTTTTTAGGTTTATAACAATTTGAACAAATTTTCATTTGGGAATTCTCATCTTGTATATTTCCAAAATGCTACACAATTTTTATTTGTTGTTACATGACAGAGCACGTTATTTTGCTTATGCATATGAATTTACCATAATTATTTAATATAATTAGTACTTCTTTTATTACATTTATATTAATTGGTTGATTGCAAGTATGTCTATTTATTATTGTTTTGTTTTATCCCCAAAGATAAAGTTACTCCTTAGAGAGAGTAAATTTATACTCTTTGTCAACTACAAATCAGAAAATAAAACACAATGTAAGCATAACAATATGGAGATATGCCTTATAATGTAGGATACAGTCCAGAACAATGACAAGAAATGAAAGAATTTAATACATGATTTAATGTCTTTTAAAGAGTTTAAATTTAGTAATCTCTACAGGATAAGGAAGAGCTCAAGAATCTTTTAAAAAATAAGGAAGGGAGAAAAGGAAAGCAAAGGAAAGGAAAATATAAGACAAAGATTATATTTTTCTCTTGGAATGAACTTGAATTTTGTTTGTTGAAACTGAAATTAGCTATTCTTTCTAGGCTTTGAAAAGTGCTTTGGTTTTCAATAAGTAAGAAAATAAGTGGTTTTCCTTTCCTGGGAAGAATCCAGTTGCAATTTTGGCAGCAGAATTAATCTGATCTGGAACATTGTTTTAGCTATATATGAACAGGAGGAGAAGAAAATAAAATGTTTGGAAGATATCCAAGTGAATAAATAGTGCATGGAATGAGAAAAATGGAAAAGTAAAACATACTAATAATTTTACAAAGGGTTAATAAGATAAGCTAAAAGTAGAATGTCAGATTAATGAATGTTTTGCAAATTATTGCTACATTGTACAGACTGAATTTGTGTGTGTGTGTGTGTGTGTGTGTGTGAATAATAGATTTGCTACTTAATGTGAACAAAGTTCTCAAATTCCCTTATGTTCACTTGGCATTTTCAAAAGTTTTTCACTTAAAAGAAAATAAATCTGTATATAAAAGAAGTTTTTTGTAAAATTTGATAAAATATAAAAATACTAGTAGATGATAAAGTCATAATACATTCCTTTGGACTCCCATATAAACCTGCAAGTATGTATATATAAATAAATGTATATATGCTTTTATATGTATATTTATCTACATTTATTTACATACTGTCCTAGGCAGACATTATGATTGTAGTTGAAAATAAATACAGAAGGAATAATGAAGAATGGAAAACTTCCCCCTAACTTCATGAGAAATCCAAGTCATTGCCAGTTAACCAAACTCTACACATTTTCTCAAGTCCAGCAGAGGTATCTGTTCTTCACAATTTCCATGGAGGAGTAGAATCCAATGATTTGACAGAATTCTGCAATAATAGCTTATATAAGAGAAAAAGTATTTAAGCAATTATAATTGTAAAATGGATTCCACATTCCTATTTCCACTGATAAAGGAATATGTTGGGTTTACTATCCCCTTTCCCTCTTTCTCCCCTATTCCAACAATTAGGAATTGTATTGTGCTTATGACAAAGAATCATCTTCACATACCTTTAGCAATTAACTCAAGAGACATATTGTGTTTAAAGTATAGTATTTTAGGTCTAATCAATTATACTCAATTCCTCTACCTTTATTTCCTTAGTATAAGAGGTTGCATTCATTAACTCTCATAGGGATATAGAATTAGAGATTCAGAAAAGAAGAGAGCATTGAACTAGTACTACTTGTTGGTTTTGTCATTTAAAGCCATAGGATATTCTGACTTTTCCAAGGTCATACAGATAATAAATGGATGAGCCAGAATTTAAATCCAGATTCTTCAAATCTAGCACACTCTACTCTTTACCACTATTTTAGAACAACATTTTCTATGTAGAGATCCTGGCCTATAAAAATACATCAAGCAACTGTCCAATTCTTCTTATTACATAAACCATGAGCCCAGTAGAAGAATACACTTATTATTGTTACACAACTCATTTAATGAAAATAGAAGACTATTTTATGTATGCTTTAGGATGATAATGCCTAAAAATAAGTTTGAATCTTTTTGCAAAAGAGAAAAAGGTGATAGTGAGGAACACAGGAAAGAAAACTTGAAGCCCTGAATTAATTAACAATTGTTATGGAGTTAGTATTTTATCCTGTTAGTACTGACTCCACCCCTCCCATAAACTTCCTACATATTCTCCAACCACTCTCTAAAAGGAAAACTGGAGGCAATTTCAGTTAATTCAAGTATGCTATATTACAATATCAGGTCTTTAACCCTTCTTATCTCCAAAATATTATATGCTATGTGTACTCACTGGCAACAAGGCCACAAATACTATCCTGGTATTTCCCAACTCATCCCTTCTGTATGCTATGATGACTGACTATAGCTTAGTTCTAAGTCTATGCTGTCTCCTATAGTCAATCTCCATTCTCATGCAAAAGAACTCCCAACATTCACTCCCAACAAACAATGTGACAGAGGTTTCAAACCCTAGAACTGGAGTTAAAGTCTGGGAAATTGCTGGAGCTTCAGCTACAATGGGGGGAGGGGCTTGAGGAGATGTTCTGGAGTCTTGGGAGAGTGAGAGTTTTCTGTCTGAGAGAGGCACTTAGCTCTCTCAATTCTGAGAAAACCTAAGGAAAGGTCTGGTCAAGACTTTGCTCCTAAGGAAAGACTACATTTTTCTCCTGGTGATTGGACACCCTTCCCCCTACTGATTCCCAATTGAAGTGGCCACTTTGAGAAGATACCAAGCAACTGACAAGATCACCTCACAGCTCTTAGTGCCCTGGGTCTGGATGGTTCACCAGGGGCCAAAACCAGGGCCATCCAAGCCTGAATCTCTCAGGGCCCAAGGCTGCCAAGGCCTGGGTTCCCCAACTTGAAGAGGGAGGTAAGGGTAGCTAGAATAGAATTTCCTCACAAAAACCCTTCCATAGCCATTTCCCTGTGTTATTCCCAAATTGATCAGTTAGAATAAAGTTTGTCATCTTTCCCCAACTGACTCTAGTGTGAATGAAAACCAGTTCCAGCTTGGGGGGTGGGGGGAGGGTCTCTCTCTTTCTCTCTCTCTCTCTCTCTCTCTCTCTCTCAAGACTTTAGTAGTAGAGGGAAGTCAAGAATCAGTTTGGGGTTGAGCAGCCATAGCTGATGGGGGAGGCTGAAGTGGGGAACTACTCACTCTCCTTATCCTCTCCCTTGGCCAAGTTAAACAGCAGCTGTCTCCCCTGAACCCTGCTTTGAGAGGGAAGGTCTCTACTCTTTCTCCCTCTCTCTCTCTTTACCACCAGACTAACCCTCTATTACAACACTGTTTCCTTTCAATGGTCTAACACTCATAGTGCTTAAGTTATCTTAATTATCTTACAACCAAGTCTTATACTCTGCCTAGTTCTTAAAGTATGTTCATCTCCCTCAAAGACTGGGAAACATTCCCTTTCCCCTCTCACTCATGCAGGGAGAGAGGAGCATGGACTATTCCCATTCAAAGGACAGAATTTGCTTCTTCATCCTAGTTTCTGTTCTTCAGCATACTCATTTCCCAACACCCTTTATATTTGAAACAAACATTTTTAATAATATAAGACATTATCCTTAAAGAGTATAAGAAGCAAACATATCTGTGATTTTATGTATGTATATAATATTTTTGTATAAAAATACACATAAGGGAGATGGGGAAAAGAGTAAGAAAAAAGGAGAGTGAGTGAGAAAGAAAGAAAGAAAGAAAGAAAGAAAGAAAGAAAGAAAGAAAGAAAGAAAGAAAGAAAGAAAGAAAGAAAGAAAGAAAGAAAGAAAGAAAGAAAGAAAGAAAGAAAGAAAGAAAGAAGAAAGAAAGAAAGAAAGAAAGAAAGAAAGAAAGAAAGAAAGAAAGAAAAGAAAGAAAGAAAGAAAGAAAGAAAGAAAGAAAGAAGGAAAGAAAGAAGAAGAAAGAAAGAAAGAAAGAAAGAAGAAAGAAAGAAAGAAAGAAAGAAGAAGAAAGAAGAAAGAAAGAAAAGAAAGAAAGAAGAGAAAGAGAAGAAAGAAGAAAGAAAGCAAAGAACGAAAGAGGAAGAAGAGAGGAAGAAGGAAAGGAGGGAAGGAAGGAAGGAAGAAGAAGAAGGAAGGAAGGAAGAAGAACGAGAAGGAAGAAGAGAAGGAAGGAGAGAGGGAGAGGAAGGAGAAGGAAGGAAGGAAGGAAGGAAGGAAGGAAGGAAGGAAGGAAGGAAGGAAGGAAGGAAGGAAGGAAGGAAGGAAGGAAGGAAGGAAGGAAGGGAGGGAGGGAGAGAGAGAGAGAGAGAGAGAGAGAGGGGAGGGAGGGAGGGAGGGAGAGAGGGAGGAAGTAAGGGAGGGAGGGAGGGAGGGAGGGAGGGAGAGAGGGAGAAAGAGGAAAAAACTCCTCCAGAGCTTAGCATAGTACCTGGCACATGGTAAGTGCTAAATAAATTCTTGTTGATTGATTATCCTTACAACCAGTCATGAATATAAGTGCAGGATAGTACAATGGGGGAAAATGGACTTGGAATAATGAGATTGGAACCCAATCTGAACTGGGCCACTTTCTAACTGGGTAACCAAGGACAGTGTTCTTTACCTCTAATTCCCAGGTTCCTCATCTGTAATTGAGTACAATGTCATATACTACTTACCTTTTATTATGACAGTGAGGAAAGTGATTTATAACCTTTAAATTCTGATATGAATTTAAAATTTGACCTATATCAGTATTATTCCTTTGAATAAAAATGCAACCTCTTCTAAAATACCTTTACAACACGTATAAATGAAGTTCTGAATGAATAGTCATATTTTTAAAAATGCATTCAGATTAAAGATGCCTTCATTCTTTGTTTAAAAGATAAACAGCATCCTTGTTCCTATTCTCCTTGGCAATAAATAGTATTTTTATGGCTAAATAGTTTATTTGAAAGGGCACAAACAGAAGAAATCAAATGTAGTTGTAATAAAAATAAAAAATAAAAATAATTTTGAGAGGACAAGATTACTTTGAGCCCTCTTATCTCATAGAAGAAAGATTTATATGTTGGTATGTATATAACTCTAATTTCTACTTCACAGTCTTCATCCCTCCAACAATTCATTTAATACTATTGAAATTACAACTATGTTGAAAAATAATTTGCTAGAAACTTAGAGGTAGAAATATAATTAAACTATGTACCAAAGCATCATATGGCACTTAATGTCTAGCAGTCCTTAACAAACACAAATCATATACTTCCCTGAATTAATGTAGGTGTGTTACCTAAAGGATACTCCTTAAAACTCTCAGAGTGGGCCTGCCAGATAAGACTTGCTCCAGTTTTAAGATACTCTGTGAATTGACATTCACTCAAAACAAAGCTAATGAATCCCCACAAGTATTAGTCAGCTAGTGGTCACAGCTCTAAACAAACTCATTTAATGAAATAGCTGAATAAGACAAGCAGGAATAGAATATTCTTCCCATAAATCTGTTCATATTTTTTCACAAATACATGTACCATTTTTTGATATAATAGACATGGGTAGGGCACATGTATCAAGAGAGATGCATATGGGAAACTTCTTGCCAAGGGCACACAAATAGTGATGATATATAGCCAACATCTATGCATTAACAGCATATGTGAGTATTTGTGACCTGGTTACACACTAGAAGAAATGTGTTTCTCCGATGGTTTATTGCCATTAATGTCTTTTGGTGATATCATAATTTTGCTTTTCTTAGGTCTACTCTGTTCTCATCTCCACCAACAATATTGTCTCTGTTGGATGAGTTATCTTTGCTGATTGGGTACTATCTACCAAATATTGCTCTCCTATATCCAAATATTGTGTTATCTGTCTGGTAAAACTCTACTGGACATACAGTTGTGACTTCTCTCTAATTCCACCTTTAGACTTCATCTAGAGTCCATAACTATAGTGCTTTTTCACCCTCATGGGCTATGCCATCTGTTAATTTTTTTATAATTTGGAAATTTTTATTTAATTAATTTAGAATATTTTTCTATGGTTACATGATTCATGTTCTTTCCCTTCCCTTTCCCCCAACCCCTCCCATAGTCAACATGCAATTCCACTGGATTTTACATATGTCATTGATCAAAAACTATTTCCATATTGTTGATGTTTGCACTAGGGTAATCATTTACAGTCTACATCCCTAATCATATGCCCATCAACCCATGTGATCAAGCAGTTGTTTTCTTCTGTGTTTCTACTACCACAGTTCTTTCTCTGCATGTGGATAGCATTCTTTCTCATAAATCCCTCATAATTGTCCTGGATCTTTTTTTTTTTTTTTTGCTGCTAGTAGAGAAGTCCATCTTATTCAATTGTGCCACAATATATCAGTCTCTGTGTACAATGCTCTCTTGGTTCTGCTCCTTTCACTCTGCTTCAATTCCTGGAGGTTGTTCCAGTTCACATGGAATTCCTCCACTTTATTATTCCTTTGAGCACAATAGTATTACATCACCAACATATACCACAATTTGTTCAGCCATTCCCCAATCGGTGGACACCCCCTCATTTTTCAATTTTTTGCCACCACAAAGAGTGTAGCTATGACTATTTTTGTACAAGTTTTTTTTTTCCCCTTATGATCTCTTTAGGGTATAAACCCAGCAGTAGTATGGCTGGATCAAAGTATGCCATCTGTTTAAAGTCCCAAAGCTTTCCATAGGTCTTTTAAGAAAACTGCAGTTCTCATACTCAGCAATAGTACCATCAAATCAGCAAAACAATAACAAAAAAACCTTATTTATGTCTTGTCTTCAAGGAGTCATTTCTTTTCAATATCTTGGCTAGAAAGCTTTTCCTTTTTAATAGGAGATTTATTTTGGTCCCACAAGTCAAGCGAGATAGAATTGTAATAAGTAGAGTAGAAATGGGAGGATGTTCCAAATATGAGGAAGCATTTGTACCAAGATTTGGAAATGAGAGAAAGAATACCAGGAATGGTTAACAACCCAACTGAAGTAAAAATATGATGGGAAATAAGACAGAAAAGGGATGTGGGAGTATGGAAGCCAAATTATAGAGAGCCATAAGTTTCTGCCTGAAGTTTTTATTCTTTCTCTTGATTAGATTAGAGCCATTAAATATGTTGGAGGAGAGTGGTAATGTGGTAAAATCTGTATTAATAGAGTATTAATTTGGTACTTGTTCAGAGGGTGGATCAGAAAAAAGAGACTAGAATCTGTTAGATAAATTAGAAGAGTATTTCAATGGTCAAGGAAAGACAAAAGGCTAGGGTAGAGTCTATGTAGATAAGAAAGAATAGTGATATGAAATATGTTTTGGAGTAATAATCAAGAATTCCAAGATTGAAAAAGTAGGTGATTATAAAAGTGATTTCAAAAAAAAAAAATTCAATGAGCTCTGTTTTTGACAGGTTGGGTTGGAAATGAGTCAGTGTATACCTCATTGCTTTTGATTCCCCAAAGTCTCAAAGCTTTTAAGGATTTGAGATTTCCAAAAGAAAATGACCAATAAGATGGTGACAAAGTGTGTGGTGTAAAGGTCAGAATGTAAGGGGTTAAAATAAAAGATTGGACTATATTATTTAAGAATAGGGTCACCAGGAATCTAATCAATTCCAAAATTTGTTTTATTAATTTATTTATAAAATATAGAAAAAGTGAAATTAAGAAATCAGAGAGAGGATAGGGTAAGATATCTAACCTACACACTAAGCATTTTGCTCTGACCTTTGGCTCAATCGAGGAAGGCCAGCAGGGCTAATTAGTCCTTAGCCTTAGGGACCTCAGTTTTGAATTGAGGACCTGGGGATGTACAAAGCCTTTCTCAAGAGTGTAGGTCTCTCCTGAGGCTAGTCCCATCAGAAAATCTCGGAAAGGAGTCAGGCTTTTTCACTTATACCATGTGGTAGTTTTAAAGGAAAAGTCCAAGAGCCCATACCTCCACCATCTCCTCAAAATATTTCTTTTCAATTTCCTTTTGCCCAATCTCTAGCTTGTGCTGAAACTGTATGACAGGCTTTCACTCCAAGAGATAGGGGGAAACTCAATCTCAAGGCCTTAAACGGAAGCATTGACTTGGGGAGGAAGTTTCTCCCTGTAAGTTTCCTCCCTACCTCCTTCCCACTACCTCCCCTCCCAAAAAAGCAATTGGCCATAACATCTTGTTTGTTTAGTTTTTGTATAATAAACCTTTGTATCAAGCATATTGTTAATATGAAAAATGTTTATCTGTACAAAAATAGTATTTGAGTTGGAAACTGATGAGAAAGTGTGGAGTAGGAAAAGAAGGACCCAAAGTAATAAAACTTGTCAATAAATTGGATGGCAGTGGATGTGAGGGAGAGAAAATAGTAAAACATTACATTTACAAATCTATATTGGTAGGATGATTGGACCCTCAACATAAATGAATCATCTGTCAAAGGTAAGCACAAAGTTTGGAGCTCATACACCAGAGCCTAAACCCTTGACCAAGGTGTCAAAAAACACACATGGTAGAGAAACCTAGCAAGGCACCTTTTTGACTTCTGTCCATGGTTCTCCACCTGCCATTTCTGTATAAACCCAGTTTGGTCATAATGTATAATCTCTGTAATATATTATTTTAGTGTGCTGGATAAAACTTTACATAGGATTTTTGAATTTTATTAATTAATGAAATTGGTCTACAATTTTCTTTCTGTGTTATTGCTCTTCCTTGTTTAAGAATCAGCACCATATTTATTTCAAAAAGGAGTTTGACAGAACTCCTTTACCAATTGTTCTAAATAATTCATATTGGAATTAGATGTCATTTAAATGTTTGGTAGAATTTATTTGTAAATCTGTCTGATCTTGATGCTTTTTTATTAGGAAGTTCATTCATGGACTGTTGAGCTTAATTTTTTTTTTCTAAAATAGATATTCTCATTTAGATATTCCCATTCCTTCTCTGTTAGTCTAGGCATTTTATATTTTCATAAGTCTTGTTCCCTTTCACTTAAATCGCTAGATATGTTGGCATAGAATTGGGCAAAATAACATTTAACAATAGCTTTGATTATATCTTTATTTGTTACAAATGGATCCCTTTTATTTTTGAGGGTAATGATTTGGTTCTCTTATCTCTTTTTTGACATCATATTATTTATCTTTTTTGTTAGTTTTCATAAAACCAACATAGTTTTACTATTAATTTAATGGTTTTCTCACATTAAATTTTCTTAATTTCACTTTTAATGTTTAGGATATCCAATTTGGTATTTAATTGGGAATTTTTTCATTTCTTTCTATTTTTAATGATACATTCAGTTTATTGATCTGAATTTTTATTGATATAAGTATTTAGATACATAAATTTTCCTGTAATTACGGTTTTTGCTATATTCCATAAGTTTTTGTATTGTCTCATTATTATAAACTTCTTTAATAAAATTATATATTGTTTTTATGATTTGTTCTTTACCTCACTCATTTTTTAATGTTAAGTAATTATCTCCAATTAATTTTTATTCTGTTTCAATAGTCCCTTATTAAATGAGCTCTACAGTGTCAGTATCCCTTTTGACACAGTATATGACAATCCGTGTATTTCATCTTGTCCATGCATGTACTGCTTCACATCCTTCATAGGGAGTCTACCCACTGTATTAGAAAACATGTCTGACATCTCTTACCATTTTGTAATGACCAATGAAGCAATTTGATTATCTATTTATGTCCTTAGCACACATCTTTGTTAGCCTTGCTTTTTTTTCTATGATGATGTGCTGTATACCTTTTTTCCTATATATTTTTCATTGATAGTATGTCTTTCCTATAGGTTGGTACTAGACCTGTCATTGGAATAGGGAACTCACAAGTTAGGAAGGGAGGAAAAGGAGAAAATGAGCATTATTAGGCACCTATTCTCTACTAGGCACTGTGCTTAAGTGCTTTATAAATTTTATTTCATTTAATTCTTACAATAACTCCAAGGCTATTATTATTCCAATTTTGCAGTAGAGGAAACTGAGACAGGCAGAAATTAAGTGATGTGCAGGGTCACACAGTTAGTAAATATCTGAGGCTGGATATAAGCACAGGCTTTCCTGACTCTTGCTGCTCCAACTCTTTCATCATCTAGTTGCTTCTAGATAAGAATTTTCTCCAATCACATGGCCAATTATTTTCCACCATACCTATATATGCATGGTACCTCCAAAAAACTTTCTTATAAAACAAAAGAGAACAGAAGGAGAATCAGAGTTTTAAAAAATTCCTGAGATCTGGGTGACTGCTACTAAAAGCTTGGGAAACCAAGAACAGAAAATCAGAAAGTCCACCAATCCCCAAATCATAGAAAACTTCACTTCTTTCTTTTGAAAAAGAAGTATAAAGATAAAATAGCTTTTTTATATAAAGTTGTACATGTTCCATTAATTTTGGTGTCCTAGACCTTTCTAAGGGCTCTAAAATGAGTGCAAAATGTAAAAAACCTAACAGGATTCACCTTTTTCATATACTTGAATGTTTCACTTACAAGATACTATGCCTCAAGAAGTTAAAGATAAGGGAAATATTACATATATTCTTCTGTCTTTTTCATGAAGAAGCACTAGATGGTGTTTCATATAATATGAAATAGATCGCCTTTTCCCTGCCTTTCCCCCTTTCTCCCTAAAAGTGAAAAGTCTAACCTAGTAAGTCTGATCATGAAGTAGCCTAAAACAGTTCCTATGAACCCAAATCACTAATGAACAAAGGCTTTAGCACTGTATGAAGTGGCTTAATGTTTTTTTTCCATTTCATACCTTTTGGATTTTGTTTTTTAAAACGTTGAGTTTTGACAAAACATTTCATAAGTGCCATGAACTGTGAATTTTTATATATAAAGTCTTAGAAATCACATCCCTTAATGTAGGCCTGAAAGAATTCATTATCTTCCACCAGCTGGAACCAAATGAACCATTGTATGCATTTTTTTTCAGAGCATAGTACTTCAGTATAATTACCTACAAACAGTTCTTAAATATGAAATTTTTAGTGAATTGACTTTCTGGTTCAAATTCTCTTCTGTTCTTTTCAGTTATTTCTTATAGCACATTTAGTCATTTCAGTTTATTATACCCACTCCTTTTGCTACTGGTAATTGTGAGAATTAATCCTGTGCTACCAGAATTGATGATGCAGAACCACAGAAAGCTGTTTAAAAACAAATAGACAAGGGACAGCTTACAGGAGAAAATAGCCTAGACTTGTGCCAAGAATATTCTGAATTTTCTAACAAATGAAATAATGCTAAAATTTCAGGAAATTTCTTCTAGAATTTTCTTTGGTTTTGAAATGCTAAACTTTAACTCAATTTAATTCTATAAACATTTCAAGTACCTACTATGATCAAGATATTTTGCTAGTACCACATACACAATAAAAAAAGCAACTGTTCTTGACCTTGAAGAATTTATGTTCTATTGAAAGATATATAATATATTAGGAAAATTGAAGATAGGAGAGAAAGAATGATAATAACTGGAGGTAGAGAGTAATCAAGAAAGGTCACATGAGAATTTCATAATAGACGGAAATGGAGAGGGAGCACTTCACTAATTGGATCCAATTCATTTTGAATTCTTATTAAAATTACTGCCCTTCATATACTCTATAAAGTTCAACCAAACTGCCCTTGCTATTCTTAACATATCATATTCCATTTCCATATTCTTCACATATGATATTCCAAAGGTCTCCAAATCTTTGTACAGATTGTCCCCCTGGCTTTAAATTCATTCCCTTCTCACTTCTATGGTAGATTCAACAACACTTGCTAATTCATTGGACATGGGCATGAAGAGAAGTGAGGAGTCAAGATGGCTGAAGTTGTGAAATTGGAGACTAGAAGTATGGAAGTGCTATCAACAGAAACAAAAAAGTTAGCAGAATTAGATTTGATTTTGTCACCAAGTAATTTTTTGGCCATGTGCAACTCTTCATGGCCCCATTTTGGATTTTCTTAGTAAAGATGAGGATGAGGAAATAGAAAAACTGAGTTAAGTTACTTGCTCAGGGTTATACAGCTAGGAACTATTTGAGGTCAGATTTGAACTCAGGAAAATGAGTCTTTCTGATTCCAAACTTGGTGCTCTATTCACTGCCTACCTGCCCTGAAGCACACTGGGGGCAAAAAAATAAATACTGTTTTGACATGTTGGGGTTGAGAAGCCTATTAGATATCCAGGTTGAATTTGCCAGCAAGGTAATTCATAATTTGTATCTGGAGTTCAAGAAAGAGATTAGAGATGGATATATGGAGATTGCATTTGGATGCATTTCTGCATCCAAAATGACAAGACACTGTCATTGAGAACTGATGAGTTTTATATAAAAGCCTAGGTAGAAGGGGAAGAGATGAATACCAAGAAAAGAACCTTGGGGAATATGCATGCCAAGGACTAAGGAAATCAATGATGTCATTGTTATTGTTCAGTTGTGTCCAAATCTTTGTAAAACCATTTGAGATTTCCTTGGCAAAGATGCTGGAATTGTTTGCCACTTCCATCTATAGCTCATTTTACAGAGGAGGAACTGAAGTCAAAAGGGTTAAGTAATTTGCCCAGGGTCACATAGCTAGTAAGTGTCTGACGCCAGATTTGAATACTTAAATATGTCTTCCTGATATCAGACACAGCACTCTTTCTAATGGAGATGACTCATCTGAAAAAAATGCGGATAATATCATGTACATTACAGGATTGTTGTAGGAATCAAGAAAGGGAATATATGTAAATTGCTTTAAAAACCTGAGAGCATTAAGTAAATTCTAGCTATTATTGTTGATATTATTTGGAAAAAAATCCTGATTTATAATATTAAAAGAAAACAGAATAAAAGAGAGAAATATCATAGAAGCCAAGGAAAGAGTGAATGTTAAGAGGAAGAAGTAATCAACAATATGAAAAGATTCAGAGCTGAAGAAAAATGAAAGTTAAAATATGGTCATTTTCAAAATTTATAATCAAGTATGAGTTCTCCAAGTCAGGTTCCAGTGGATTGAGAGTTGCATTAATGTTAAGGAAGCAAAGGCAGAGAGTATATTCTTTGTAGTAATTGGGAGAAGTGAGAAGACATATGGGATGGTAGCTTAAGAAGTATCTGACTTGTGAAAGATTCTAGTTTGTTTTTGAAAAGAGAATAAGACTTGAATCAGTTTGTATGGAGTGGAGAATAGGGTCAAAAGATAACAAGGGATAAAGATGAGAGAATGAGAATTATCAATAGAAAAGATTTGTATGAAGCAATATGAGCCAAAAATGAGAACAACAACACTTGTGTGTGTGTGTGTGTGTGTGTGTGTGTGTGTGTGTGTGTGAGTAGGGACTGGCCTTGTCAAGAAGTACTACGTTTTAGCAATAGGACAGGAAGGTGAGTGAAGATGAAGAGTTTGGGGAGATGGACAGAGGAGAAAAAGACATTCAAGAGAGGGCTTCTATTGACTTTGTAAGTATCAAATGAGGACATTTTCTCAGAGACAATTATAGGGAGAATTATGGAACTTGAGGAGAGAAGGAATTTAGAAGAGCCACTGATGAGGGATGTCAGAGACTAAAAAAGTAAGGGAGAAAAACTCAGTTGCCTTCCAATAGAATATATCCAACAGATAATATGAATGCCATCTACCCAGCATCAGGGTAGCTTAATTTCCTCCAGCAAGATTCACTTGTTAAGAAGAAGGGAATCAAAATGAAAAGGCACAGGCAGCAACTCAACTGAATTCTCCCAAGACTCCTCTCCAAATAACCTTAAAATAATACCTCAAATCAATTTTTTAGTGATAGAGTCAACAGGTCAGGGTGAGATATTTTTCCTGTTCAAGACAATTTGGGAGGTTGGCAAAAAAGATCTGGGATGTTAGGGTAAGGGGTGAGCCTGGAATTCAGCACATTTGACAGCAACACCAGCAGCAGGCCTTGAAGGCACCTGCTAGAGCAGCAGTAACAGCTTTGAAAATTCTCAGTACACAGAGATTACAGTGGACCCTTTGCAGGCAACAGGTATAGGACTGTTGCTTTTCTCATATGTAGTTCTGGTTTGCAGGTGCAGGATGAAGAGGATTATTGCTTGAAACTATGTAAACAGGGGAACTGATCATAGTTTCAGGGCTAAGAGTAGCAATAGCACTTATGACTCCAGGGGAGCAGAGTTTCTAATAACAAATCTAGAGCAAGATAGAGTAACTGAGGTCACCTTTAAGGGAGCAGGGGCAAGCCCTGGTTTCAGATCTGAGGCATAAGGGAGCACTAAGTCTTACAGGGGTAGGAGAAAAGGGAACCCACAGATCTAGGACCAAAAGAATACTAGTACTGGTGACTACAAGGAAGTGAAGTACCTTTCTGGATAAAGATCAGAGCCTAAGGCAAGAGAATAGCAGCCATAATTCTCCTTGAAACATATCACTTCGGGAACACCAAAAATATACAGACAACCAGAACTAGCTCTGAAAACAAGAGCACAAAAATCTCAAAGCTTGGGACAAACTTTCTTCTCCCCCCCCCTACCCCCAGGGAACAAAGCCCAATTTTAGCAGAAACTTAGAAGTCAAGAAATAGACTGGGAAAATGAGTAACAATCAAAAAGACCTTGAATCAAAAGCTGCTATGGAGACAGAGAAGATCAAGACACAAACTCAGGAGACACTGATGTCAAAATACCTACAAGCAAATCTTCAAAAAAAATTTTGAAGTGAACACAAGCCCATTGAGGATTTTTAGAAGAGCACAAAAAGCCCCTTTAAAAATAAAATAAGAAAAATAGAGGAGAAATTGGGAAAATAAATAAGAGGCATGTAAGAAATTTATGGAGTCAACAATTTGGTCAAAGGACAAAAAAAAACACTGTAGGAAATAGTACCTTAAAAACCAATATTGGCTAAATGGTCAGAGGCACAGAAATTCACTGAAGAGAAGAATTTATTAAAAAGAAAATTGTCTAAATGGAATATATATATATAGTAGTCTCTCGGTGATCGAGAATGACTATTGTCTATGTGCAGTGCAGTTTCATCTACGGTGTACCCTCATGTGGCTTTGGAGTCCAAAGGCTGAGGCACAGAGTGTGTGGCACATGGGGCATGGGATGCCAGTTGTTATGGGTGCGGCTGTGGCCTGGTGTCAGCATTCACGCGCAGCGGCAAGACATCGACGTCGCTCATCTTCAAAAGTAGTGGCAGCACGGTTAATGTGGGTTCGCCAGCTGCTTCTGTCAGAGGCAGCGAGTTCTAGTTGCTTTGGTGTCATGCCAGCCCACTTCAAGTTGGGCTTTAGCTGATCCTTGAATCTTTTCTTTGGTCGGCCTCGTTTCCTGAGTCCAGCTGACAGTTCACCATAGAATACCTGTCTTGGTATTCGCTGTGGGTCCATGCAGATGACGTGTCCAGGCCATCGTAGCTGGGTTTTGAGGACCAGGACTTCGATGCTGGTGGAGTTGGCTCTGTCGAGGACTTCCTGATTGGTGATTCCGTCCTGCCATTGGATCCTCATGATTGACCGGAGGGAGCGTTGGTGGAATTGCTCCAGCTGTTTCATGTGCTTCCGGTACAGTGTCCATGTCTCTCAACTGTACAGGAGTGAGCTGAGGACCACTGCGTTGTACACTTTGAGCTTCGTCGCAGTGCTTACACCGCTGTGTTGGAGGACTTTGGAGCGCAGCCGCCTGAGTGCCTGGCTGGCCTTTTGGATCCTGGCATTAATCTCATGGTCTAGGGACCCGTTGTTGGTGATGGTGCTGCCCAGGTACTTGAAAGTGTTGATGTTAGAAAGCTGTGTGCCATCGATTATAATGCACGGCTGGTTCATTGACCTCCCTGGTGTAGGTTGGAACAGAACCTCTGTTTTGCTGAAGCTGATAGTCAGGCCAAACAGTTTTGTTGTGATGGAGAACCTGTCCACAATGGTTTGAAGATGATTTTCTTGGTGGGCCATGAGAGCAGTCATCTGCGAAGAGAGCTTCCAGGATGAGTCTCTCTGTTGTCTTTGTTTTTGTAGTCAGGTGGCGAAGGTTGAATAGTGAGCCATCCAGTTGGTATTTGATGTAGATGCCCAGGTCTAGATCCATCACAGCATGTCATAATACTTGGGTGAAAAATAGGTTGAATAGTACTGGAGTGAGGACACAGCCTTGTTTCACGCCATTGGAGATGCTGAAGTGATCGAAAGTCTCTCCACCAGATAGGACTTCACCTGTCATGTCGACATGAAAGAGCTGGATCAGTTTGACAAATTTTGCTGGGCAACCAAGCTTGCTGAGGATCACCCACAATGCATCCCTATTCACTGTGTCTAACGCCTTTGTCAGGTCTATGAAAGACAATGTAGAGATTCAGGTTCTGCTCAAGGCATTTTTCCTGCATTTGCCTCACCATGAAGACCTTGTCGATGGTGCTGCGATCTGGTTGGAAGCCACATTGTGATTCAGGCAGGTTCTGCTCTGAAACAGATGACAGGAGTCTGATGAGTATAACATGGGGGAGGATCTTTCCGGCAGTGGAGAGTAGTGAGATGCCTCTGTAGTTGTCACTGGCTGCTCATGAGCCTTTGTTCTTGTATAGGGATCCCGTTGGGGAATCTGGTCAAGGGCTCTTTGGTCGACTGAAGAGGGTCGGTTGAGAAGCTGACTGAAGTGTTCTTTCCACCTGTTGCTGATGCCTTTTTGTATCTTTTATGAGAGTGTCACCGTCAGAGGATAGCAAGGGAGTGGTGGTGGGTTTTGATGGCCCATAGACAGTCTTGAGGGCACTAAAAAATTGTTTGTGGTTTTTCATATCAGCAAACCACTGGATTTCTTCTGCCTTTTTTTCCCACCATCGGTCTTGCATCTTCCTGATCTCACACTGTGCCGTGGCTTGGAGAGACTTGAATCTGTCCTTTTTAGGAGCAGAGTTTGGGTTATTTTGCCACTCCATAAAGGCTTTGTTCTTCTTGCTCAATAGGTCTTCAATAGCAGTGTTGTTCTCGTCGAACCAGTCCTGGTGGTTGCGTTGTTTGGGGCCTAGGACTGCCTTTGATGTTTCCTTCACTGCATCTCTGAACTGGTTCCATTTCTTGGTTGAGCTTCCAGTGAGTAGTACCTTGGCAGACAGCTTGTCGTCCAGGCAGGGCTGGAATGTTTGCAAATAAGATGGATCTCTAAGGCGACTCACGTTGTAAAATGCGTGAACTGTCTGGGCGTGTTTTGGATGGCGAGGTGCAATGAGCATTTGAAGAGTCGTTCTAACCAATTAGTGGTCTGTCCAGCACTCAGCTCCTCTCATGCCTCTGGTGATCTGTACATCCTGGATGTCTCGCTGGCGTACAATGATGTAGTCAATGAGATGCCACTGTTTTGATCTTGGGTGCATCCACGTTGTTTTATATTTGTTCGCCATTCTGAACACAGTGTTCATGATAGTGAGTTCGAACTCTGAGCATTTGCTAAGTAGCAGTAGGCCTTTGTTGTTCATTTTGCCCACGCCATGTTTGCCGAGCACTCCTTTCCATCTTTCATGGTCCTGGCCAACGCGGGCATTGAAGTCTCCCAGTAGTATCAGCTTGTCATTTGTGGGCACTGAGTGCAGGACGGCACTCAGGTCAGAGTAGAACTGCTCGATGGTCTCCTCTGTGCTGGTCAGTGTTGGGGCATATGCACTGATGATTGTGGCATACTGGTCTTTGCTGAGAGGCAAACGAATCTTCATGAGACTCTCGCTGATGCCCACAGACAAGTCTGGCAGCTGTTTGAGCAAACTGGTCTTGATGGCCAGGCCAACACCGTGGATTCTGTCTTTATTTGAGGCTCTACCTTTCCAGAAGAAGGTGTATCCAGTGGTGGGTTCCCTGAGTGATCCCTCTTCTGGTAAGCGTGTTTTGCTTAAGGCTGTGATGTTGATATTATATCGCGCCAGTTCTTTACCAATTAGAGCTATTCTTCTCTCAGGTCTTGGGGTATTCTCTCTATCAAGTAATGTTCTGATGTTCCATGCTCCTAGTAGAAGTTTCTTTGTATTTTTTCTTTGATTTCGACTGCTTAAAGGGGATGACCTGCCAGCCGTGGTGTGCGGACCGGGTGTTTGTAGGGCAGGCAATGTTTGGGACACCTTTTCTAGTCCCCTCCCTTGATTAGGGTGAGCAGTGCTGTCCTAGAGAGGGCTGCTCAGTCGCCCGGGATGCTGCCGAACATCCCTGCTGCCCACAGGGCCGAGCGACCACTGGTCCGTGGGCCGCCTACGAGCAGGATCGTGACTGCAACTGCCTGTGGTCACCTCCACCTGTTGCGTCGTCACTCCCCCATCGCCGCAGGTCTTGAAGAGGGTGGACGGTGTTAGGATAGATGAGTATGCACAAAGATACTTATGCGTGAAAGAGATTTAAATGGAAAAGCCGATGCACAGAGACAGTCCCACTCTCTCGGCGTTGGAAGCCTGGGTCCATTGGCACGAAAAAATTCTTATGTCTGGAGACTTCCTCAGCTGCATTGGATGGCCATGTTGTCCTTTGTGCTCCAACATGCCCTAAGCACTCCACAGTGCTTCGCTGCGTCGCCCTCTCAGCCTTTGAACCTTCTTCTAAATGGAAAAAGAGATACAAAATCCAACTAAAAGAATAATACTTGTACTCAACATGTATGAACCAAATGGTATAGCATCCAGATTTTTAAAGGAGAAACTATTGGAGCTTACAGAGAAAATAGTTTTAAACTTAAGTTTTATGCTAAATATGAAAGTTTTAAAGTAATATTGTGGTTGCCAATTTAAAAATTAACTCCTAAGTCATGAGTCCATTAGCCAATCTTAAAATTTTAGTTTAATATAGTAGGAAATATGTAGGAAAGAAGTAGAAAGTATTGCCTCACTAGATACCCTATCACTTCTGTCTGAAGAAGTCCAATTAACCACCTGACAAGGGCTCTCAGTCCCAATCTCCAAGTAGAGTCATGGTAGTCTCTTAAGCCAGGAGTCCATTCAGCAAGGGTCCCACCAAGACAGCCTCCTCCAGGAAAGGAAGGCCTCTCTGGAACCAATCTCTTCAGAAGCCAGGAAAGGAAGGCCAGCTACTCACCCAGCATGCCAACACAGGCAGGATCCAGGGAAACAGTCTCCTTCTTTAGTCCAGTTCACCAACACCAAGTGTTCAAAGATGAACTCCAAAGGAGAAGTCCCTTGGACAGGAAGTTCAGGACTTTTTATAGTCCTTTTTCCACATTACTTCCTGTCCCTTCCCCATTTTATTGGAATTATCACAATCTTTCAATTTGCCTAGCACTGCCCAGGGTGGGACAGTGGCCTATGAAGTTGTTACCCACTCTAGTAATTGACTTGTGAACTCTCTTACTTAGTGTCAAGTAGGAGTACTTTAACTTCTTGATTTGATTAGCTAAAAATAAGCAATGGGAAAGTGAATCCTTTCTTCACAATAGTAAAACTATATTAGAGGGAGACCTGAACCTTCCTCTATCAGATCTAGATAAATCAAACCAAAAAATAAATAAGAAAGAGGGAAGAAATGGGAATAAAATCTTAGAAAAAATAGAATTAATAGATATAAGAAAAAAATAAACAGAGACATAAAGGAATATACCTTCTTTTTAGCAGCACATGGTACATTCAGAAAGATTGACCATGTAATAGTGTATGAAAATATGGCAAAAAATGCAAAAAAGCTGAAATAATAAATGCAACATTTTCAGATCATAATGCAATAAAAATTATCATTAGTAAGGATACATGGAGAAGCAAATCAAAATTATTTGGAAACTAAATAATATGATTCTCCAAAATTGGTTGGTTAAGAAACAAATCATATAATGATGAGACATCCTATCAACATTTATGGGATGCAGCCAAAGCAGTACTCGAGGGTGGGGGGGATTTATATCCTTGAGTGCATATATTAACATCAATGAGGGAAGAGGTCAATGAATTGGGCATGAAAATTAAAAACTAGAAAAAGAATAAATTAAAAATCCCTACATAAAAATTAACTTAGAAATCCTAAAAATTAAGGGATAAATTAATAAAATCAAAAGTGAAAGAATTATTGAATTAATGAATAAGACTAAAATCTGGTACTTTGAAAAAAACAAATAAAATCTAGAAAGTACTGGTCAATCTAATAAAAAAAGGAAAGAAGAAAACTAAATTAACAGTATAAAAGATGAAAAGGGAGACCTCAACTCTAATAAAGAGGAAATTAAGGTATTCATAAAAATATATTTTGTCCAATTATATGTCAATAAATATGGCAATCTAGGTGATATGGATGAATATTTTCAAAAATATAATTTGCTTAGATTAACAGAAGAAGAAATAGAATAGTTAAATAATCCCATATCAGAAAAAGAAATTGAACAAGTCATCAAAGAACTACCTAAGAAAAAATCCCCAAGGCCTGATGGATTCACAAGTAAATTCTATTAAGCATTGAAAGAACAACTAATCTCAATATTATACAAACTATTTTACAAAATAAAGAAAGGAGCTCTACCAAATTCCTTTTACAACACAAATTTGGGACTGATTCCAAAGCCAGGCAGGTCAAAAACAGAGAAAGAAAACTATAGACCAATATCCTTAATGAATATAGATGCAAAAGTCTTAAATAGTATACAAGCAAAAACACTCCAGCAAGTGATTGAGAATATTGTTCACTCTGATCAAGTGGAATTTATACCACAAATTCATGAATGGTTTAATATTAGGAAAACCATCCACATAATTGACCATATCAACAAGCAAACCAACAAAGATCACATGATTATCTCAATAGATACAGAAAAAAAACTTTTTACAAAATACAACACTCGTACCTATTGAAAATACTAGAAATTGTAGGAAAAGAAGGGCCTTTCCTAAAAATAATAAACAGTATATATTAAAAACCATCAGCAAGCATCAGCAGCAATGATGATGAATTGGGCCTTCCCAATAAGATCAGGAGTGGAAAAAGGATGGCAATAATTACTTCTATTATTTAACATTGTACTAGAAACACTAGCAGTGGCAATTAGAGAAGAAAAGGAAATTGAAGGGATTAAAATGGGCAATGAGGAGACTAAAGTGTCACACTTTGAAGATGATATGATTTATTTAAAGAATCCTAAAGAATTAATTAAAAAGCTAATGGATATACAACTCAATAAATTTAGAAAAGTTGCAGGATGAAAAATAAACCCACATAAATCATCAGTATTTATATATATATATTTCCAACACAACTAAGCAGCTGGAGATAGAAAGAGAAATTCCATTTAAAATCACCCTAGACAATATAAAATATTTAGGAATATATTTGCCAAGACAAACAGAGGAACTCTATGAATACAACCACAAAACACTTTTCACACAATTAAAACTGGATCTAAACAATTAGAAAAACATTAGTTGCTCATGGGTGGGGTGATCTAACCTAATAAAAATGACAATTATACCCAAATTAATTTAATTATTCAATGCCATACCTATCAAACTACCAAGATATTTTAATTGAATTATAAAAAATCATAACCAAGTTTATTGAAAAAACAAAAGATCAAGATTGTCAAAGGAAATAATGAAAAAAATGAAGGATAGGGACCTAGCAGTACCAGATCTTAAAATGTACTATAAAGCAGTGGTCATCAAACAACATGGTACTGGCTAAAAAACAAAAGGAAAGATCAATGGAATAGACTTGGGGTAATTGTTCTTAGCAAAATAGTATATGATAAACCCAAAGATTCCAGCTTTGGGGACAAGAACCCAACATTTAACAAAAACTGCTGGGAAAATTTGAAAACAGTATGGGAGAGATTAGGTTTAGATCAACATCCCACTCCCTACACCAAGATAAATTCAGAATGTGTGAATGACTTAAATATAAAGAAGGAAACTATAAGTAAATTAGGTGAACATAGAATAGTTTACCTGTAAGATCTATGGGAAAGGAAAGATTTTAAGACCAAACAAGAGAGAGAAAAATATTATAAAATGTAAAATAATTTTGATTACATTAAATTTAAAAAAGTTTTTGTACAAATAAAACCAATACAACCAAAATTAGAAGGGAAGCAAAAATTGGGGGAAATATTTATAACAAAAATCTCTTAGAAAGGTGTAATTATTCAAATATATGAAGAGCTAAATCAATTGTACAAAAAATCAAACCATTCCCGAATTGATAAATGAGCAAGGGACATGAATTGGAAACTTTTAGATAAAGAAATCAAAACTATCAATAAGCACACAAAAATATTCTAAATCCCTTATAATCAGAGAAATGCAAATCACAACTCTGAGGTATCACCTCACATCTAGCAGATTGGCTAACATGACAGCAAAGGAAAGTAATAAATGTTCAAAGGAATTTGCTAAAATTTGGACATCAATGCACTCCTGGTGGTGTGATTTGGTCCCACCATTCTGGAAGACAATTTTGAACTATGCCAAAAGGGGTTTAAAAGACTGACTTCCCTTTGATTCAGCCATACCACTGCTGGGTTTATACCCCAAAGAGATAATAAGGAAAAATTCATGTACAAAAATATTTATAGCCATACTCTTTGTGGTGGCAAAAAAAAAAATGGAAAAAGAGGAGCTGCCCTTCGATTGGGGAATGTGAACAGATTGTGGTATCTCTTGGAGATAGAATACTATAGTGCTCAAAGGAATAATGAACTGGAGGAATTCCATGCAAACTGGAACGACCTCCAGGTATTGATGCAGAGTGAAAGGAGTAGAACCAGGAGAACGTTATACACAGAGACAGATACACTATGGAACAATTGAACCTAATGGACTACTGTACTAGCAGCAATGCAATGCTCAAGAACAATTCTGAGGGACTTATGAGAAAGAATGCTTTCCACATCCAAGGAAAGAACTTTAGAAGTGTAAATATAGAACAATAATCACTGCTTGATCATATGGTTGGATGGGGATATGATTGGGGATATAGACTCTAGTGCAAATACTAATAATATGGAAATAGGTCTTGATTAATGACACATGTAAAAACCATTTGAATTGCTAGTTGGCTATGGGAGGGGATTGGGAGGAGGAGAGGGAAAATGATTCATGTAACTATAGAAAAACATTCTAAATTAATGTATTAACAAATTGGACATGCAAATCAAAAAACTTGAAATTGAACAAATTAAAAATCCCCAGAAAAAAACCAAATTAGAGATACTAAAAATTAAGGGAGAAATTAATAAAATCAAAAGTGATAGAACTATTGAACTAATAAATAAGACTAGAAGCTGGTATTTTGAAAAAAACAAACAAAATAGACAAAATACTGATCAATCTAATAAAAAAAGAGGAAAGGAGAAAATCAAATTAACAGTATTAGGGATGGAAAAGGAGAACTCACCTCCAATGAAGAGGAAATTAAGGCAATCATTAAAAACTATTTTGCCTAATTATATGGCAATAAATATGCCAATCTAGGTGATATGGATGAATATTTACAAAAATATAAATTGTCTAGATTAACAGAAGAAGAAATAGAATAGTTAAACAATCCCATATCAGGAAAAGAAATTGAACCGGCCATCAAAGAACTCCCAAAGAAAAAATCCCCAGGGCCTGATGGATTCACAAGTGAATTCTATCAAACATTCAAAGAACAGCTAATACCAATACTATACAAACTATTTAACATAATAAGCAAAGAGGGAGTGCTACTAAATTCCTTTTATGACACAAATATGGCATTGATCCCAAAGCAAGGCAGGACAAATACAGAGAAAGAAAACTACAGGTCAGTCTCCTTAATGAACATAGATGCAAAAATCTTAAACAGGATACTAGCAAAAAAGACTCCAGCAAGTCATCACAAGGGTTATTCACTTTGATCAGGTAGGATTCATACCAGGAATGCAAGGATGGTTCAATATCAGGAAAACCATCCACATAATTGACCATATCAACAAGCAAACCAACAAAAATAACATGATTATCTTAATAGACACAGAAAAAGCCTTTGACAAAATACAACACCCATTCCTATTGAAAACACTAGAAAGTATAGGAATAGAAGGATATTTCCTAAAAATAACAAACAGTATATATCTAAAACCATCAGCCAACATCATCTGCAATGGGGATAAACTAGATGCATTCCCAATAAGATCAGGAGTGAAACAAGGATGCCCCTTATCACCTTTTATATTCAACTTTGTACTAGAAACACTAGCAGAAGCAATTAGAGAAGAAAAAGAAATTGAGGGTATTAAAATTGACAATGAGGAGACCAAGCTATCACTCTTTGTGGATGACATGATGGTCTACTTAACAAATCCTAGAGAATCAACTAAAAAGCTAGTGGAAATAATCAACAACTTTAGCAAAGTTGCAAGATACAAAATAAACCTACACAAGTCATCAGCATTTCTATATTTCTCTAACACAGCTCAGCAGCAAGAATTAGAAAGAGAAATTCCATTCAAAATCACCTTAGACAATATAAAATACTTAGGAATCTATTTGCATGCCGAGACAAATATAGGAACTATATGAACACAACTACAAAACATTTTCCACACAACTAAAATTAGATTTGAGCAATTGGAAAAACATTAACTGCTCATGTGTAGGATGAGCCAATATAATAAAAATGACCATCCTGCTCAAACTTATCTTCCTATTTAGTGCCATACCTATTGAACTTCCAAAGAACTTTTTTACTGATTTAGAAAAATACATAACAAAGTTCATTTGGAAGAACAAAGGATCAAGGATATCCAGGGAAATCATGAAAAAGAAATACAATGGAAGGTGGCCTTGCAGTCCCAGATCTCAAACTATATTATAAAGCAGTGGTCACCAAAACAATTTGGTACTGGCTAAGAGACAGAAAGGAGGATCAGTGAAATAGACTTGGGGTAAGTGACCTCAGCAAGACAGTCTATGTCAAACCCAAAGACGCTAAAAAAGTTCACTATTTAATAAAAACTGCTGGGAAAACTGAAGACTGATTAGTATAGATTAGATTTGAATCAATACCTCACACCCTACACCAAGATAAACTCAGAATGGGTGAACAACTTGAAAGTAAAGAAGGAAACAATAAGTAAATTATGTGAACACAGAATAGTATACATGTCAGACCTTTGGAAAGGGAAAGATTTTAAAACCAAGGAAGACTTAGAAAGAGCCACAAAATGTAAAATAAATAATCTTTACATCAAATTAAAAAGTTTTTGTTCAAACAAAACCAATGTAAAAGAAATCAGAAGGGAAGCAACAAATTGGGAAACAATCTTCATAACAAAAACCTCTGACGAAGGTTTAATTACTCAAATTTACAAAGAACTAAATCAAATGTACAAAAAATAAAGCCATTCTCCAAATGACAAATGGACAAGAGACATGAATAGGCAGTTTTCAGCTAAAGAAATCAAAACTATTAATAAGAACATGAAAAAGTGTTCTAAAGCTCTTATAATCAGAGCGATGCAAATCAAAACAACTCTGAGGTATCACACCTAGCAGATTGGCTAACATGGCAGTAAAGGAAAGTAATGAATGCTGGAGAGGATGTGGCAAAGTTGGTACATTAATTCAGTGCTGGTGGAGTTGTGAATTGATCCAACCATTCTGGAGGACAATTTAGAACTATGCCCAAAGGGCGATAAAAGATTATGATCCAGCCATAGCACTGCTGGGTTTGTACCCCAAAGAGATAATAAGGAAAAAGACTTGTACAAGAATATTCATAGCTGCACTCTTTGTGGTGGCAAAAAATTGGAAAATGAGGGGATGCCCTTCGATTGGGGAGTGGCTGAACAAATTGTGGTATATGTTGGTGATGGATTATTATTGTGCTCAAAGGAATAATAAAGTGGAGGAATTCCATGGGGACTGGAACAACCTCCAGGAACTGATGCAGAGTGAGAGGAACAGAACCAGGAGAACATTATACATAGAGACTGATACACCGTGGTACAATTGAATGTAATGGAGTTCTTCATTAGTGTCAATGCAGTGATCCTGAATAATCTGCAGGGATATCTGGAAAAAAAAATACCACTATGCACAAGCAGAGGACAAACTGTGGGAACAAAAACACCGAATAAAGGGAACTGCTTGAATACAGGGGCCGAGGGGATATGATTGGGGATGGAGACTCTAAATGAACATCCTAGCACAAATACCAACAACATGGAAATGGGTTTGGAACAAGGACACATGGGATACCCAGTGGAATTGCGCGTCGGCTATCATTGGCTATGGGAGGGGCGAGAGGAGGGCAGGGAGGAAAAGAAAATGATTTTTGTATTCAATGAATAATGTTTGAGTTTGACCAAATAAAATAATGTTTAAATTTCAAAAAAAAATATTCTAAATTAATTAAATAAATAAATGAATTTTAAAAATCCAAAGATTGGGTTCCCCAGAGATGAATACCTGGTTCCAGGTATTCTGGATATTCCATGCTCTTATTATTATTTTTCACATGATGTGTCCATTGCTGCAATCCATTTGCTGATACAATTAGCTCAAATGAAAGACATTTGATATAGTGGTACGTTCAAAATAATATTAAGATATTATCCCCGTAAACCTAGAAGGAGTAGACATATTTACACCAGCAAAAGGAAAAGTAGGCAAGTAGGCATAACTCATGAAGTTCATTGATGGTGATACACACACACACACACACACACACACACACACATATCTAAGACCACATATTCATGCAGCACTGCAGGGCCCGATGTTCTTTCTCCTTCATGATGTTCTCATCCAGTGTCCCCTTATGCTCTGCTTGGTAGGTTACCCAGTTGTGCTCCCTAGACTTGTTCTTCTCCACAACTCAATGCCCAATAGCCAGGGTTAATTCTCTCCCAACTCACAAAACGCCTCTTGTGTCATGCCTTGTGTTACTACCTACACTAATGTCTTCATTTTTAAAGAGCTTCCATGTAATAGGTCAATTATAAAAGATTTTTATTGAGTTGTATAGAGTCATAGCAATATTTTTTGATGAACAACTATAAATGATCTAGTTAATCTCAACAATTCAGTAATTCAAGACAATCTCAAATTCATGTTGAAAAATGCTTTTAAAGAAAGAACTGATGGAGTATGAATGCAGATCCAAATTTACTATATTTGTCTTTCTTTCTTTTTCTTCTTCATTCATTTTTATTTGGTTTGAGACCTCTTCTACAAAATTATTAATATGAAAAATGTTTTATATGGTTGTACTTATAAAATCTATATCAAATTGCTTATTGTCTCATGGAGGGAGAAAGGGTGGGAGGGAATGAGGAAGGGAGGATTAGAAAGAGAAAGAGAATTTGGACTTCAAAATGTAATAAAAATAAATATTAAAATATTGTTATACATGTAATTGAGGTAAAATAAAATATTATTGTATGATTTTTAAAAAGCTGAGCACATCTTCCCATTGCCATTCATGCTGCCATTTCAGTCAGAAGCCTCAGAGACAGTCATATACCTCCTTGTCATCTTTTTTGTTCAAGCATCCAGAAAACCTTACTAGCCATCTGAGTCAGGCTAAACTAAATCTATACTTTATTGGCCCCCAAGTCAATCAAATTTCAAGCACATTTTCAGAATTTTTAAGGAAAAGAACTAGCCTAATTTGTGTATTGCTTGAGCTAACTTAGGAAAAGTTAGCTTAGGCTACATAGCAGGGCTCTAAGAAATAATGCCTATGGTTAAATATTCTCCTTATACTTTATAATTTGATCAGGAAATAATTGATTAGAGATGCACATCAAACTATCCACTAGATACATATTTTCATATTTCTTTTCTCTCAGTAGGTGGATTCCCATTTTGAGTGAGCAAAATTATAAGAACACATCTTTTTTGTGACACCTTATAATCTCCCAATTACTTTTCTTTCTCTATTCTAGCAGTAAGGTAATTGGATCTTGTTCTGGGGTTGATATTTATTGTGTAAAATTTCTCAGTTAATATAAAGATACTTTTGGGTTCCTAGCTGAATACGAGAGTGACATTTTCTTCTTCTTCTTCTTATTTATAATTCTATGTGTAACTTCTCAGCTGCAATTTTGACTTTAAAACTTCGTCCTTCAAATGCTCAAGGCAATTTCTCCAATATCTACTGAATACATAATGCCATTAACTGCAGGGTTTTTTGAGCAATTATTAGAAAACTTTTAAATCTGAGAAACTCTAAAGTTTCATCAGAGAAAAATAAAGAAAGATAACTTATTCCATATTTGAAACTATTTTGGGATTTGTTTTTACCAGAATGATTTAACTATAATATCTCCACATTGTATCTAGACAGCGAGGACCCCAAGTAAAAGTGCTTCAGGCTCATGTTGAAGATTTCCTAACAAGATTTTGTTTTCCCTAAGATTATTAAAATTTGAAAAAAATTAAATAAACATTTATTAGCTAAATACAGACAATTCTTCCCGTACATAAGTGGATCTTCTTTAGACCTGTACATAAAGTAATTTTGAAGTAATGAAAATTACTTAAAGCAACTATCTTCTCTCTTAGTCTTGAAGATCTCATGTCAAGTCCCTGATCTTATAGCAGTAGCTGTGATAGCCTTTCCACATCTACTTTCTTATGCTTTCACTTGGACATTTGTTTTTTTGGGGAAGGGGAAGGATTTTTTTGTGGAGAGTTGGGAGACCATGGAGGGACAAGCTGAGTGACAGGGGCAGAGACAGCACAATATTATGCAGCAAAGTTAACATAAGTGGAGTTTTTTTTTTTTTAATTTAGATTTCTTTTTGAATTCCTTACATAAAGTAAAATTTGCATAATGCAAATTTATGTAAAGCAAAACTGTATATATGCATGTGTTTTATATTATATATATGATGTAGATATTTAAAATAATATAAATAATATAGAACCAGAAGAAAAGAAGATAAATTGGTTGGTTTGAGGCTTCTCCTTGATATCTTCTATAGAATGAGTTTACATGATGGATATTGCTATTGTAAGGGTTAAAATTATGGTTGAGACTGAATGTAATAATTATATTTGGTCAACAAGGATTTTTTAAATAAAATCCTACACCCAAACTCAGCTGGAAATTTTATGGTGATTTAATTATAACAGGAGGAAGAAAATATTAGAGGGAGAGAGAGAGGGAGAGAAGGAAAGGAGTTTAACTTAAAACCGCTCTGGTTCAGGCTGAGCCAAAGAGGGAGTTTAAGGCCCTGGAGAGCCAAGGCAGAGAAGGGAGTCAGTCCTTATCACTCATGTGACCGATCTGAAGGAAAGCTATCTGTGGGGCTCCTCCAAGCTTGAGCTCCAGGACTGAACTGCCTCTAGCCCTCTCCACAGGAAATTACGAGAATTCCAGAGGCTGTTCTCAACCTCACTTCCTGCGTCTCACATTTGCCAATGGTGGCTCAAGCTTGACTTAGGACAGATCTCATCCTTTTTTTTGCACATGTCTGTTGAAGACCATTTTCTCAGATAATTAAATCTTGAGTTTGATGTAGACCTTCCTAATCTTTTTAAACTAAGAAGGGTGCAGAATGTAGAGTTTCCAAGACTTGATTCTGTTATTCCAAGTATCTCTATTGTTATTGATCAGGAAATAGATAAATCGGATCTTCTAAAGAATGGTCTGATTAGGGTGGAATAGTTTTTAAAATTCAGACTATCAAGGTGAATTGCTTGGGAGGTTCGTGGATATGACAGAATATGATATATATACATAGAGAGAGAGAGATAGATGATTTGACCTTTTAGGTCCCTGCAAGCTCTAAATTTAGAACCCTGTGATCCTGATCAGTTTTATGTTTTGGTAAGATAAATGCTTTTCTGCTTTTTGTCTAGAAAATTTCTTTTCATATATTCTCTTATTTGATTTTCACATAAGTTTTATAAGGTAGAGGGGACAAGTATTAATATCCCCATTGTATAAGCAAGGTTACTAAGGTTAAAAAGCAATTATGCTACTTATTAAAGGTCACATATGAGTTGCAAAGATACACTGGAAGTTAGAAGACCCATCATCCAATTCTTCTGCTATTAACTAGCTAGGTGACCTTTGTTGATTATCTCTTTTTTGCTCTAGGTTTTTCATCTCTTAGGGTAGGAAAAAGAGCTGTGGAAAGGATTAAGCCAAATTATTTCTAAAATACCTACTATTTCTAAAATTCTAACAAAGACTAGAATTTCATTTTTCTAACTCCAAGTCAAAAAATTCATATTTAAGACAGTTATCTTGAAACTAGATAGGTCTTCATGAAAGTGATGGACTTGAATTGGTGAAAATAAGGTTATAAAGATGATCCTCACATAGCATAGAGTGTCATTCCACTGCTGAATTGGTCGATTTTGTTGAATTGCCTTTTTATGCTTTTTCAGGAGCTATAGATCTCTAGATAGGGAGAAAGGCTATATTTTGAATTGAAAATTATATGAAACAAAAAATTACTAGAAAAATTAACATTTAAAAAATATTCCCCTGAAAGAGAGGAATTTAATAAATCAAGAATTAGGCATTGCCAAGACAATGACAATGAGTTAGTAAGTGAAAATAGTAAAGGGATTCTCTTTTTGATAGGTGAATTGAAAGAGTTGAAATTTTCCTTGAAGATATAGAATCCTAGGCTAAAATTATGTATCTTTAAAAAATTTTATGGAGTTGTAGTATGGTTTTGCTGATTGATAGAATAAGGGGTAAGGGAAATTTACCTCAATTTTGATATTACTTTCTTTTTTTATATATTTGAAAAGAGACTTCTCTATTTGAGTATTCTTTAATTCCTATGGAATGAAGTAACGCTGGGCTTAAATCTGTCAGAAAAACACATTAGTAAATTTTGCCAGAATAGAAAAGCTCTCAAGTATGATCCTAATAGCAGACTATGACTCCTATTAAAATGAAAAAGCCAGGGGTTCAAGAAGAATAAATGATTTATCCAAAGTTTGAAGTTGTTTTTTGAGATAGTGCTTAAATCAAGGTCTCACAGTTGTTTCTACCACAACATACTGTCTTTGGAAAGTTGACTATGAAAAGTCAAATATATATAATCATATAACTATCTTCTAAGAACTTTGTGAAAATAATGTAGTCTACTAAGGAATCATAGAATTTTGAGAAAATCTTTTCCAGTCGGAGCATGGGAATTTTATAGAGTAAATTATCCTAAGGTATAGGATTTAAATACTTAATTTACTACATGCTCTAACAGTTTTTAAAGAATACATACATACATACACACACATATATATATACATATCCTTTAATTTCACTTCTTGAAATTTAAAAATAATTTGCCAGCACTCTGAAAGAATAGCAGAAATGGAATTAATAATAATTTTTTTCAACACCACTGTAACATCTTATTCTTCAGGATATTACACAAATTTTCTTGAATTTGTTGGCCATTGCATCAAGTTTTGTTCTGTAGAAAATGTGTGCCTTCAAAGTCATTTGAACATTCCTTTCTGAGGATGTAATGAACATGAGATTCTTCAGTGAAGCAGGCACGTGTGCACATTCCCTCAGAAAAGAAGCCAGTCGTGTCAGTGCCCCAAATTGAAAAACCCGTATTACTTAGAGGAAGACACCCACCAAAATCTATTCTCTTCTTTGATTTTCAGCAGCAATTTTTTAAAAAATCATTGGTCTCCACTCAAAACCTTACAGTTCCCCAGCCTTGCATGCATACACTGTAGTTAGGGATAAATTTAAAAGTTCATTCTCATTATTTATCCACAATGGAGATGCCATTTCTTCATACTGACTCTTCTGTAGAAAGCAACAAAGGGATTGATGTATTCAAATCCTTCAAATTCTGAGTAGTCTATTCTTTTTATTATATCCTCATCATCTGGGGTTAGCTGCACAGGTTCACTTATGAACTGTGTATTGAAGTTATCTAGACCATAATCATCAGTTATCTGAGTCTGAAATGGAGGGAGGGTTTGCTTCTTCTCAAGCAGATTCCAGTCTATGCTGCAGAAGAACGTATGAGACTTGATATCTGAAAATCCTGTTTGCTTTTGGCAACCAAGCCTCTCTTTAGGATCCTTATTTTAAAATCCTCTTAAGATATGGGAAGCTTTGCCAGAGAGAAATCTGGGAATTCGAATAGGCTTCTCAAGGATAACTTGGAAGAGGTAATCTTCAGTGTTCATGTCCAGGTTGTCTGTGATTATATCAAATGGTGATCTTCCTGCCATCATCTCAAACATCAGGATGCCAAGAGCCCACCAGTCCACACTGAACCCATATTCTTCTCCCTTTAGGATTTCATGTGCAATATAATTTGGTGTCCCACAGAAAGTGCTTGTTGTTTCACCTGGGCCCAAGTCTTCCTTGCACATGCCATACATAATCTGTTAATTTGATGTGACCTTCGGAATCTAGGAGGACATTATCTAGTTTTAAGTCCCTGTAGTTTTTTTTTTTTTAATTTATTTTATTTGATCATTTCCAAGCATTATTCATTAAAGACATAGATCATTTTCTTTTCCTTCCCCCCACCCCCCATAGCCGACGCGTAAATCCATTGGGCATTACATGTTTTCTTGATTTGAACCCATTGCTATGTTGATAATATTTGCATTAGAGTGTTCATTTAGAGTCTCTCCTCTGTCATGTCCCCTCAACCGCTGTATTCAGGCAGTTGCTTTTCCTCGGTGTTTCCACTCCCATAGTTTATCCTTTGCTTATGAATGGTGTTTTTTTCTCCTAGATCACTGCAAATTGTTCAAGGACATTACACCACCATTAATGGAGAAGTTCATTACGTTCGATTATACCACAGTGTATTAGTCTCTGTGTACAATGTTCTCCTGGTTCTGCTCCTCTCGCTCTGCATCACTTCCTGGTGGTTGTTCCAGTCTCCATGGAACTCCTTCACTTTATTATTCCTTTTAGCACAATAGTATTCCATCACCAACATATACCACAATTTGCTCAGCCATTCCCCAATTGATGGGCATCCCCTCGTTTTCCAGTTTTGGGCCACCACAAAGAGCACAGCTATGAATATTTTTGTACAAGTCTTTGTGTCCATTATCTCTTTGGGGTACAGACCCAGCAGTGCTATGGCTGGATCAAAGGGTAGATATTCTTTTGTCGCCCTTTGGGAAGTCCCTGTAGTTTTAAGTCCCTCGTTTGTGGAGAAAGTTTAGAGCAATACATATTTCAGCAGCATAAAACCTGGTGTGCTCTTCCAGAAGCTTTCTTTGCCTTTGCATATGAAACATGAAATCCCCTCCATTCACATACTCGATGACAAGGAATAACCAACTTGTTGTTTGGAAGCAGGAGTACAGGGCAACAAGGAATGGGTAACTGGAGGCTTGTTCAAATACATGCTTCTCTGTCTGCACCCAGTCGATGTCTTCGTCATCATGAACCAACTCCTTTTTGACTACCTTCATGGCATAAATTTGGTCATTCTTTTTCAGTGGCACTAAGAGAACTTTGGCAAAACTACCCCATCCAATAACTCTGATTAAATCAAAGTCCTGCAGCCTGAGCCCCTGAGATATTTTAATTCCATCCATCCCATCAATAACTGGCTTAATGTCCTCAGAATCATCTTTAAGGCTATCATGTTTCCAGGTTGAGGGAATATAAGAGAGTCCACCATTTTCTTCGGAGGGAAGGTCAACTTCATCATTTTTATCATCTAATTGAGGTTTTTGGGAAGACATCACTGAATCCATATGCCTTTTGAAGATCAATGGTACAAGTATATGACAACATTTATGGACCAGTAATTTGCATTTGATACACTTGTAGCCTTGCATTCCTAGACCCTATCTATATCTTTTCACTGCACTGGCCACAGTACACTCTTCTGTTAAAACATTTGACTTGAAACAGATGCCGATTCACTAGGTAGTTTCCTCCATCTTCTGACCCCACTGTGGTAAATTGATTTGTCTTCTCCTGGGCAGGGCATTCCTGGCTTCTGTGGGATGCTTGGAAAAACATGAATGATGAGTCCTTCATCTCTATGTTGACAGTACAGACGAAAAGCTTCTTCCAGTTCCATCTGAGAAGATATGGTGCTTCATCATCAATCCATTTGAGGGTGATTGGCTACTGCTGCTTCTGTAAACTACACATTTCTCTCACTTCATCACAAAGTTCGTCATAGGTGGTCGACGGCATCCAGGTTGTTTATTAGCATGTCTCACTTGTAGTGTGCCTGGATGCGGATGATCTCTCGGCCCACGTTCATCTTGGGGCCTATCCTGCTCAGCATGGCATTAATCCTAAGCAGCGGAGTCTGCATCTTGAGTGCTTGCAGAACCACGGCTCTAGCTCCCAAGTGGCCACCGGCAGAGACTCCTGGGCTCAGGGCTCTGGATTGGGGCTCAAAAGCCTGCTTGGAGTCCTCTGGACTCTTCCCATTTCACCACTGGGCCCACTGGTCAAAGCCAAAACACCAGGATGGGTGCACAGCCCAAGACAGAGTAACCCCCGGGAATGTATGCTGGCTGTGAGGACTCCAGGTGCTGGGAGCTACCTGCAGGCTGGTCTCCCAGAGGAGGAGGAACAGGAGCAAGAGAAGCGGAATTAATAATAATAATTTATAATTAATAATAATTTGCCTGCTTCCCAAATTTAAAAGTTGGTAACAATTCTGATGAAAAGGAAAAATTAAAATTAAAAATTTTTATTGTACATGCACAGAGAAATGCCCAAACTACTTTAGTTTTTTTAAAGTATACAAAAGTTATAAGCACAAATATCAGAAAATAAATACAAAAGCATGGCATAAGAGGTCCAATAAAGATGATGAAATAAGAGCCAAGTACAGCCTTTTCTAGGACCACCAGAGAAACAAAGGAAAATAATTCCCCAGGGGAGAAGAGGAACAAGAAACAAGAGACTAAAAGAACCATCAGTCAGGTAATTCTCATTAAAGAACTAAAAAGAGTGCATAGTATACACTCTATACCTGAGCTAGGTACCAAGACTGTCCTGAAATTCCCTGGTATTGCCCCCATTGAAAGTTGTGGGAGGGAATAGGATGGAAAGAAAATCAGTCAATCAACTAGCAGAACAAATAGTATTCCTGACCCATCATCAGTATCCAATTGCCCAGTTCTTCTGCCATCCAGGATTATAGCAGGGAGAAGTAGCTCTTCAGACTATGAGAGGATGCTAATAATCTACTCTCACTCTTTGTCTTGGGGAAGACATATGGATAAGACCCAGAATATATACTTCTCTCAGCTAAACTACTCCAACTATTTGTGGGAGGGGACCCATCAGAGAGTTGGTTTTCAGGCTCAAACACCTAATCTAGGACTATGATGTCTGCTTTGGTTTTCCACAGGATTGTTGGAAGGAGTAGGACCAATAAACTATTATCACTTAGGCTGGGTCAACCATTACTGCTTTCTCTCTCTCAGGCAGCTTTCTGTACAGAAGATCTAGAAATCCAAGAACATCTTGGGATCCAAAAGATATAAACCAAATTCTCACAGACAGATGGCTCAGATATACAGGATTACACAAGGAGATCGGTGGATGTTTTAATCAGGTAAACAGGGAAGCAGAGAGGATGTAGAAGTCCAGGTGTAACACAGTCAGCAAAAGCAGGTAGACAGCGCCCCTTCAGATAAAACCAGAGAGAATGAATCAGCCCATGACCAACTGTCTTTCTCCAGTAGAACACCAGAACTCTTCACTCTGCTACCCCATGCTTCTGTCCTCAGCACACTTTATGTGCTCAGATCTTCTCTTCCTTATAATGGTTTCTGAAAGATAAAATGAAAACTTTTAGGAATATCTAAACCAAAATCTAGGTCAAACCAAAAAAAAAAACTACAAACAGAAATAATTGAAGCATCAAGGAACCACAGTAAAAAAACAGACTCGATTTGTAGCTACTATTGTAAAAAAAGCAGAGAGGTATACACTTGAAGACTGAGTACATATGGGGAGTGGGGTGTGGAAAGAAGGGAATTGAAGCTTAGAGAAAATTATCCCAGAGAAACAGAGGGCAAAAGTACACATCTAAACAAACAAGAAAGGGGGGTTGGGGACACTTCAATCTTATTGGCATCTGAACTAGTCAAAGGAGGGAAAAATACGCACACAGAATTTGATGCAGAAAGACAGTTCAATCAACAGGAAAATAAGAAGGAAAGGCAAATTAGAGGAAGGTTAGATTAAAGAAGTGATGAATCCTAAAGAAAAACTCTAGGAGGTAACTATATATATATATATATATATATATATATATATATATATATATATATATATATATATATATATATATATATATATATATATATATATATATATATTTGAGGTGCTGAAACAGATAAATCTTCTATTTTCCAAAATTGGGAAATGGGGATGACAATTTATGCTTTATAAGTGTGATGGGGTACTATTGTGCTTTAAGAAATAATATAATGAAAGTGATGCTTTCAAGGAGACTTGGAAAGACTTGTATAATTGATGCAAAGTGAACAGAACTAGGAAGACAATTTATATAATGACATGTTAAATGATACAGTAAAGAAAAAAACATTGGAAACAATTAGGAACTTTGTTTGGTGTCACAGCTAACCATGATTCTCGATGACTAATGATGAAATATGCTGTCCATCTCCGATATAGAGGTGAATAATTCAAAAAGAAAATGCTGAGGAGATTTAGGAGGGGAGTGGAATGGTCAAGCATGAATTTGTTATACACGCTTGTAACAGGTTTGTTTTTCTTTGTTCTCAATTAGGAAGAAGTTGGAGTAAAAGTGTGAAAAGATGAATTTTTCTGATTAAAAATGTAAAATTAGAAGAGACAAATAATTTAAAAAATGCATATACAGAAGAAAAAAGTCCTAAAAAGATAATAAAGTTTGAGCAACCTAAAAAGGCTAAAAAGCAACCAAGTGTTTATTCTCAGAAGGGAAGATGATAGGATGATCTTTTCAAAACTATGCCATCTTCAAAGGTCAAAGTGGGAAGAAAAACAATCTCAGGGGAGAAAATAAAAGGATGTGTATGTAATGAAAAAAAAAAACTAAAAAGGAATAAAGAGGAGAAGGGAGGGACTATTTTTTGTAATTGTAGTAAAAAAACTATTAAACAAATATTAAGGTGAAGAGGAGTAGAGAACTTGTGAGTCTTGCTTTTTTATTTTATTTTGTCAAGATAAGGGGAGGAAAGAGTATAATACAGCTTTATAGTGAAATAAATGGGGAATGAGGAGAGGGTTCAGAACAGAGTTTAGATTTAGAGAGGGGACAGGAACAAGCCAAAGACACTTCCTCTATAAAAAGTTTATTATAAAGGGGACTTTAAGAAGGAAAGGAGAAGAAAATTAATATGTCATTGGTTGAAGAGATAAAGGATTGAATTTGGATTGTGTGAACTGCAGATTACTAGATTTCCTGTTATTCTAGTTTCCCTACCCTTGTAAAGAAGTGTTTGGGGGAACACTGATAGGAAATGTTATAATAAGATAAGATAGCTTGAAAAGATGTAACTAATAATCATAATGGAATGTGAGTGCAATGAAATGTCAGGATGACAGAATAGATCAAAAAGCAAATCTCTCTCTTCATTTATGTAATAATATATAATTTATATATAATGTATATGTATGTTGCTTCTAAGAAACACACCTAAAAATTCAGTCATAGATAAGTACAGAATATAATGAGAGACTGAAATAGAAGTAATTATAACTCAGATGAATCAAAAAAGTAGGAGAGTGGCCATCATGATCTTAGATGAGGCAAGAGTAAAAATAGATACGGTAAAAAGCAATAAGTGAGAAAACTGCATTATGCATAAAGGCACTATAGATGATGAAATTATCTCAAATCAAATGCAGTGAATGGCATAGAATTTAAAAGTAAAGGAAATCAAAACACATTTGAAATAGACAGTGAAACAATATTCACTGGAGTTTTTAGCAGGAGCCTTTTTGTCATAAATATCTGTAAGAGAAAGATAAATGGAAAGAAATTAAGTACCTGAATAGAATTCTGAAAATTATAAATAAATTGGTTCTGGAGACAAGATGGTGGAGTAGAAGCAGGGAAAACCATCATGAGAATCCTCTCCAACCAAACTTAAAATACCACAAAAAGAATACAGGAGTGAAAGAACAAAGAGATAGTAAAGCAACTTTCAAGAAGAGAACAACCTGAAAGGTAGGCAGAAGATATTTGGGGTAGTGCAGAGAAAAGGGAGCACAACCACAGGAGACTACAATAAGGTGTAAGGAGCAAGTCAAGAGCAAGTACACACACACACAGACACACACACACACACACTCATCTACTATGTCAGGTTCTGAACCTGGGTCCAAGTCAACATCCAGACCCTGAGACCTGGCTTGGGTCAATAGCAGTCCAAACCAACCTACACTCCCATACTCCATGCAGTTGTCAAGTTCTGTAAAATCTGTCATACATGGTCTATTCTCTCCTATGAGATTGACACTAGCTATGAGATTGACTCAACACCTCACATTCAGGTTATTACAATAGTTTTCTAGTTGACTTCCTGCCTCAAGTCTATCATCATTCCAGTCTATGCTCTGCTCTGTTGTCAAATTGATATCCGACACTCACCCCCTCAATTAACACCAACAATTAGTTCCTTATTACCTATAGGATCGAATATAAAATCCTCTGTTTAACTTTCAAGGTCCCTTATTACCAAGTTTCTTCCTATCATTTATGTTTGTATGGATGCACATAAATAGACAAAAACATACAGAGTTGTTTGCATATTGTCTTAGTGATCTCCTTGAGAGGAGGCATTTGGGGTTTGTTTGTTTTGCTGACTAGATTTATGTCTTTTGGCATTTTTTTGTATCCACAGGCAGTTTATAGGTGCTTCAGTGCATAGACTACTAAATCTGGTATAAAGATCTGAGATAAAATTTGACCTCAGATACTTACAAGCTGTGTGATTCACAGCTCAATTTCATCAATTGTAAATTGATGAAAATAGTAACACATCCCAGAGTTGTTACAATTAAATGCAATAAAATGTGTAAAATGTAACACAGTGCCTGCCACATAGTTGGCACATTTGATTGTGCCATAGTGTATCAGTCTCTATGTACACCTTCTCCTGGTTCTGCTCCTTTCACTTTACATCAATTCCTGGAGGTCGTTCCAGTTCACATAGATATCTTCCAGTTCATTATTCATTTCTGCACAATAGTATTCCATCACCATCAGATACCACATTTGTCCAGGCAGTCCCCAGTCAATGGACAACCCCTCTTTTTTCATTTTTTTTGCCACAACAAAGAAGGTGGCTATAAATATTTTTGTATAAGTATTTTTCCTTATTAAGAAAGATTACTTTTAAAATCTTACTATTTTAAAATATAAATTATTTTGTTTAAAATATTTTTAATTTAACAAATTAAGATGATCAGTTTTATTTTCTTTAATGTTCGTTGTCCTTTAGTCATGATCTCTTCTCATTCATATTTGCAAAAAGAATCTCTTTCCATGTTTATCTAATTTTTATGATGGGATCTTTTTGTTTAGTTTATGCCTTTATGTGGGACTTATTATTCTATGTGGTGAAGGTGGGGATTTAAACCTTATTCTGTCTTCCAATTTTTTAAACCAGTTTTGTAGAATAATACAAATTGTACAATTTGTACAAAGTCCCAAAGGGACTTTGATTTTATTGAATATTATGCTACTAAATTTAATTGCTTCTGTATGTTGTATACGTAAATTCTACTGATAAACTTTCCTACATTTTAGCTTTATATTATTACTTTTAATTATACATATCATATCTGACACTCCTTTTCTTTATTTTCTTTCATTATTGTAATTGAGTTACTTGAGCTTTGTTTCAGTTTAGCTCTACTGTAGTTTTTTTTTTCTTTTAATGTTGGTATGACACTGAATCATTTGCAAGTTAATTTAATGATATTTTCATTTTTATTATATTTAAATGACCCAGTCAGAAGCAATTAAGATATCTTCAGTTAGTTATTCCTATTTATATTTCTTTCAAAGTTTGTTATAGTTTTCTGTATAGTTCCACTGCATTTCAAATGGAATTCTTTCTGAATTATGCTGCTGAGTTATCTTGGTAATATACAATAAAGATTTTGGTTTCTATGGCTTTATCATATCTATTGTATGTCCATCAACAGATGTAAATCTGTTGAATTTATATAATTTCTTAAGTATTTTATTTGAATATTTCTGGCTCTCTTAAGTAGGTAATATTATCTCCTTTAACTACTGTGATTCTTGAAGATAATAAGAAATTGAATTCTTACTTCTTCAGTAAAATATAAGACCTATATAATTTATAGACTCTTCCATTTCTTCAGATGAATTTACCTTATTATATTTCTTTTGACTCCAGTGGTTGAATTTCAAAGTGTTTACCCATTCTGACACTTTCCACAAGAATGCTTGAAATTATTCTATTCAGTTAAAGATTCCTTTTTCACCAGTACTCAGTTTGTCAGGGTAAATTATTTTTGCTTGTAAAACATCATTTCTTACCTTGGATATGATCACTGAAGATCTCTCTTCCTTTATATTAGGAACCTCCAGGTTTTGTGTGATCTTGACAGGAATACTTTCTCAGTACTTAAAATACTTTCCCCCATTATTTTGGAAACTTTGAATTTTGTCTATTATGTCTGTAGTGTGTCATTCAGGGATTTATTTCAGTAAGTGATCAGTGTTCTTATGTTTTACTTTGACTTTTGGTTCTTTTAGATTTGGACCTTTTCATTTCTGATTTTTAAACACATGGTTTTTAAAAATATATGTTGTTCTGCTTGATTTGTGTATGAACTGGAAAAGACCTCTGTGAACTGATGTCTAGCAAAATGAGCAGAACCAGGAGAACACTGTACACACAAATGGAAACATAATGGCATGATCAAATATCATAGACTTTGCTACTAGCAATGCAGTGATCCAGGGCAATTCTGTGGGACTTATGAGAAAGACTGCTATCCACATCCAGAGAAATGACTGTGGGAGTAGAAACACAGAAGGAAAACATGATTTATTGCTTTTTTATTTGGGAATAGGATTTGGGGTTTTGGTTTTTAAAAGATTACTCTATTATAAAAATGAATACTATGTAAATAGATATAAAGTGGTAACACATGTATATAACTCAGTGGAATTACTTATAAGCTCTGGGAGTGGGAAGGGAAGAGGGGAGAGAGAGAAAATGAATCATGTATCCATGAAAAAAATATTTATAAATAAATAATTTTTTTAAAAATAATCAAATAAAATAATATAACATTTATGGTTCATGATTTTCTGGTAGACTAGTGATCCTTAGATTGCATCTTAATCTATTCTTAGGTTACTTTTTTTTTTTCAAATCAGACACCTTACATTCTCTTCTACTTTTTTCCAATATTTTGGTTTTATTCCTACATTTATCATGAAAGGAGTTCATTTCTTAGGTATGTTTTACCATATTAAGTTTTAAGAAGTCAATTTTCCTTTGTATTCTTTCCTCTATAAATTTAACTTCATTTGTAATCTCTTGTTTAGTTTTTCCAAGTTCTTTTACCAACTCATTTTCTGTTTCTATGAACTGCTTATAGTTATTGTGAATTTATTCTCATCTACTTTTTTTTCTTTTGGCATATTTGTGGCATAAATTTTTCTTTTAATATTTTCTTTTACTAATTACATATAAAATAATTTTAATATTTTAATTAAATTTTTAGTTCCAAATTCTCTCCCTGACCCCTCCTTTAGATGACAAGCAATTTCATACAGTTTATATCGGTGTAGTCATGCAAAACATATTTCCATATTAGCCATGAAATGAAATAAAACAACAGCCTCCCCACCCAGAACAAACCAAGAAAGAAAAAAGAATTTTAAGAAAGCATACTTCAGACTGAATTCAGCATCCTTCACTTCTTTCTCTGTAGATAGCATTTTTTTTTATAAAAAATCCTTCAGAATTGCTCTGGATCATTGCATTGCTAAATAGCTATCATTCACAAATTGATCCCTTTCCTTTGGAATCTCTTTAGGATACTTACCTAGTAGTAATATTGCTGAATAAAAAGGTATCTAAAGTTGTGGGGGTATATTTTTTGTAGCTTAATTTCCCAGAATTATTGATTCAGTTCACAACTCATACTGCAAAACCTTCAAGTGAGAACCCAACTGCCACTGCAGAGCAATCTGCAGTGTACCTAGCTGGTACAAGCCCAAAGAGAGGCATAGAGCTCTTGCCTGTGCCTAGGCTGAGGACCTGAGCCCTGGCACAATGAGGCCTACAGCATACTTTGTAGGGACTCTGTGCCTTCTCCTAGGCTTGCTCTGGTCACAGTCTGCCCCAAACTAGGTTTTGGGGGCCCACTGTCCACTAGTGCTAAGAACTTCAAAGGGATGGTGTGGGGATGTTCTGCTGTTGCTTTAGGTAGGGTCTCTGGGTCTAAATGTTGACTTGAGGCTATGCTTAGACATTAGCAGTAGATGTGGGATGAGGGAGCTTGCCATGTTCCTTGGTGTAGTCTTGCTATAGTCTGTGCTCCTTTCTCACCCTAGTGAAACAGACCCTCTCAGCCTACCTTCCAAGTTGTTTTCTGCAGGGAATTTGCTTCACTATGTCCCCCTATTGTTTCTGTCACTACAGTATTTTTGGAAACATTATTTTAATGTTGGTTGGAGAGGATTCTCTGAGAGATTTGAGCTTTCCATGTCTCTAGTTTGCCATTTTGGCTTCTTTCTTTGATTTTTAACATCTTTTACTGATCTATTCTAAGAATTCTTGGTGGGCTTGTGTTCAATTCATAGCTGCTTCTTTGAGGATTTGTATGTGACAATTTTGCCTTTGTTTTCTTCTTCTGAGTTTGTGTTTTGATATGTGAAAATGTTGTTATTATTTGTTCATTTTCCAGTCCTTTTTCTTGACTTTTAACTGTTAAAAAACTTAAAGTTGGTCTCTGATGCTGGAGTAAAGGTACAACTTGTCCAAGCTTTGATTTCTTGTGCAGCTGCTTTCAGAGAATGTTCTGTGGATCTTTAAATTTTCAGTACTTTCAAGGCAGTATGGCATGTGGAGAGGTATGTTTACTAATCTTTTGGCATGTGGTCTGTGAAAAATCACAAGCACTCTTTTCTCTTATGGGTAATGTAATAAAATAGATGATCTGTGTGGAACTATTACTGGTTGTTGTAACAGGAATATACTCTGGCTTGCTAGAGAGTTGCTACTAGGGGAACCCTGAGGCAGCCTAGTTACAAAGAAGATAGATGAGAGATAGATGGAGAGATGCTGCTAGAGAGATAGATACTGTTAAAGGGGTGCTCTGGACTGTCTATTGATCACTATTTGCTAATAAGTCAAGATATTTCCTACCCTTCTTCTCCCTTCACCTCCCAATTTCCACCCACACCTCCTTTTCCCCTCCCCTGATCTTAGCCACCTTCTAAGTAACTCAGGGGAACTATGAGATTTCAGAGAAACATTCTTCACTCTTCCTTTCTCAAGTAATGGGATTTATTGGGAACAAACAGGATGGGGATTGGGATGAAGGAGATAGGGGTGACCCTAATCTACAAGGAAATGTTATGAAGGGTTTAGGAAATGTCAGTCTAGTCACAGCTGTGACACAGAGACAGCCAGAGAGATGGAGGACAACTGTTAAATCTTCCTTCTTCAGTCAGATAATCATTGCTTGAGTAAATCAAGTCCAGACTCGGTCAAAAACCACAAAGATCTCTCTCTCTGTGCCTATGTCAGGAAAAATCAGTCTCTTTTGATCAGGAACCCAGAGAAGAGGTTTCTCCTTTCTTGGTCAGTCACCCCCAGAGAGCCAAAGTCCCAGTTTCTCTCCTCTGGCCAGGCTCCTAATTGCCTCCTCTGGGAACATTCTGTTTGGAATCTTCACCTTGATTTTGCAGATCAGGTCCCCAGCTTGGTCTGCATGCTTGGCTTGACCTGCAAATCCTCTCTTTCTTCTTGCGTCTTCCACAGTCTCTGTTCTCCTGAAGCCAAATATTCTGGTTTGCTAGTACTCCTTCTAGAACTATGACCCAAGACGTTGACCCCAATCAGCATTTGGGCAATTCATAGAAGTCCTATACCCAGTGTCAGCAATGGGACTCCCTCCCATAATCTCCTTTGGATTGATGATCTTACTGTTAGTGTCTTACCCTCTTACTGAGGGTTTTGGAAGTTGCTCCTGCCCTTGAGGCTTCCACTGGCTTGCCAAGGCAAGGCCTATCCTGATGCAGTCTTACCCTATTGTGACAAAACTTTCCCACTCATCTTTCAAGTTATATTAGACTGGAAAATTATATCAGCCTATACTTTTGTAGTTTCAGTTTCTCCAAAAAAAATTTTTGAAGCATTATTTTGAAGTTATTCAAAGAGGAATTTGGGAGAGCTCAGGTAAGCCTCTGCCTTTTCTTTGCTATCTTGGTTCCACCCAATTAGAATTTTTCAAATAATTTTTCACATTACATTTAGTCGTTTTTAAATCCTTACTTTCTTTCTTAATATCAATACTAAGTATTGGTTCCAATGAAGAAATGCAATAAGGACTAGGCAAGTAGGGTTAGGCACTTTGCCAAGGGTCACACAGCTAGGAAGTGTCTGAAATTCAGATTGGAATCCAGAACCACCCATCTTCAGGTCTGACTCTATCCACTGAGCCACTGAGCTACCCCAGCTTTAGTTCTTAATTTGAGACTTAGTGCCAGGTAATGCTACTCTCCACTCTCATAAATGGAGTAGTCGAGACATTTTTGATCCTGTCACCTCTTTTTTGATGGTTCTTGCTGTTGGTTTCTCTCTTTCTTTGTCTCAGAACACTGTCAGGCTTCAATATCCATAGTCCATGCTCTGGTGTAGGCAGTTCCTATTCAGAGTATCAAGTGACCTCTGATCCTACCTCATGTTTCCTTAATAAAAAATCTCTGTGATCATCTATAATCCTTTGAACTTCCTTCTATAGGATATTAGGTGGACTTTTGCTTTCATGAGCAAGCTCTTGGATAGTCTCTCCTCCCTAAGACTTCTCTGGTCAGAGAACTGGAAGATTTTTGCTCTTTCTCAAACTAAGACATTCCATCTCTTGACTCCAGTAATTTCTACTTGTTAATTTCCATGCTCAGAATTCTCTCAGTTCAGCACTACTTCATTGTTTCCCTGTGTTCACGTCCCAGCTAAAATCCCAATTTTTACAAGAAGACCTCCTAATTCCAGGCCATTTTAATTTATTTCTCATTTATCCTGTGTACAACTTTTTTGCCAATTTTGCCAATTCCCAATTCAACTGTAAGCTCTTTGTGTAGAGAGACTTTCTTTTGCTTTTTGTTTTTTTGGATTTGCAGCACATACTCTCTTGCCTAGTACTTCCTTAATCATGGTGTTGCTGCTTCTCTTCCTCCACCCCAAGTGATGTTTCCTGAATCATTATACTAACTGTTCTTCTGAATTCTTTGGGGTTTCCTTAATCAGGAGTGTTCTTTCTACTCTTTGAGGCTTCCCCAGAGAAGCCATGATTTTAGGCTTACTTGTTTTTGGTGCTGCTACTGGTTTTTCTAACTTTTTTTATTGTCTGTAGAATATGGACATATTTTTGTTCAGTCTAAGGCTAGATGAAGGAGCTCTTACTGCTTTTGTCTTTTAGATATTTTGTTGTTGTTCAATCTGATGCTTTTGTTATTTCAATGCTGGAGTAAAAGTGTGAGAGATGTGTGACCTATCATGTTAGCAGAGTTGAAAGTTTCCCATTCCTAATTATAGTCTTTTCCCCAACAATCTTTTATCCTTGAACCTAAATAAAAAATATTTTGATGTTGCTGGATTTACCCTTGATAATGTAAACCTTGAACCTGGGTAGGTAGCCCCATGTAGAAGAGAGAAAGAATAAATGTTTAGCATGTGATTGACATTAAGCGAGGCCAATTTCTGGCTTCAAATAGAGGGGAGGAAAAAATGATTATGTATATTATCATTATTGTATAATGTGCTAGCCTAAAATTCAGTCTATCTGATGCTCTTTCTTTTCTATAATTATAATATTTTCTGTCAGAATACCTTGAATCATAGGAGTCCTAGCATCATAAGTTTAGAAGTGCAAGGGGGCTAAGAGGCAGTCTAATTAAACCTTCTCATTTTACACAGGGGAAAATGGGGGCGCAGAGAAATCAAGAAATTCACCTAAGGTCACACAGATAGTAAGTGACAGGCTGTAATTCAAATCTAGGTCTTCTGAGTCCAAATTCAATAAGATTTTCATTGCACCAGACTGAGCTGATGATAAGTTTAGAGATTTACTCACAACCAAATCTCATACCAGTATTTTATTTATAATCACTTAAAATAAGGCTAGGAAAAGTGTTTTAGTGATTACTAAACAAGGAGATGCTTTTGATTATTATACATTGTACATTGACTTCCCAAATTCCACTGCTTGCAAGCTGGTGATTCATATTTTCTTTTGTATATTATTTCTCAGTTTGGTACCCTATAAACTACATCTCTGAAATGGTTTCCTATCATTTCAGTGACTCATATAAACCTCTCACCATGCCATTCTAAACTTTTCCCCAACTGTTCTTACCTGTCGATTTTCATTTTTATAATAGTATCCTTCAATTCACCCAAGATAATGTTCTTTTAAATTGCTTGAACCCAGTGGAGAAAAGGGTTCAGTGACCTCAGTAGGGAAGCCAACATCCCTTCTAGTTGTTCCCTTTTTCCTTTGAATTCTTTATCATATCTCTAGCTATCACTTGAAACTCATCATACATTGACTTATAATGTAATTATATTGTTCGTGTACTTCTGACTTCCTCATTCGGTCCATTAACAAGCATTTATTGAACCCTTTATATGCCAGGCACTAGGCTGGATATTAAAGTCACTAGGAGTAAAAGGGTTTCTACTATCAAGAAATTTACATTTTGTCAGAGAAGATAGCATATAGATGTAGGTATAAAAAACAGAAAAGCAATTTTTTGAAGGGAAGTACTGGAAACTAAAAGAGATGGAGAGAAACTTCATATAGCAAATGATCTGAGATGAAAAAAAACAAACTAAAGCAAAGTTGTAAAGAAAGAAGGCCTGCTTTCAAGACATGAAAAACAGCAATGAAAAGATATTGCAACAGGAAAGGGAATACCAAGTATTTCCAAAGTAAGAAATCCCAATTTTCAACAAAAATTAAAATTAAAATTAAAAATTAAAAAAAAAAACAAAGTAAGAAGTCCAGGGTCATTGGACCACAAAATATATGAATAGGGTAATTTGTAAGCCCCTGTGAGGCAGTGCCTATATCATATCCTTCCTGATACTTCCTGCATATCTATTAAATATACTTCTGCCTCTAATAACAAAGAGAATATATACATACTTCAGAATCATTATTCCCCAAATATGGTAAGAGTTGTTAACTACCAGGTTCCCTCAATGTAGGCCAAATTAAGATTTATTTTTATTTTTATTTTTCCCCTTAAGCTGTCCCAGAGCCTCAATTGTCTTTTCTTAGATGATCTTTGATCATTTCATTTCATTCTAATCTTGAACTTTAGCTATCGGAGCAGCCCACGTTCTTCCTGACCTACAACTCAGAGAGAATAATAAAGGAACCATAGAGAAGTGCATTATTTTCCCTATTTTCTTAATGAAGAAATTGAGAGTTAGGAAAGGAAAGTGTTTTTTCCCAAAGTGCCACAACTGATGAATGTCTGAGACAAGATTGAAATCCAGATCTCTTCTATCTCCAGGTCTATTATTATTTCCCTTATTGTACATTGTTGCCCGGGGAAACTGAATTCTATTTCTTAAACTCCCATTTTGCTCTTTGTTTTTTCCTGCTACATCAAAACAAGGCACAGCTCTTCTAAAGCTCTTTAGGCTTAGTATATGTCTGAATCCTTCCCAAAAGTATTGGACTGGGATTGTGTACGACAAAGCCTGTATTTCTATGACCTATCCCCACTCAACTAGGGAATTGGGGTGGGGTAGAACAGTATGGAGGGGGACTGACAAGAACCCTAGTTGTGGCATTAGTGTCCTCCTGGAGACCAGAACCATGCATGTGCTCCAGGAAGAATGCTGAATCTTTAATATAACAAAGCAAATCAACCAGCAATTTATAAAGTAACAGCCGTTGCATAAAATTGTTATACTGTCTGTTTTCTCCCTGTGACTTGAAATCTCACTGGGGGCAAATGCTCTATCTTCTGTTTTCTTTGGAAACTACCACACAGTCTACTTCTCACAGTGCCTTGCCCAGAGCAGACTCAATAATTGTTGCTTGACTGGCTTGCTGCTTCTGTGACCATAATGGGTTCCTCCTCTTATTGGGAAATAATTCAACCTTTCCTGATTTTAAATGCATGCCCAGGCAGTGCTTACCGGAGCATCAGATACAGTGTGATTATGCTTCCAAGCCTCTGCCAGAAGTCTGTAATGGTAAGCAGTAATAAAAAGAACATGCTTTTCCTTGATGTGAACACGTTAAAACATAATGCATTTGCCCCCAGGGGATTTATAATGGGATGTGGAATGTAACTCTTCTAGGTCACTTTGATTCCAGCCCAAGTTGGCAGTGATTAATTTTGCTAACTCCAACAGCTGTTCAGGGGCTAATGTGAAATGTCAAGATGGCCTCAGCACAGTTCCCATTGGAGAAGTGTCCACACCACAGAAATCATCAGTATAATTAGTGCCCTTGCTGGCAGCATTGAGAATTTGAAGGAGAGTTTAGAAACTGAATGCTTGACCTCCCTAGAGATGGGTCCTTAGACTATAATTCAGAATCAGTGATGGGTTTATATATGGAAGCCTATCCTGGTTTTAGTACCACATCTATTCTCTAAGGAGAAGTTAAATTTCTTGTACATATACGTATACACATAAACACATATGTCTATAAATATCTCCGTAGAGAAAGGATGTGTAGAATAAACCACAATATCAGTTCACATCAATTTTCCAAATTAGAGAATTTCAGAATTAGAAGGGATTTAGCAGTCCTTGATTTCAACCCACACCCTAAAAATAACCCCCACTACAACATGTATAAGTGCTAATCCAGCTTTTGGTTAAAGATCTGCTGTAAGGTGAGACCCTACACCTCCAAGGCCAGTAAGTTGACTGATTCCAATTTTTGAATAACTATTAGGAAGTATTTTTTTATCTTTTAATACCTTCAATCCCTAATTTGTTGCTGTTTATTGTTTAGTCATTTCAGTTGTGTTTAATTCTTTGTGAACTCATTTAGAGTTTTCTTGACAGAGATACAGGAATGGTTTACCATTCCTTCTCAAGCTCATTTTACAGATGAGAAAACTGAGGCAAATGGGATTTAGTGACTTGCTTGGGGTCAAATAACTCCTAAGTGTCCAAGACTGGATTCAAACTCAGGTCTTTCTGACTTCAGGCCTGGCACTTTATCCACTACTCCACCTAGCTTCCCCAATTTATTTTTCCCAACTTCTACCCACTGGTTCTGGTACAAGTACTTAATTTCAGTCTCTTGAAGTGTCTACTTTCCTTCCAAAAAAGTATTAGAGAACATTTCAGAAACTTCTAGTTCATATTCTAGTATTCCATAATCTTCCAAAGACAACTCTCATCTCCCCTTCAGTTTTGTCTTCTCCAGGCTAAAAATCATCTGTTTGGCCAGTCAGTCCTAGTTTTGCATAAATTTTAAGCTTTTCAGGATACTATTTTCACCCTTCAAGATCATCTCTAGTGTATATTAATAATGTCACTGACCTCTATAATGGTTCTCAATGCTGAGAATAATTCTATAGATAAGGACAGAGTAAACCAGGATAATTAATCTCCCTCTTTTAAAAAAAAATTTACTGGAAACTATGACTTTTAATACAGCCCAAGATTTAATTAAATTTCTTGGCTGCTTGTCACACTGTTAACTGATATTGAGATTGCAATCCACTAGAACCTTCAGATGTTTTTAGAGGCACAGTTTCTCAATGGTGATTTCCCCAACTTTTACTTGTGAAATAAATTTCTTTAATACAAATGTAAGACATTTATATTCATTCTTATTAAATTTCATCTTATTCAATTGAACCCAGTATTCTGGCCTGTCGAGAACTTTTTGGAACCTAAATTTGCCATCCATTAAGTTAGCTTTCCCTCTCAGTTTGGTGTCATCCATAAATTTGATAACCATGCTGCTGGATTCAATTCAGCAAATATGCAAAGGAATGAGCCTTGAAGCAGGATAAGGATCCTAAGAATCAAGAATAAGGAAAGAATATATTTTGGGAATAAGAGTAGCTTCTACAAAGCAAGTGTCACCTGCAAGGAACAGCAAGTAGGATAGTTTAGCTGAAATGAGTGAATGAAGAGGAAGCAATATGGAATTACTTTAGAAAGATTGTCTACTAGCTGGCAAATCAGCAAATCACTCTTTTGAAGAGAATGGAGATAACATATATTAGGAAACAATCAAACTGCACCATTACCTAAATCACCACCTTAATTCAAATATCAAAGGGAGTAACCTCAGATCAGCAATGTCCTACAGACCATCAGTCTTCTTCTAGACAACCCCTCCATGTTGATATTTGTGCATCTTTAACCAGGCTACATGATTCATAAACAACTATATCTGAAACAATTTTCTTGATTATTTTTATACTTTCATCTTTAATATTGTATTTAATATTAATATAAATTTATTATTTAACATAACTACAATGCCTATTCTTTTTACCAACATACACATACACATATTTAAACACAGAGTTGAGTGTGCAACAAAAATAATTGATTTGTAAATAATTCTCTATAACTTATAGCTCTCTGCTATATATGAACTGCAGTGAAAGAATTTGCTATTCTCACTCTTAACTGATTTTGTGACATCTTCAGCCACTCAGCAGTTACTCAAAAACTCCTATTGCTGCAAGGTTAAATATAACAGATTGCATAACTAGATACCACAGTTATTGTGCATTTTCACATCAATTGCCATCCAATTGAGGTCACATGGTCTTCCAAGATAAGAGATAGCAAGCATCTTCCTTGGATATACGCATAGGAGGATGCTGATTTCCCTCAGACACCTTCTTAGAAAAACTGATCATGCAAATAGCAGAGACAAGGAAGTGTAGAAAGGGGAAAGAGTAGAAATTATAAAAGTTAAAAATTTCATTATTTCTCTTTTAAGCTGTCCTGACTGCTTTATAGAGGATGTTCAAATGTTCTCTTTAGAATTATATATGTCTTCATTTCAGAGGCAGCTATAAAACTTCCAGGGGAAAAAGATGCTATCACTGTTTTTTTTAAGTGTAGAAAGAAAACTTTCTATGTTTTTCTTTGCATATTTGTAGACATAATTTGCATCTTGTAGAAAATATTTAATAATCACTTCAATAGATGTATACCCTTCTTTACCTAATATTGTCCTTCTCAGTTTTATCAATTTCACAGTGGTCTTTGTGGTTCAAGACATTAACAACTATGACTCCCTCTCAAATGTATCTTAGAAATGATTTAAGATAATGTAGAAATTTTATGATATAGCCTGGGAGCCAAGATGGTGGAATAAGAAAGAAATGGTCTGAGTATTCATACAGCTATTAAAGACACTTCAAAATTAATTCTCCAGGAGCTGAATGAATGAAAGTCAGGGTATAACAGTTTTCCATCCCAAGACAATATAGAAAATTGGTAGGAAATATAGATCTCACTGGAGTAAGAGAGAAGCATAATCTAGAATAATCTAGTGCAGGTAATGTCCAGACAAACCAGCAGTGAAGGAAGCAAAATACAGTGCAATCCAGTTCAGGCAGCATCTGAGCAAATAAGCAGCCAGGTAAGCAAAATCCAAGACAGATGACATCCAGGCAAGACAAACAGCATATCCACCAGGTCACACCCTCATGCCACAGGACCCCAAAGGCAGCTGGGCTACCTGCACTCAGTAGAATAAGGGAAATGTGAAATGGTGTCAGGTCCAAAAGAAGCATTAGAGGAACTAAAAAAGGATTTTTTCAACCAAGTAAAAGAAAAATTGTTGAAAAAATCAGAATAGTACAAGAATCATGAAAAAAGTGTTAACAGCTTGATAAAGGAAATAAAAAATTGGAAAACAATATAAAAATTTTCACTGAAGAAGACAACTCTCTAAAAACCAGAATTGGCCAAATGGAAAAGGTGGTTTAAAAGCTCAGTGAATAAAATATTTCCCATAAAATTTGAATGGAAGTAGTGGAAACTAATGACTCCATGAGACATCTGGAGGTCATAAAAAAAATCAATAGAATAAAATAAAAATTGAAGAAAATGTGAAATATCACATTGGAAAAACAACTGACATAGAAAATAGATCCAGAAAAGATCATCTAAGAATTATTGAACTTCCCAAAAAAGAGTCTAGATATCATATTTCAAGTTGTCAAAGAAATTTGCCCTGATATTCTAGAACCAGAGGATAAAATAGAACTCAAAAGAATCCATTAATCTTCACTTGAAAAGGATTGCAAAATGAAAATTACTGGGAATATTATAACCAAATTCGAGAGCTCCTAAGTCAAGGAGAATATATTGCCAATAGCAGGAAAGAAACAATTCAAATATCATGGAGCTATATTCAGGATTATACAGTACTTAGCAGTTTCTAAATTAAAGTATCAAAGGTCTTGGAATATGAATCAAAAACATCATAAGAAGGTAAACAGGGAAAGGAAAAACAAAGTATTCAATAAGATTAAATGACTTACACACCTACATGAGAATATGATGCTTTTAACTCTTAAGAACTTTATCATTATTAGAACAGTTAGAAAGAGTATACATAGACAGAGGGCATAATTGAATATTATGGAATGATATCCAAATAACAAAATTTGGGGTTGGAATGAAGGATATCCTGAGAGAAGAGGGATGGACAAATATAAGGGGGTAAATTGTTTCACATGAAAAGGCATGAAAGAATTAATACACTGGAGGAGAAAATGGGAGAGAGGCAGACAATACTTGAGCCTTACTTTCACCAGAAATGATTCAAAAAGAATATAACATCCTTACTCATTTAGGTATAAAAATCAGAGAAGTAGGAGAGGAGCATGAGAAAAGAGGCAGGGGGGCTGATAGAAAGGAGGGCAGATTGTTTCTTGTAATCAACATATTATGGGCTTTTGCTTTTTAATTAATTCTGTTATCTACTTCTATTTTATGGGTGATTTCATCCCATTTACATTCATGAAGACATAGTTCATACTTTGGGGTGAAGACACAGTTCACAGCCCTTCCTCCCCCATCTTTTTTGCCCCAAACTAAGAGCAGAGCTCCAGAACAGCACCTTACCTGATCAAGTTCAGAGTGAGATGAAAAGCTTATACCCAAGCCTGAGGCAAGTCCTTAAATCATAATTCCCTTAAATCCTTATATCTCAAGGTTCAATCGAATCAGGAGGGAGAGGGGGATCTCAGAGAACTCAGCCCTCAGACCACCAAATCAGTCTCTAAGAACTGAAACTGGGAGGCGAAGTCAAGATGGAGGCATAGAGGCAGCGAAAGTCCAGACCTCTGAAAACCTTTCCTTAATGATTACAAACTAAATGCTCCTATGGAACTAAAAATCAAACCTAACAACAAGACAGAGCCAAGGAACCCTCTTGCAGGACTCAACGTAAAAGGTACACCACCCAAAAGTGTGAATTTGAAAACACTCAGGTTTAAGGAGAAGGAAGGAGGAAGGTCCCAAACCTCCCTCCCCCCACCTAGAGTGCTAAGCCTCCAGGGCAGCTGGAACCTCTGGGTAGGCAAGGGTGCTGGTCTGGAGGGAGTATCTCCTTGAGGGCAAAACTGTGCCAGGCTAAGAGCTTTGAATAAGGTGGTGGGGAAGCAGTTGTATAAGAAAGACAGAGCACAGAGCTCAGAGAAGGCAACCTAGTTGTAGCAGTGTAGGCTTCAGGGCACATCCAGCTCAATCTAGGGGAACTTAATCCCATCAAAGCATTCAAAGGGCAGGAAAGCTCAAGCTCTTGGTGGGATCTACAAGAAAGAATGCTATCCACACTCAGAGGAAAAACTCTGGGAGTAGAAACACAGACGAAAAAACAACTGCTTGATTACATCGGTTGAGGGGACATGTCTGGGGATGTAGTCTCTAAATGAACATCCTAATGCAAACACCAACAACATGTTAATAGGTTTTGATCAAGGACACATGTAATACCCAGTAAAATTGAGCATCAACTATGGGAAGGGTGGAGAGAGCGGAGGGAGGGAAATAATGTGATAATATTGTAACCAAGGAATAATGTTCTAAATTGATTAAATAAATAAATTAAAGTAAAAAAATTAAGTCTATTAATTATTAACTAAAATTAGAACTGAAACTGGTAAAAACCTAGAAAATAAGCTAAAAATAGCAACAAGGAAGGACTGAAGTTTAAGAGGGTACCCCATCTTTCCAGAAAACAGAGCTTACCTATAATTAGGTAGGAAAATGAGCAAATAAATGAAAGCACATATCTCTAAAGAATTTTTATGGAGACAAAGAGCAAAGTCAGACACAGAAGGGAACAGTGAAATCAAAGAAAACACACCCAAAATCCAAAAGAAAAACATGGTTTTGACACAAATTCTGGAAGAGCTCAAAAAAGACTTCAAAAATCAATTAATTGAGGCAAAGGAAAAGTGGGAAAGAGAAAGGAAGGTGATGCAAGAAGATAGTAAAGTGATTCAAGAAGAAATGGGCCAATTGAGAATGGAGAATCAAAAATTGACAGAGGAAAATCAGGCCTTAAAAATCAGAATTGACCATCTGAAAACTAATGACTTCATGAGAAATCAAAAAAAAAAAATAAGGCAGAATGAAAGGAATGAAAAAAATAGAGGAAAACGTGAAATATTGAGAAAAAAATAACTAACCAAGAAAATAGATCTAGGAGAGACAATTTGAGAATTGTTGGACTATTTATTTTAGGTAAAAACTTGAACATGAAATTATAAGAAATTATCAAAAATGACTGCCCAGAGATCCTCAAAAAATAAAATAAAATTGAAATTGAAAAAATTCACAGATCACCTCCACAAAAATATTTCATAAATACTATTGTACTATAAGAAATGATAGATAGGATGTTTTCAGAGAAATCTGGAAAGATTTATATGAACTGATGCAAAGTGAATTGAGCAGAACCAGGCAAAAAAAACATGTAAAATTTATATTGAATACTATCTTAAGGAAAGGGAAATGGAAGGAAGGTAGTAAGGAGGAAGATGGTTTGGAACTCAAATTTTTAAAAAGAATGTTAAAAATTGTTTTTACATATAAGTGGGGAGGTATTATTTTTTTAAAAGGTCTACTGATGGATTGCTTTCCATTAAGGTATCAGAGTTAAAATGGAGTAGGTTGTTTTCAACCACAGCCTTTTAATATTACTAAGCATTCAGTGGTGCTGATAGCATGAAAATTGCTTTTTTTTTCCTCTCCAGAAAGGTAGCATTGTTGCAATAGATAGTCAATGGATATGAACTCATAATTCTCAAAAGAAGAATTTCAAGCTTGAAACTACATTATGGAATAATGTTCTTATCTAACTACTAATAAGAGCAATGAAAATCTGAACAACTGGATGTTTTGCTTCACACTCAGCAATTTGCCAAGGTTAAGAATAGGTGGGAATAGTTAATGTTGGAGTAGGATGTGGCAAGATAGACAGATTAATACACTTTTGAAGGAGTTGGAAATTAGTACAATTCTGGAAGGTAATTTGGGTGATTCAAAAAGTTATTAAAAAATTTATACCTTCTTACCTGAGATTCTCAGCAAGGCATATAACACAAGAAGATCAATGTTTAAGAAATTCCCCACATAACACCAAATTATTCATAGGAAAACTTTTTAGCAGGAAAGAAATGGAAGTAAGGAAGCTATCTAGCAATTAAGGATTGACTAAGTGAGCAGTTATATATGAATATAATACTTTATGTTGTAATAAAAATGAATAAGAGGAATTTATAGTATGGAAAGATTTATAAGAACTGGTACAAACTGAAGTATAAGGAACCAGGATAAAAAATATAGACAATGACTACTATAATTTTCTCAATTAGCATGCTTTAATACATCCATACCCGCACCTGTATATACGCACATTATTATTATTTTCCATTATTCCCTTCATTAAAACATTGCTATGCCACATCATCACAGCTTAGAGATAATGCTTTGTTCTTAAAGACTATGCCACTACAATAAAAATATAAACAATGGATTATGCTTTTTTTTTTTTTACCTAGATACAGTACTGGTAACAGATTTTATGCTTATCACCTCAGAAGTAGCCTTGCCTCAATACAGAAAGGTTCACCTCCATATTGGTTATAGAATGATGGCATTTTTGCCCTAAGTAATATTATTGAAGGATTGTGATCTCATCCTGGAAGGAGAACCCACACCCTGCTACAAAAATCACAGATCCTTGAAGTATTGAATTCTTTAAAAAGCATAATCATTTCCCCACATTAATAGAACACTGATTTGTAGAGCATTTTAGGAGTCTGGTAATAAATGTTGTCATTTTTCACTTGCAAAAATCAAAGCGAGGTATTGCTTTATCTGCAACAGAAAGCAGTTGGAATATTTTAATAGGATTCTTTAGCCAATTCACATAATTCACAACAACAATTCAGTCAAAACTGTAAATCTAATTTCTCAGATTATGTAAAGTTCTATGTTATGTTACATTACATTACCTTATGTTAATGAGTATTTATTAAACACCTACTTTGTGCCAGCCATTATGCTAAGCAGATACTGATTAAAAAAGGAAAGGTAAGACAAAATAAAATAATCCCTCTCGGGGAGTTCCTATTAAGTAATGGAGATCGCAACATGCAAACAACTTTGAATGAATAAGATTTATACACAAACAAAATAAGTTTCTTCTAACATATTCATGGTCAAGTAAATGAAAAGAAATGTCTGTTAATTAAAAAAATAGAAAAGTTGTGAGAAGCGACCAATGTAAAACGATACATACAGTTTCAGATGAGGTCATTGTGTTATTAGTTTTACTTAACTATTTGACTTTGTTACAAGACACATCTAATGAAGTGGGAGCAATCCATAAATTTTTTTTATTAAAAACAAAACATATCCATTATACTTATACATACATCTACACATTAATATATTATCAGCAGTTTTCAAACTTTTTGGTGTTGAGACTTTTTATACTCTTAAATATAAATGAGGACCCCAAAAAATTTTGTTTCTGGAGATTATACATATATATTATATATTTATCATATTAGAAATTAAAACGGATATATTTCTTAAATATTTACTATTTGTTTAAAAGAATTCCATTATGTTAATATATATATATAATATTTTTAGTGAAATAATGATATTTTCCCCAAAAAAACTCACAATTTAGTGCAAAGAATGACAAATTTATATATATTTGCAAGTCTAATGTTTGGCTTAATAGAATTCAACCAGTATCTGCTTCTGTATCTAATCTATTAAGATATATTATTTTTGTTGAAGTACATGTAATATATCTTTCATAGAAATGTATGTGGGAAATGGAGGAGTATGTTAACATGTAAATAAGGTCTTAATATTATGGTGATTTTTTTTTTTTACTTCTCAGACTTCTTGTCTGAACAATCTCCATGGAGCCTCTGACCACATTCTGAGAACTGCTTATCTCCAAGATGAATTGGAGATAATCCTAGGGGAAAGGCTTTAACATTAAGGAGATTGGGAAAAGCTTCTAGTCAAAAGTGGGATTTTAACAAGGAACCTGAGTGAAGTCAAGCTAGCCAGCAATTAGAGGTGAAGAAGAAGAAAACTGCAGGCACATGTGTTATCCCAAATATATGAAAATGTATGAAATTAGGAGATAAAATGTCTGTTTTCAAAAGCAAGGAAACTAGTGCCACTGTATCAGAGTGTTTGATAAGGAGTAAAATTTAAGAAGACTAGAAGCGTGGGGGGTGGGGGGATGAGGGGATTTAGAAGAGGTAAAGTTTATGAAGAGCTTTGAATGCCAAATAGTATTTTATATATAGTTTTATTCATGATTGGAAGCCACGGAAGTTGATTGAATAGAGGAATCTTATGACCAGACCTACCTCAATGAAAATTTACTTGTCAGCTAAGAGATGGATCATCCAGAATGGAGAAAGATGTGTGGTTAGGAGACTAAGAAGCAGGCTTTTATAATTGTCTCTTGATAAGAGAATGAAGTGGGGATAGTATTAGTAGAGAGAATGTTGAGAAAATAAAATCTACAAGCCTTGGCAATAACTTGTGTTTAGATGTGAGAGAATAAGGAGGCAGAAATGACATCTAGATTGTACATCTAGTTGATTGGGAAGATGATGATATAGCTTTTGCTTTTGTGGCCCTAGAACTTAACACATAGTAGCTAATAAATGCTTTTTATTCATTTCTTCTTTTTCCTCCCACTTTTAGCCACCAATCATCTTTCTCCTTTGCTGGCTTCTCATCTTTTCAATTCCTTAAAGAAGGTTTTTCCTTGATGTTTGCAACTAACCATCTTCTCTGCACCAAGCAGTATATCTAAACACAGAATTATTCATTGAATCATTCTTGTCCATGTAAAAAGGCATACAAAATTATTCCATCTGAACAAAGATATTTACGATACAATAATCTTTACTTGAAAAAAATAATATGTCATTGACCTTTTTATTTTGAAAATGTGACAATGGATCATGCAGAAAAATTAGACAGCCTTCCAGGTGGGGGACTTCAGGTTTTAAATACTAAATTGTCTTTTCCCCTCTAAATTATAAATTTTTACTTCAAACTGAATTAAATCAGGCCTGTTTGTATTCATACTTTTTCAGGTTGACCTTGTTTGAAACTGGAGGAATTTTTAGAGTAATCTATTCATCAAGAATTTAGCAGAATGCTCTAGTGATGCAAGGCCTCAAGGGCAAAGTAAGAAGTGAAATATTCACAGAGCTTAAGTGTGGGAGACATTGGGTTTTCTATACTATTTCAACACTGGCTTCTGTGAAGGGAGTCATAAATGCCAAGAATACTGGGGGAAATAAATTTATAGGAAACTCAGGAAAAACCATAAACTGGATCCTTGCCTCCCCATTATGCAGATATTGCCTCCCTGCTTTGCCATATTTGAAGTTCAGTTGTAATCATTATAGAAAATGAATATTAAGGAATCAATAAAACCTGGGCTATTGTTTAAAAAGGTCAGTTTTGGATTTTCATCAATGTTGAATTATTTTTACTTTTAAATGTTCTTTTTTTTTTTTTACAAAAAAATTACTTTTCAAACTGTACTTTTCAAACAGCATATTGTTTTCCATGGGTTTCTAAGAAAGCAAAATATGTCAGAGAAATCAGGAATTCTTTCATATGCCATTATAGAAAAATATATAGAAATATCATCCTTAAATGTTCAAAATATTATCTAGAAACTGAAACTAAAATTAAATTAAAACTAAAACAATTATAAAAGGAATTATTTTACTTGAATGAGTAATAACTTTTTATGCATTTACTTAAATGAGTAATAACTATTTTATGCATTTAGTATATTTAATTTTCAAGGTTTTTCTGGTTGGTTAAAGTTTTTTAGTTGGTTATGAAATATGATGTTTAATGGGGAAATATTCCATGGTTTGAACTGTGCCAAAATGCATACAATTTTTTTCTTCTCTTTTAGTCTTGAAAACATAATGGTCTATGAAGCCTATAAACTTGTTCTTCAGGCATTTTGATCATGTCTAAATCTGTGACTTCATTTGTGGTTTCTTGGAAAAGATGAAAAATAGTTTTTCTCCAGTTAGTTTTATAGACGTGGAAACTAAGGCAAATAAGGTTAGATGACTTGCCTACTGTCACACAACTAGTAATTTCTGAGGTCAACCCAGTAAGATGTCTTCTTGACTCCAGGACCAGCCCTTGATCTACTGTCTTATCTAACTCCCTGTCTCAATGCAATCACAATACAAATGTGGGTGGGGGGGTGACACATTTTGAGAGCTCAATAGCAAAATAATGTTTCAATAACTCATACACATACAATCCTTTTTCTTGACAACCTTTGCACCTTTCCTGAAAAACTATGAAGATATTCTGACCTTGGGTAGCTCCCCTTTATTATATCAGAAGATTTAAGAATGAACATAATATATTTTAAGGTACAACTTTCATGAGTTTGAGTATACAAAAAAAAAACATTTTGCCCTTGCAACCATATATTGCTAAATGGAAATAAAGGCCAACATAATTTTATATTTAATGTGTGTCTACATTACAGCCAGAAAACATTTTATAATAATTTAATTGATGTTTTCATCTGAGGGTATCATGCCAGGAGTCCTTCCAGGAAAATGAGACTCAAGTTACTGACAAGGTGAAAAGGAGAATTAAGTAATATGCCAACTCAAAGCTGACCATTTAGCAGGAAAGCATGAAGAATGTAATCCAAGATCAAATTATACAACCTATCTTAATCCTTTGTCCTGAATGGCCAAACCAATAATTAAGAAGCAAAGTTCATAATCAAGCTAAATTCTATATACTAAAGGAATTGAACCATAAGACTTAGAACCAGAAGAGGCCTGAAAAACTATCTAAGTAGTGTGGAGCAGTCAATAGAGCATTCTACTTGGTCCCTTGACTCTGAAAAAGGTACCAACTTCTTTGAGTATTATTTCCTCATCTTTAAAATAGAGATAACATATACAACCCCATTCCTCACTGGATTGTTGGGAGACTCAAGTGAGTTAATATATACCAGGTGCTTTTCAAATATGAAAAACTCTAGGTAGCCTGTTCAAACTCTGGTGGTCCTTAACTTAAATCCTACTTTCACTGGAAAATCAGCAGATTCCCAGATAAGTTAGGTTTTGGAGGAGTCTTGCTAATATAGTCAGTTCAATTCCCCATTCTGGTATATTAACCCTAATATAATTTGTCAGGACCAGCTAATTCCTCAGTATCATCAATTCCATTAATTAACTGAAACCTAGGAGTCATCCTGGACTACACTATCATTCATCCCCAATCTTTTGCCAACATTTGCTGATTTCACCTTTGTAAAATCTCTCAAATATGCCATCTTTTCTCCTCAAACATTGCCACTATTTTGGTTCAGGCTCTCATCACGTCATGCATGGACTATTTCAATAGCTTACTGGTGTGTCTACTGGCTTCAAGTGTCTCCCCACTGCAATTCATCCTCCATGCACCCACTAAAATGATTTTCATAAAGCCTACATCCATTCATGTCACCCACCTACTCAAAAATCCCCAATGGCTCCCTGTTGTCTCTAGGATCAAGTACAAAATTTTCTACTGGGCATTCAAGTTCCTTCATAACCTAATCCTCTCCTACATTTTCAGTCTTCTTACTCCTAATCTAAATCCTCAACATATTCTCTTTATCCAGTGATATCCCTAATCCAGTGATATCCAGTCTTCTGGCTGTTTTAGGAATGACACTCCCTCTCTTAGCTCTTGTAATTATCTCTGGCTGTCTTTTGTTCCTGGAAAGTGTTCTTTCTTTTCAACTCTACCTATACACATCTCTGGTTTCCTCTAAGTCTGGACTAAAATCTCATCTTTCTAACCCCTCTTAATTCTCCTCTCTTCCCTCTGTTAATGATTTCCTATTTATCCAGTATACACCTCACTTTGCATTTATTTGTCATTATGCTGTTTTCTCCATTGTATTCCATCCTCCTTGAAGACAGGGACTGTCTTCCTTATCTTTTCATATTCTTAGTGTGTAGCACAGTACCCGACATAGAGTAGCTGCTTAATAAATGTTTGTTGATTGATTGAATTAGTGCTCCATCATCAATATAACCCATTAACATCAATTAGATTTTACAGAATGAATGATATTTATTGAGGAAAAAATAGCAAGAACACAAGTTCAATAATTTTCCCACAAAAAAGGGTCACTTGCTACTACCTTGGTCCATGGGGAAAGTGGGCATGAACTTAAAACAGTTGGTACAAATCATTTGGTCTACCAAGTACGCTTACAAATTTGACATATCTGCTGGACAAGTTACTCTCTAACATCTACTCAATCTATTGTTATGCTAAGTCAAGCCTTTCACTAAGAGCTGTGATGGCACCACCCCAGGCTCTTTTAAAGGCAAACTCTGGTATGCACTCCAGTACTTGTACTTCTATTGGCTTGTTCTTCTAATATTTCAAAGCTCATAAGGTCAAAACCATTTATCCAATACTTTTAACTTAAGAGCTAGGAAAAAAATGGGTACAACAGAGACAGAAGCCACAGCCAGGACACCACTTTCTGGTGACCAGGTAAGAGACAGCACAAGACCCCTCCCCAACATAGAGGCTCACAATAGTTTGTACTCCTTGAAGCCAGGGAGAAAAAGATGGATTTGACCAATAAGTTATTTTTGTTTGCATACCCATTTCTGGCTCAGCAACCAATCAAAAGCCTTTCTTTACCACACAGTAAGGAGAGAAGAAATGATCATAGAATACCTGTAAGTATTCCAAGATAGAGTCTAGAGCTTCAAATTCACTTGTCCATAAAGAGGTTCACCAAATATCCATAAGGAGTATTACTTTAGGCAGACTATGCAGAACATGTTCTCAAGTACTATGCTTTTATTAGGCAGTTCACTGGTACTTAAGTAAATAACAGCTATTACTGTCTGGTCATTTTACAGCTAAAGAAAATAAGATCAATCTGCCCTCACACATTTACTATTGTGTGGCACTGAGCAAGTCACTTAATCCCATTTGCCTAGCCTTTGCCCTTTTGCCCTAGAGTTGTTCCTAGGAAAGAAAGTAAGGGTTAAAAAAAAGAAAAAAAATAACTAAGACCAAGAGGGTGGCTTCTATGAACTTTATCCACCATGAGACACTCTGTACCAGGGAGGGAATTGTGTAATGACATGGGTGTACACTGAACATTAATTTCTTATTAGAACTCGTTCCATCTTTTAACTCATCCGGGTCCCATTCTTGTTTTAGAGTTTAAAAAATATATTAAACATCATCACTCAATTATAGGATCAAAGATTTAGAGTTATAGAAATTCAACTAGTTCAATCACCTTCTTTTACAGATAAGGAAACTGAGTTTCAGAGAGGTATCATGTGCTTTTAAAATCTAGCAGTTAGTAGGGAAAAGAATTATATTTGATCAAAAGTCCTCTGGGTCTAAAACTAGCACGTGCTCTTTTCTTTAAATCACTACCTCTTTTAATCTAACTTTTTTTAGTGTTCTAGAAGGGTTTTTTTTTTTCTGAAAAAAAGAGATAATTGAAGTTTTATAAGAGAAAATCATCTTGACGGCTTTTCAGTACTTCAGTGCAATAGAGATTTGAATATATTGGGAAAAGCTTTAGATAAATATCAGAACTCTAGCACTCAATTCCACAAAATCCCTAAGCTTTCTGTACCCTGAGTATTCTGAGTAAGGAGCATAAAATAAAAATCAACAAGTTTTCAAAGGAAAATGTCAATACCCTTGATAGCAGCTCTGCTCACCTGGCTAACCTCCTTTTCTTTCTGCCATCCCCCATTCACTAAAGTACATGAGGTATTTCTATTCACTGGTGCTTCTAGAGGAACAACAGAAGTGAAATAGAGTCTAACCCTAACTTCCTTTCTCTATTCTCTTAGCAGAGCAATCTCACTCTATATGGTCAGACCATGGCATAAAAAAGTGCTAGACCAAACTTGTGAATACCCCAATATTCTGTTGTGATTTTTAGACCTTGGGAACCTGTCTTATCTACAATGTAATTCCACTTACAGAAGGATAGGGAAATGCTCTTATGTAATTAAAAAATAGAAACCAACTTAACATGAGTTTCTGTCTTTTCTCAAATATTCCAAAGTTTAAGAAAAGGCATCTGTATTATCTCTAATATATGATATAGCTACTAAATTATAATACATGAAAGAGTGTGATTCTCAGACAGAAAATGTTTGGCTGACCATTAGAAATGAGTTGTTGACTTAATTCGGATTTAAATTTTCATGAATTAACTCAGTTTCTAACATGTAAATTACATAATAAAAGTTCAAGTTCAAAGTTTTAAAATTTCATGAGTTGCTAATGTAACATTGACTACCTCAGTCTCTTATGCAAAGAACGCAGGTATCGCACTCCTTCCATAGGCCTCTCCTATACACTTAAGAGGAATTGGGGATGTCTTTGCTTCCTATCTACAAATACACTGAACTTGAAAATTCTGGTGACATAAGCCATATGTATATTTAAATACTTTTGACTATTACATTTGGCTTAAAATGTATAAAACTGAGATATGGAGTGTAAGTGCTTTACCCATGTAAGGGACTAAAGGAAGTTTATAGAATAACTTGGGGAATTGTTTAAAGATAATGTATATAAGTATCAGTTCAGGAATTGGCACTAAACTAGGTGATATTGTAGTTAATGTGCTCCAATCAAAGCATGATATATCCAGCAAAAAGTGGAAGTATAATCCTATCAATAGAAAAGGAGAGATCAGATAACTTTAGAAACTACTTATATATGAACAGATTAATGCAATATGTTATTAAATGATACTCTTAGGAACTCACTTGATTTTAAAAATCCTTTCTGAGCTTTTCTAGGATCTGAGACCAATTCACATTTTTTCATTTGAGGCTTTGCATGTAGCTGCTCTGATCTCGTTGAGATAAAAAGATTTTTCTGAATTTGTGTTTTGATCTTCCCTTTTACCATAGTAATTATTTATGATCTTTTTAATTTAACATTTATTAATTTTTCTAGCTTTTTTCTTGAATATAACTTTATAAGAAAGTTGGGCTCTGTTCTCAGGGTGGAGGGGGCACTCTCTTTCACTTCAAAATTTTCATATTGCTACCCTCAGAGCTAATTCTGGAAGTCTATAAATTTTCAGTTCTTCCAAGATGGTATGATTTAAGGAGAGGTGTGTTCCCTGTTCTTCTGGTCTGTACTCTAGTCTGTGATTATCTGTAAGCATTCCTTTCCACCCTATATCTGTCATCTGGATCCATGCTATTTCCAGAATTCCCCCTTTCTGGGTCTTTAACACAGAATTACATGTGGACAATAAAGTAGGGCATTTGTAATATCCTTCTGACCAGTTTTCAGACCTCCTTATTGCCTGTAGGCTGAAAGCTATGGAAGCCAACTCCTGCTCCTGATTCATTTACTCTCAATTAGTATTATTGGCCTGCACTATCCTGGGTGTGGCCCACTGCAGGCTGCCTTGTCCTGTGGGCCTCACTGCTAGCTTGCTCCTGGGATGGGGACCTCAGGAAGTAAGTGGAAGGGTGCTTGCTGGACTCAATGTGTGCTAGACTCTGCTATCCTCTCACCCCAATGAAACAAACCTTTCTTGCCACATTTCTAAGTCATCTTGAGTTGTAAAATTGCCTCATCCCATCTCTTTTGTTCATTCTGTCACTCCAAAATTCACTGAGACATATTTTAACATTGTTTGGAGGAGAATTTTTGAGTACTTGGGGATTTCGTGCCTCTGTTTCACCATCTTGGTTCTAATTCATGAATTTCTTATTTTATTATTGTAAAGAAACAGTTTGTTTCACCAAGAATAAAGAAAGAATATTAAATATTGATTTCTAAAAGGCAAGAGCTAGATAGCAAAATTTGATAAACAAAAGTTGCACAGTGGAATCAAAGTAGCCAATTCAGACTTTCACTATTAAATTGATGTGCTAAAGTCTCTTTATGGAAAAATATAGAATCTGCAATTAAAGATATTGCTAGTGAATATATCTAAAAAGGTTGATAGTAATCATAAAGAGCCACTGCAGCTTCATATCATATGTAAAAATAAAAGGTAGACTGTAAAACTAATATAGCAATGGATTTGATTATTGGTTATAAACTGATTTCAGATACTCTGCTTGCTGTGCTCAAAAAGTATCTTCAGTTTATATCAGTGAAGTAAAGCTCATAAATGAACTTCTCTTCAGGGCCAGGCGCAAGAATGCTAAAGAAACTGGTTATAAAAAATAAAATATTTATTGAAATATATAAGGATAAAAAGATTTCTAACTTTAAGGGATTCTAACTTCACCCAAATAAAACTCCCTGGTTCCTTAAGGAACCACTTCTCCTGTTCCACAGGCTACACTGATCCTTCCTGATCTGATTAACCCGAATTTTCCCTGTTCTACAATAAACTACACTTATTATCCTTATAATTATTAACTTCACCTCCAAGTTATAAAAATAACAAAGGCTAGCTGGTTGAGTCTCAATAAGAATCAAGTTAGGACTCTGAGCCTTACCAGACTTAGAGTCCAAACAAAAGACCAGGTCTTTCTTTGGTCTTCTCAGAGTTAAACAATCTATAAAGACAGTAATATATAGTCAATAGTGTTTCCCAAGTTGGAAAATGAAAACACTTAACTCCTTTAGGTCTTTACCTCAGACAGTGTGAGAGAGAGAAAGGCAAAGATATTACCTCCTCAAAGCCCCCAGAGGAAGAGTCTCTGTTTGTGACTGCTAACTTCCAGAGACCAAGTGCCAGAGAAAAACTGTTATAACTGTCAACATTTGAAATTGACACTCTCAGCTCTGCTTAGAACTCCAATTCTTTAATCAAGTCAGCTTCTCTACTTCTTATCTCTAAATTACTATAATAAGACCTAATTTCTAATATTAAACTTTTTCTGTTTCAGCCTAGTTTAGTTTGGTAAATAAGAGATCAAGTGGATGTTATAGCTAGATCATCTAGATTATAGTAAATCACTTAAAGTTATTTTACTATGTCCTTGGAGAAAATATGGACATATATGCATTAAATTGTAACCTCATTTTATGGATTATGAATTTGCTGAAAGGCTGAACCCAAAGGATAATCATTAATGGTTTATTATCAATTTATTAATAATAATTTATTATTATTGAAGGTTGTCCAAAGAATCTATATTGAATTTATTTTATTTAGCATTTTTATCAGTAACTTGGCTTATAAAAATTGCTGATGGCAAAAAGCTTGAAGGGGTAGTTAACCTTGTTCATTATGGAGTTTGAATTCAAAAAGAATTTCAGAAGTTCAAATACTGGACCAAACTAAATAAGTCAAAATGTAATGTGTGTGTTTGTGTGAGAATGTGAGTATATTTGTGTATGTGTGTTTAATTGATTTCACAATTTTGTGATGGATGAGTCATGGCTAGAAATTTAATTTTTCAAAAAAATTATCTTGAGGTCTACCAAAACGTAGGCTGCAATCCCAATGTATTAAAAATGTGATATTTTAGAAAAGAAAGTTCTTGCCATCTTGGGAATCATCAAAAAGGGCAAAGATTCCAGGTATAAGACAATCATTTCACTTTGCTCTGCCCTGGTCAAGCAATGTTTGATATGTGTAAAGTATTATGTACAGTTCTACTCAACTGATTTTAGGAGGGACCTTGATAAATTAGGCTAATATCTGCCAAAAGGTAATTGGAATGATAAAGAACCTGTGAATTCATGCTATATAACAATTGGTTGAAAGTGCTAGAAATGTTTCATAAGGAGAAGAGAAGATTCAATAGGGACATGAAAACTGCATTCCAGGAATTGAAAGGCTGCCATGTGGAAGAGGGATTAAACTAGTTGCTTTGGACTCTGAGGAAAGAACCAGGAAAAATAGATACAACATATAATGAGCCATATTTAAGCTTGAGATAAGGGAAAAGCTTCATCACAATTGTCTGTAGCAAAGTAGAATAGACTGCCTTGAAAAATGATAGATTCCTCCTTCTTGGAAGGCTTCAAGCAGAAGTTGGGTGATCACCTATAGATCATATTCTAAAGAGTTTTCTTTTTTTAGATGTATGTTAAAATAGGTGACCCTTAGTTCTTTTTAATTCTAAAATTTGTTGATATGCAATTCAATTCTAAAAACATTCATTAATTATTTGAAAGTCCCTAGACTGGACATACTGGGGGAAGAGGGAAGGCATCCTGGAATGGAGAGAAAAGGCATGCTGAAATAAATCGAATTCTCTTCTATCTTCCTTGAAAGAGTATAAATGCAAGACTATCCAGATGACTGGGAAGGAAGCCCACTTCTTTTTGTTTCTCTGTACAGAAAATATTCTACAGCTGCTGTAGTCTTAACTATTCATTCAGTATAAGGGCCAATTTTCAATGTTAATGCATTTGGATTCTGGGAGGCAGTAGTAGAGTTGAACATCTCAAAAAAAATTTCCATATTTAAAGCCTTTCCTTTCTCTACCCTATGATCCAACTAAATTGAACTTCTTGTTTTGACACCTGACATTCCCTCTCCTGCTTCCATGCCTTTGCTATGACTATACCCCATACCTGAAAGATACTTCGCTCTTTATTTCTCTTAAAGTCCTGAATTTTCTTCAAAGTTCTACATGAACCCTATCCATTATTAAACAAACTTGGATGTCTTTCTCTTTCTTTTATCTAATCTATAATTTATATATTCTATATTTTCTAATATGTTCATTTATTGATTATTATAGCAATTATTCTTTGTTTCATTTTTGGTGTTGCTCTCTTTCCACTTGCCTTTTTTTTAGTCATTGAGGTAGACATATGGCATTGTAGATAAAATGTAGGACCTGGAGTCAGGATGACATAAATTCAAATCCATCCTCAGACACTTAATAGTCATGTGATCCCTACCCCTTGAGCAAGTCACTAAACTGTTTGCCTCACTTTACGCAAATTTAAAATGGGAATAATAACAACATTTGTTGAGTGTCAAATTAGAGAACGTTTGTAAAAAGCATTTAACCTAGAACATACGAGGTGCTATATAAATGATTTTCTACTTTCCCCTTTCCCTTATTGCATACATACTCCCACTGATTCTACATTGCTTCAGTGTTTATAAGGCTTCCCATGCCTTTCTAAATTCCTTTTACTATTTTTTATGAAATAATATTCTATCTCATGTTTAGCTGTTCACTATTTAAGAGGATCTTGCTTTGTTTCTATTTCTATACTACTACCAAAAAAAAGCTGCTCTGAGTATGTTAGCCTATGGGCATTTTATTTCAGATTTTGATGCTCAAAAACTGTTGCACTCTCATAAAAAAAAAGTAGGAACAATTTAGTCACTCTTTTCTTTGTAGTATAATTCTAAATTACTTTCCAGAATATTGTACCAAGCCATAGCTTCATTAAAAACTGTGCATTAGTTTATCTGCCTTTCTTTAACTCCTCCAAAATTGTCTGTTTGTATTATTTTTCAGCTCTGGCACATTGCTGGATTTGCAGGAAAACCTCAGTTGTTTTTATTTGTAATCTTATTAACAACAATTTAGAACTTTCAAAAAATTTAATAGTTTGCATATTTTGAAAACTGTCAAAAGAATTTTTGTTATCCAGTCACTTCCTTCATAACTTCATGTTTTCAAAATGTGCACATTTTTCTAATTTGCTTTCAACTGATTCATGATTAGGAATATATTTTTATATTTTGAATTTTATTGCACAAAAATCACTTGTTAAAATGTTATTAATCTAAAACAATTTTATCAACAACATATCACATGAATCCATATACAACATATGCAGAATGAGTAAATGAAATCTAGATCTTGCTAAAAAAAATAAAGCTAATGCCAGATGGTAACAGAACTATGACATGTGTGGTTTTTTTCTTTGTTAATTTTGCATGATTAAAAACAGATGCAGCTTTTTTTCTCTAGGTGAAAACCTCATTTAATACTTTTATAGATAATTTCATCCTAATATGTTTTTCTGGAACTATGTTTCAGGTTAATAATAAAAAAATAAATTAGAACTTAAGATCTGTGATTGAAACCACCAATACATGAATTTTTTAGGAATTTACTAGCTTTTTAAGGTCCTCAAAATGAAGCTTAACCACATCCTTAAACAGATAAATTCAAAGATATTTGCCTTTCCTTGAGTTTTTAATATAATTGATAAAATTAATTTATAAATCAGAAACTTAGTTTTATGATGCATAGGGCCATGTCTGTAAAAAAACATAAAGATTCACAGTGGGAAATATCTTCCAGCAATATTATTTTTGTTGTTATATTTGTATTTCACATTTTTTCTATTCAACGAGCTAATTCAATAAGCTAAGCAATAGCTTAAGAAATCAACTATTCAAATCTAGCTATGCCACAGAATAACCAATATGAGTCAGTAGACAAAAAAAAAAGAAAGAAAAACCAGAAGGCCACAAAATCATATCTTTGATCTTCTTGTTGATGTTTGTTTCCCTGGTACAGCAGAGAACACCCACAGTAACCCTCCTCTACTTTTCCACATCCACTGTCAAACTGGCCCCTCATCCCTCTCTGGGGCACCCAGATGATTTGGGGTGTGGGGTGCTAAAGACTTCTGCCTGTTTCCCTATAGGAGGGGAGAGAAGTGGTGACTAGGAAGCCACTTTTTCCTCCTCATTCTAGAATGCAATAAGTTCACCATCACCCCTATGAGACTCCCCAGATTTTTTTACCTCTTTATTTGAACTTGACTGCTGTGAACCCATCCACTGTCCTAGGACTGACTTCCCTTGGGCATTTGGGCATCTTCTGGATTCCCCAATTGCTCTCACTGTTTTTGAGGAGGTGTGGTAGGTCTTGACTATCTGTCTTTAACATAAAGAGATCTCTTAAAAAAAAAAAAAACATTCCTCAAGAACTCCTAATTAACTTATTCCCATAGTCAGAGGTAACAACCCATAAGGAATGAAGAAGCAACACATTGCTACCTTAACTAAACTTATCCAGGGTCATCTTCTTTTACAATCTCCCCAGTACTTTTCATGACCCTTCATGGGTAAAGGAGATTGTTTCCTCACCTCTAGTTCATCCTTGGAATATGGTCTCTGCCACATCCTATTGTCTTCACCCCAAGTTCTTAATGATACTCTCAATATGACAAAGCTCATTCCTTTATGTAATAATATTACTGTAGCATACATTCTGCTAAATGTATCCTATGCTCTCAATTAAATAGAATGGGTGATAATAGATTACCTTGTTTCTTTGATCCTACTTCAGAAACATTTCCATTTAAAAATAAATAAATCTCCTTTACTTTTGAATTTGTAAAACATCATTTCATATTAGAAGTACACAGAAGTATGAGTAAAATGAATGACATATAGTTAATATCAACATAGTTCATGAAAATTTCTGAAGTAAAGTGCTTAAATCATAATGAAAGTTGATGCATTAATTGCCTCCATCTAGGCTTTTGAAAATGAGTACCCCCGTGAAACAAGTTTTCAGGAAATGATTTCCTTTGAGGATGAGATACAGGACTGTGTTAATGTGAATGCTAGAGTTTCCTGGAAATCTGCTTTTATGAACTGCTCTTGCCCTCTACAAAACAAGTCATTATGCCATAACACAGATTTGGGTTCCTAGACATTTTAAATAAAATTTTGAAAGAGAGAGGAGAGAGAGAGAGAGAAAAAGAGAGAGAGAGAGAGAGAGAGAGAGAGAGAGAAAGAGAGAGAGAGAGAGAGAGAGAGAGAGAGAGAGAGAGAGAGAGAGAGAGAGAGACAGAGACAGAGACAGAGACAGAGACAGAGACAGAGACAGAGACAGAGAGACAGAGAGACAGAGAGACAGAGAGAGAAACAGAGGGAGAGAGAAACAGAGAGAGATTACTTTGCACAAAATACAACAGAAAAGGAGAATTATACATGAAACCACAAATAACTTATAAACAGTTTGCTTTTTAAAAGGATGAAATAAATTCAATATGTTATTTTTAAAGCTTTTGTGTTGGTTAGTATTTCTGTCTGAATTTCCTTCTGTTCTCTTTTAAGTGTTTCAGTGACTTGCTTTTATTGTCTTCTTTTTTTTGGTGGGGAAGGGAGGAGGGGTGTTAACACTATCACTAGTTCTCCACAACCACTATGAGGTCTTTCTCTGATCTTTTTTTTTCAGCATAGACCTAATAATGGCATTACTGGTTATCACTCTACCTTTTTAAGTAGATGGAAGCTAGTGTCTGATTAAAGTCTAAATGAGGCACAAAGAAAAATAAGAATAAAAACAACATGATATAGAGAGTCTTGGGGAATTTGTGCTTTCATGAAAAAAAGATACTCCATTTTTAAAAAAAGGTATTGGTTTTGTACATTATTACTTTTATGAGAAATATCCTTGACTATGCTCTAAAAAGATAAAAAGGTCTAATTCATATATAAATATTGATATAAATAGCCTAAGTATCTGTAGTTGAAAAAGAAGACTAGGAGTATCTTGAATCTGAACTTGTTTCCTATTAAAAATGAGGAAGATATTACACATGATGATAAGATTTATATCTGGAAGGTTCCTTGGAAATCTCATTCAACCTCCTGTTTGTGCACATAGAGAAATGGAGACTAAGCAATATATAATGATTTGCCCATAGTTACAATATTAGCAAATAGCAAGATTCAAAGCCCTCTAACTTCAGACTCTGTAATCCCCAATACCATACTGCATTTCTGTCTTACAGTTTGCTGTGGCCAAAGACTTTTGTAAACTGTAAATCTCTATTTAAATTAAGGTAGATAAGAGAGTACATTGAATCACATGTTTGTAATAAAGACCAGAAGACATGGGTAGGTTGTAATCTGTTCAGAAGGGAAAAGTATACACATCAATGAAATAATCCATCCTATGAGATATTGACAAATTTACATAAAATAATAATAGGCAATGACAAAGTATAAATTAATATATCTATATAAATCCTTTCATATACAGATATCATGTATGTACATATTATATTTCTATGTATAAAAGTAATTTGTGTATATGCACACATACTTGCTTCCATACTTCAAGGATATGTGACTTCCTTATTATAGATAACACAATACTCTGTATTGGTTCTAAAACAGAAGAGTGGTAAAGGCTAGTCAATTGGGGTCATGACTTGCCCAGTATCAAACAGCTAGAGAGTGTCTGAAGACATTTTTGAAACCAGGACTTTCTGACTCTACATAACATTGAGCCATCTAGTTTCCCCCATGCTTTGCAGATCATAAAAGAACTCATATATACCACATAATTATCCAGATTCTTAAATTATAGAGATGTTGTCTGAACACTCTATGCTTGTAGAGAACCTTAGAGTTCTCCACATAGCCAAATGCTGCCCTGAGTTCTTTGTGCAGACACCAGAACCTCTGTATAAAGGTCATAGGGGGCCGCTAAAGTTTGAAAGCAGAGTGATATTGTTTATATAACGGTAGCTAAATGGCAAAGTGGATAGAGTATGAATCTGGTGTCAGGAGGATCTAAGTACAAATCTGACTTTAGACTCTTAATGGTTGTGTGACCCTGTGCAATCACTTAGCCCTGTTTACCTCAGATTCTTAATTTCTACAATGACCTAGAAAAGGGATTGACAAAACCACTCCTGTATCTTTGCCAAGAATATCACAAATGGGGTCATGAAAAATTAAACATGACTGAAATGACTGAACAGTAATGACATTGTTTGATGTGTACCCTAGGAAAACCCTTGGAAACTATAATGCATTGGAGAAGGCAAAAGGCTAGAAGGTAGAGAATTATTACACTAATCCAGAAATGAGGTGAGGAAGTCCTCAATAAAATGCCAATATGAGTGGACAGGAAATCAATGTCAAAAAGGTTATGGAAGTAGAATCAAAAGGACTTGTTTCATGATTTGAGGGAACTATTTTCTGTGTGTACTGAAGAAAGGAATTCATAGATCTTGCAAGTTATAATGAACCTCTCGGTGAACTCTATAGTCAAAGCCTTATAAGGACTAGAATAGTTAAATCAGAAAGGCTCTTCTCCATAATTTTGACCACTAGGTGATTATTATTTTTTTGGCTGTAGTAGCTGATAAAGAGAGCAAATACTAGGATTGCAATCTATGATAGGAGAGGGAGTATTGAGAAAGATGGAATCAGTTATTTTGAAGTATATTGTTTGTTATTCAACCTTCATTTTCAAAGGATATCAATATCATGATGGGGGGGATATTTAGAGTTTAGTGAAGTGGAGTTGTACAAAATTGTCAGCATCACTCTGTCTTCCAGAGTAATCAAAGTTCAGGGGCAAGACAAAAGTCAAGATTGCCTGGTGATGGTGCCATATGCACTGGATGACCAAGAGAATGAATAGATAGAAGAGAGAGAGAACTACATGGAGAAATTTTCAATAAAAAAGGAAAAGTACAATGAATCCCTGAATTTAGATGATCTAGAAACTAGCTTTGTATACCTCAATTGAAGATCAACAATACAATATTTAATAGACATTTTAAAAAGTTTTTAATGGAAACATTTATTTTTTTTAAATTAACTGGAATCATTAATGAAAAAAAAATCATCTTGACATGAGAATTATCCTTGAAGTTCTATTCACTTATAGTTTATATTAACATCCAAAATACAACACTAAGCAAAAGAAGTGAAAAAAATATAAAGGTTAATAAAAAACAAATTGTATCTGGCAAACCTGATTGCTTTTTTGATAGAATTACATGATTAGGAGGTGAACAGAAAAGAATAGATGTAATACAACTTGACTTCTGGTAAAGATTTTCAGATGATGCTATGTGAAATTGTAATTACAAAATTAATTTGAATTGACTCAAAACCAAGACACATTTTAAAGGAATTGAGAGCTGTCTGACAAAATTTTTTAAAAGAGTTAATGATTAGTAATTAGAAACTCTATCAGGTTGAATGAAACCTTTAGATGAGCCTCACAGAGATTTGTGTTAGGTTAAGTGACACAGAATGTTTATTATCTTTTGCAAAATGTTTAACAAGAAATTGGTTCAATTACTCCTGATATAGTCAGAAAATATTGAAGATAGGTGTTGTGTTGAAGTCAGAGAACTGTGGAAAAGACATTAATTTTTTATAGAGAACAACAGGAAACATAATGAAAGTTGTCATGGAAAATTCTGTCTGTTCATTTTGAAAAGCCTCAGTGTCTCAAGATATGATCATGTAGAGGTCAAATGGATACATCAGGTTTAGAAAAATCCTACTGTCAGTGACATTTCTAATATCATTCCATTCCAAAACAAAAAAATACTGTTCTCCTTCATGAACATAGTGCTATGGAAGTCTAAAGAGTCTATTAAATTCTGAGCCATGGCCCACAGGAAATACAAAATCTAACTGGAGAAAAGCAATCTAAAGAAGTAATTAGGTACCAAGAGAATTTTCAAGGAAAAATGAAAGGGATATATATATATTGCTAGGGTAATGTGGCACCTAAGTACAAATAATTGAGGACTATAAACATAAAGATGAGAATGAACTCTATCAGAGAGAAAGGTACAATTATGCATAATGGTATGAAAATTGGAATTAAAAAAGAAGAAATAGACAATGTCAATGAAGAATTTACCAACCATTAAGTAAATGATTTTGTGAATTAGTCTGTAAAAAAATTGATGGGAAAATCTAAATTCTGATTAGGTTAAATATTAATAAATATACTCTTGAAAAAAATATCCATGCAAATGACATTAATGAGTGCTCCATATATATATATATATATATATATATATATATATATATATATATATATATGTTACAGTGGTCTGTATTCAGGAAAACTCATCTCCCTGAGTTCAAATCTGGCCTCAGGCACTTAATAGTTGTTTGACCCTAGACAAATCCATTAGGCCTGTTTTCCTCAATATCCATACCCATAAAATGAACTGAAGAAGGAAATGGCAAAAAACATTAGTATCTTTAACAACAAAACCTCAAATGGGGTCATGAAGAGTTAGACATGACTGAACAACAATAAAAGAAATGTTGGGGGTGGAGTCAAGATGGCTGCATAGAAGGAGCAGAAGTTCAGACCTCTGAAAACCCTTCTTTACCAATCACAAACTGAATGCTCCTAGGGGACAGAAAATCAAACCCAACAATAAGACAGAGCAAAGGAACCCTCCTGCTGGACTCAACTCAAAATGTATACCCCCAAAAATAAGCTGGAATCCAAGAACACTCGGGTTTAAGGGGAAGGCATAAGGAAGGTCCCAAGACCCATCCCCCCCTCAACTAGAGTGCTGGGCCTCCAGTGGCAGTGGGAACCTCTGGGTGGGCAAAGGCACTGGTCTGGAGGGTGTACCTTGCGGGCAGGGCTCTGCCAAGCTTGGAGCATTGAGCACAGATGGCAGGGAAGGAGCTGGAGAGGGAGCTGGCAGCCTGCTCAGAGCCGTGGAGATGTTCCATAATGCTCCAGCCTTCCAGAAGGTTTTTGGTCTCAGAGCACACCTGGCCCAATCAAGCTGAACTTAATCCCATCAAAAGTCTTCAGAACTCAGGGAAGCCTAGGCTGCAACACTGACTACTGGACTTTAATCCAATAAAAAGCCTCCAGAGGACAGGGAAGGGCAAACTCCAATACTTCTCCCCCAGAGACTGCACCCAGAGATCTGACAAAGCTTCAAGAGGGGACACTGACAGAAAGCCCAAAAACAAAATGAGAGGAGCAAGAGCAGAGACAAATACGGGGAGCAAAGACGGGGTAAATATGAGCAAACAACAGAAAAAGAAGGAAGAAATTACAATTGACAGATTCTGCACAGGCAACGAACCAAGAACAAGCAATACACAAGAAGATGCAAGTAATAAAACAGAAATCCCAGCGAATTGGACACAGGCTTTAGAAGAACTAAAAATGCAATTCAAAACATGACTAAGAGAGGCTGAAGACAACTGGGACAAGAATTTTAAAACTAAGATAAGTCATCTGAAAACAGAAAATAGGGTTTTGAAAGGCAAAATCAACCAGCTTGAAAATGAGGCAAAGGAGATGAAAGATGAGTCAAAGAAGCTGAAAGATGAGGCAAAGAAGCTGAAAGATGAGGCAAAGAAGATGAAAGATGAGGCAAAGGAAATGAGAGATGAGGTAAAGAGAATGAAATATGACCTCCAAAGAAAATCAGACCAGAAGGAGAAGGATGACCAAAAAGCCAGATGAAATCTAGTCTTTAAGAACCAGAATACAACTAGAATCAAGTGACCTCACAAGGCAGCAGTACAATATAAAACAAAACCAAAAGAATGAAAAAAATTGAGGAAAATATGAAGCATCTCATTCACAAAATAGAGAATTTAGAAAATCGTTCAAGGAGAGAAAATTTAAGAATCATTAGTCTACCAGAAGACCATGACAAAAAATCAAAAGAAATGTTAACTTCAACATGTCCAAAAGTGAAAAGTACCATTCCCTCTAAATATTCTCTTATTATTAAACTTTCTTTTATGGTCCAGGATATCAATATCCTCAATTTAGGTGTAATTTTTGAATTTTCACTCTTTCACCTCCATATGCAGTCTTTCACAGTAGTCTGAGGGTTTACCTTCATAACATCTCTTGCAAATAACTTCTTTTATCCTCTGACACTTCCACTATTTTGGTATAGGCCTTTATGAACTTAACTATTTTAGTAACCTACAGATTGATCTTCTTGCATCAAGTCTTTATCCATTCCAATCCATCCCTTCCTCAATTATCAAATTGATATTTCTAAAGCCAAGGTCTGAGTATCACCCCCTTATTCAATAAGCACCATTGGTTTTTATTATGTCCAGGGTCAAATTAAAAAATAAACATCCATTTGGTTTTCAAACACCTCCATAATTTGATCCCTTCCTTCCTTACGTGGTTTCTTTTATACCACTCCCATCCACATATTCTGAGATCTGGTGACACTAGCCTCTTTGTTCTTGCCTGCATATGGAGTTATCTCCCAACTCCAGACATTTTCACTGACTATTCCATATCTGAAATGTTATTCCTGATTATCTCCACCTCTTGCCTCCAAATATCTGAAAAGCAGTTCAAGTATCAAGGAACTGCAGATGGAATCATGCAAAATCTGGCAAATTCTCTTACAAATATCAAGGACACAGTATTAACAAATGCAAAAGAAATAGTCCTATAGCCAAGAATAACTTTTCCTAAAATGCGAATTTGTAACTCTAACAAGGGGGAAATGAATTATAGTGTGAGTATTTTTAAACATTTATGATTAAAAGCCCAGCGTTGAACAGGAACTTTTAAATACAAATGAATTTTGCAAGACCTTGCATGATTCCATCTGTAGTTCCTGGATACTTGAGCTGCTTCTTTCTGAATACTTGCAATAATCCCCCTCCCCCCTTTGATATGGAACCTCTTGAGGTGTCAATGAAATTGCTATGACTTTTCTTTTAGGGGGTTATTTCTGGTGATGAGTCGCTTCAGAATATTTCTCATTACACCTTCAAATTTGTTCGTTTTATATGGTTGGGTTGAATGAATTAAGTTGGTGGTCTCCAGGGATTTAATTTCAAAATCCCAAAATGAATTACTCAAGTAAATGGAATTAATGGTGGTTTATTTAAACAATAGATTTAGATATTAAAGAAGAGAGAAAAGGAGAGAGAGAGAGACAGAGAGAGAGAGAGACAGAGACAGAGAGAGAGAGAGAGAGACAGAGAGAGAGAGAGATAGAGAGAGAGACAGAGACAGAGACAGAGACAGAGACAGAGACAGAGACAGAGACAGAGACAGAGACAGAGAAAGTTACGGCTTCCTCTGAGTCAGATAGAAATTCTAAGGCACTAGTCAGGGGAAAGGAGTCTCAAGTCTATGGGTCTTTCTTTTTTTTTTTTAAACATTGTTTTATTTGGTCATTTCCAAACATTATTCATTGGAAACAAAAATCATTTTCTTTTCTTCCCTCCCCCCCCCCACTTCTCCCATAGCAGACGTGCAATTTCACTGGGTATCACATGTGTTCTTGATTCGAACCCATTTCCATGTTGTTGGTATCTGCATTAGAGTGTTCACTTAGAGTCTCTCTTTAGTCATATCCCCTCCACCCCTACAGTCAAGCAGTTGCTTTTCATAGGTGTTTTTACTCCCACAGTTTATCCTCTGCTTGTGGATAGTGTTTTTTAGATCCCTGCAGATTGTTCAGGGACACTGCATTGACACCAAAGGAGAAGTCCATTACCTTCGATTGTACCACAGTGTATCAGTCTCTGTGTACAATGTTTTCCTGGTTCTGCTCCTTTCGCTCTGCATCACTTCCTGGAGGTTGTTCCAGTCTCCATTGAATTCCTCCACTTTATTATTCCTTTCAGCATAATAGTATTCCATCACCAACATATACCACAATTTGTTCAGCCATTCTCCAATTGAAGGGCATCCCCTCATTTTCCAATTTTTGGCCACCACAAAGAGCACAGCTATGAATATTCTTGTACAAGTCTTTTTCCTTATTATCTCTTTGGGGTACAAACCCAGCAGTGCTATGACTGGATCAAAGGGCAGACAGTCTTTTATCGCCTTTTGGGCATAGTTCCAAATTACCCTCCAGAATGGTTGGATCAATTCACAACTCCACCAGCAATGAATTAATGTCCCTACTATGCCACATCCCCTCCAGCATTCACTGCTTTCCTCTGCTCTCATGTTAGCCAATCTGCTAGGTGTGAAGTGATACCTCAGAGTTGTTTTGATTTGCATCTCTCTGATTATCAGAGATTTAGAGCACTTTTTCATGTGCTTATTAATAGTTTTGATTTCTTTGGAAGAGAACTGCCTGTTCATGTCCCTTGCCCATTTATCAATTGGAGAATGGCTTGATTTTTTGTACAACTGGTTTAGCTCTTTGTAAATTTGAGTAATTAAACCTTTGTCAGAGGTTTTTATGAAGATCATTTCCCAATTTGTTGCTTACCTTCTGATTTTAGTTACATTGGTTTTGTTTGTACAAAATCTTTTAAATTTGACATAGTCACAATTATTTAGTTTACATTCTGTGACTCTTTCTAAGTCTTGCTTGGTTTTAAAATCTTTCCCTTCCCAGAGGTCTGCCATGTATACTATTTTGTGTTCACCTAATTTACTTATAGTTTCCTTCTTTATGTTCAAGTCATTCACCCATTCTGAATTTATCTTGGTGTAGGGTGTGAGGTGTTGATCCAAACCTAATCTCTCCCACACTGTCTTCCAATTTTCCCAGAAGTTTTTATCAAATAATGGATTTTTGTCCCAAAAGCTGGAGTTTTGGGGTTTGTCATAAACTGTCTTGCTGAGATCATTTATGCCAAGTCTATTCCACTGATCCTCCTTTCTGTCTCTTAGCCAGTACCAAATTGTTTTGATGACCACTGCTTTATAGTATAGTTTGAGATCTGGGACTGCAAGTCCTCTTTCCTTTGCATTTTTTTTTCATGATTTCCCTGGATATCCTTGATCTTTTGTTCTTCCAAATGAACTTAGTTATATTTTTTTTCTAATTCAGCAAAGAAGTTTTTTGGTAGTTCAATGGGTATGGCACTAAATAAGTAAATTAATTTGGGTAGGATTGTCATTTTTATTATGTTAGCTCATCCCACCCATAAGCAATCAATGTTTTTCCAATTGTTTAGATCTAGTTTTAACTGTGTGGTAAGTGTTTTGTAGTTGTGTTCATATAGTTCCTGTATTTGTCTCGGCAGATAGATTCCTAGATATTTTATGTTGTCTAGGGTGATTTTAAATGGTATTTCTCTTTCTAATTCTTGCTGCTGAAATGGGTTAGAGATATATAGAAATGTTGATGACTTATGCGGGTTTATTTTGTATCCTGCAACTTTGCTAAAGTTGTTGATTATTTCGAGTAACTTTTTGGTTGATTCTCTAGGATTCCTTAAGTAAACCATCATATCGTCTGCAAAGAGTGATAGCTTGGTCTCCTCATTGCCAATTTTAATACCTTCAATTTCTTTTTCTTCTCTAATTGCTACTGCTAGTGTTTCTAGTACAATGTTAAATAATAGAGGTGATAATGGGCATCCTTGTTTTACTCCTGATCTTATTGGGAAGGCTTCTAGTTTATCGCCATTGCAGATGATGTTTGCTGATGGTTTTAGATATATACTGTTTATTATTTTTAGGAAAGGCCTTCTATTCCTATGCTTTCTAGTGTGTTCAACTGGAATGGTTGTTGTATTTTATCAAAGGCTTTTTCTTCATCTATTGCGGTAATCATGTGATTTTTGTCAGTTTGCTTGTTAATATGTTCAATTATGTGGATGGTTTTCCTAATATTGAACCATCCTTGCATTCCGGGTATGAATCCTACCTGGTCATAGCGGATGACCCTTGTGATGACTTGCTGGAGTCTTTTTGCTAGTATCCTAGTTAAGATTTTTTGCGTCTATATTCATTAGGGAGATTGGTCTATAGTTTTCTTTCTCTGCTTTTGACTTGCCTGGCTTTGGGATCAGTACCATGTTTGTATAGTAAAAATGAATTTGGTAGAACTCCTTCGTGGCTTATTCTGTCAAATAATTTCTTTAATATTGGGATTAGTTGTTCTTTGAATGTTAGATAGAATTCATTTGTGAATCCATCTGGACATGGGGATTTTTTCTTAGGGAGTTCTTTGATGGCTTGTTCAATTTCTTTTTCTGATATGGGGTTGTTAAGGTAATTTATTTCTTCCTCTTTTATTCTAGGCAACTTATATTTTTTTAAGTATTCATCCATATCACCTAGATTGCCATATTTGTTGCCATATAATTGGGCATAGTAGTTTTTAATGATTGACTTAATTTCCTCTTCATTAGAGGTGAGGTCTCCTTTCTCATCTTGGATACTGTCAATTTGGTTTATTTCTTTTCTTTTTTAATTAGATTAACTAGTACTTTGTCTATTTTATTTGTTTTTTCAAAGTACCAGCTTCTAGTCTTATTTATTAAATTAATAGTTCTTTGACTTTCAATTTTGTTAAATTCTCCTTTGAGTTTTAGGATCTCTAATTTAGTCTTCATTTGAGGATTTTTAATTTGTTCACTTTCTAGTTTTTTAATTTGCATGACCAATTCATTGACCTCTGCCCTTCTTAATTTGTTAATATATGAATTCAAGGATATAAATTTCCTCCTGAGTACTGCTTTAGCTGCATCCCATAGGTTTTGAAAGGATGTCTCATCATTGTTATTTTCTTCAATGAAGTTATTAATTGTTTCTATGATTTGTTCTTTAACTAACTGGTTTTGGAGAATCATATTGTTTAATTTCCAATTATTTTTTGATTTACCTTTCCATGTTCCCTTATTAATTATTATTTTCATTGCATTGTGATCTGAGAAAGTTGCATTTATTCTTTCTGCTCTTTTGCACTTGTTTGCAATGTTTTTATGCCCTAATACATGGTCAGTTTTTGTGAATGTATCATGTGCTGCAGAAAAGAAGGTATATTCCTTTTTGTCCCTATTTATTTTTCTCCACATGTCTACTAACTCTAATTTTTCTAAAATTTCATTCACTTCTCTTACCTCTTTCTCATTTAATTTTTGGTTTGATTTATCTAGTTCGGATAGAGGAAGGTTCAGGTCTCCCACTAGTATCGTTTTTCTATCTATATCATCCTTGAGTTCCTCTAGTTTTTTTCCTTTAGAAATTTGGATGCTATGCCATTTGGTGCATACATGTTGAGTACAGATATTTCCTCATTGTCTATACTGCCTTTTATCAGGATATAATTACCTTCCCTATCTCTTTTAACTAGATTTATTTTTACTTTGGCTTTGTCAGATATCATGATTGCGACTCCCACCTTCTTTTTGTCAGTTGATGCTCAATAGATTTGGCTCCACCCTCTTACTTTCACCCTATGTGTATCTACCTTTCTCATATGTGTTTCTTGTAGACAGCATATGGTAGTGTTTTGGACTCTAATCCACTCTGCTATTCGCTTGCTTTTTTTGGGTGAGTTCATTCCATTCACTTTCAGAGTTATGATTACTAGCTGTGTATTTCCCAGCATATTGATTTCTACTCCTGGTCCTGCCTTTTCTTCTTTCACTATTTCTTTCTACACCAATGTTTGCTTTTAAACAGTCCCCCTTGTTCCCACCCTTATTTACTTCCCTTTCTATCTCCCTCCCTTTTTATCCCCCCCTTATTTTCCCTGTAGTCTTTCTAAAATTACCCCCACCCCCTCCCTCTTTTGTACTGCTTCCCTCCCCACCAGACTGTTTGTTACCCTTCTACTCCCCTATTGGGCACAAATCTATTCTCTGCCCCCAATGGATTGGATTGTTTTTTCCTCTTTGAGTCAATTTCAAAGCATGTAAAAGTTGAGTATTTCCTGTCTCCAACCTCTTTACCCTTCCAGTATATTGATGTTCTCCCCCCTCCCACCATGAGCTTCTTTATGACGTATAAATTTACCAGCATTTGTTTCTTTTCCCGTTTCTTTTAATATTAACCTATTTTAAGCTCTAGTTATATATATATGTATATATATATATGCATATTCATGTGTATATGTTTTTGCATGCATATATCTATATACCTATTCATGTCCTTGTATCCTATACAGTTTGTCACTGTTCCCTCTAAGTGTACTTCTTTTTGCTGCCCAGGTAATAACAAGAATTTTTAAGAGTTACCAATGACCTCTTTTCTTATAGGGATACATATCATTTAACTTATTGAGTCTCTTAAAATTTTTGTTTTGTTTTGTTTTTCTTTTTTCCCATCTTTTTTAATTACCTTTTGATGATTCTCTTGAGTGCTTGTACATCAAATTTTCTGTTCAGTTCTGGTCTTGTACATCAAATTTTCTGTTCAGTTCTGGTCTTTTCTTTACCAATGCTTGGAATTCTTCTGTTTTGTTGAATGACCATACTTTCCCCTGTAAGAATATAGTCAGTTTTGCTGGGTAGTTGATTCTTAGTTGTAGACCTAGTTCTCTTGCTTTCCGGAATTCTTTTTTTCAGTGTGGATGCAGCCAGATCCTGTGTTATCTTCACTGTGGTTCCTTGGTATCTAAATGACTTCTTCTTGGCAGCTTGTAATATCTTTTCTTTGGTCTGATAGTTCTTGAATTTGGCTATAACATTCCTGGGTGTTGTGAGTTGGAGATTAAGTACAGGAGGTGATCTGTGGATTCTATCAATCTCCACTTTTCCCTCTTGTTCTAGGATATTGGGGCAGTTTTCTTTAATAATTTCCTATAAAATAATGTCTAGGCTTTTTATTTTGTTATGGTCTTCTGGTAGGCCAATGATTCTTAAATTGTCTCTCCTTGAACGATTTTCTAAGTCCTCTGTTTTGTGAATGGGATGCTTCATATTTTCCTCAATTTTTTCTCTTTTGGTTTTGTTTTATAGTGTCCTGCTGCCTTGTGAAGTCACTTGATTCTTGTTGTTGTATTCTGGTTCTTAAAGACTGGATTTCATCCTTAGTTTTTTGGTCGTTCTTTTCCTTTTGGTTTTATTTTCTTTGGAGGTCATCTTTCATCCTCTTTACCTCATCTTTCATCTCCTTTTTCTCATCTTTCATCTTCTTCACCTCATCTTTCATCTCCTTTGCCTCATTTTCCAGCTGGTTGATTTTGGCTTTCAAGACACCATTTTCTTGTTTTAGTTCAAGTACCTCTGTTTCCAGATGACTCATCTTAGTTTTTAAGTTCTTTTCCCAATTGTCTTCAGCCTCTCTTAATTGTGTTTTGAATTGCATTTTCAGTTCTTCCAAAGCCTGTATCCAATTTGCTGGGATTTCTGATTTTTCCTTTGCTGATCCCTCCCCCTCTGTTTCATTCACTCTTTGCTCATTACCTGTGCAGAAGCTGTCTATTGTAATTTCTGTCTTCCTTTTCTGTTGTTTGCTCATATTTACCCCTTCTTTGCTCCCTGTATTTGTCTGTGCTCTTGCTCCTCTCATTTTTTTTTTGGTTTTGGTTTTGGGTCTGTCAGTCTCCCCTCTTGGAGCTTTGTCAGATCTCTTGGTACAGTGTCTAGGGGAGGAATGTTAGATTCCCTGTCCTCGGGAGGCTTTTGATTGGATTAAGTTAAACTGGGTTGGGCTGTATGTGCTCTGAGGCCAAAGACTCCTGGAAGGCGGGCCACCCAGGCACTCTCCAATTCTCTCCAGCTGGTTGTCCGCTGTCCGCAAGGTTCCCCAGTGGCTTTGCCCACCTCCCTGAGCTCTGAGGAGTCCTGATGGGGTTAGTTTCAAATGGATTGGTCTGGATGTGCCCCGAGGCAATGGTGAGACTGGAGCCTGATGGAGGGACCCTGCCATGGCCCCGGTCTCTCCCTGGCTTCCTCCCCACTTTCCACTCTGGACGCTCGGCTCCCAGAGCCCCGCTGCTCACAAGGTAGACCCTCCAAACCAGGACCTTTGCCTGCTCAGAGGTTCCCACTGCTGCTGGGGGATCAGCCCTCTGGGTTGGGTGGGGGAGGGTTCCTGGGACCTTCCCTCTGCCTTCCCCTTAGCCCTGAGTATTCTTGGGTTCTGGCTTTTGGGGGGCATACCTTTTGATTTGAGTCCAGAAGGAGGGTTCCCCACCTCTGTCCTGTTGCTCAGCTTGAATTTCAGTGCTCTAGGAGCATTCAGTCTGTAATCGGTAAGGAAGGATCTTCCAGGAGGTCTGAACTTTTGCAGCTTGCTAAGCAGCCATCTTGACTCCACCCTCTCTCTATGGGCCTTTCTTGGAGGTTCACACCTCCAGAAAGGACAAGAAGTCAGCCTTTACACTCACCAGGGTGACCATCTAAAAGGGAAACAGTCTCAGGTCTCCTGCAGGAGCTCCTCCAGGGGTCCAGTTCCACAGCCAACTGTCTTCACTCTGAGCCTGAGTGTCTATCTTTCAGTCTCTCCTCAAGTATCTGTTTTCCCTCCAGCTCTGAGTGACTGATCATATCCAAGCCAGAGTGACTGAATTGATCTTCAGTTCAACTCCAAGTGACTGAATGAATCCTCCAGACCAATGCTGAGTGACTGCTGAATCTCTGTGTGTCTCTGTTTCCACTATTTAAAGACCTTTTTCTTTTGTGTCACCTCCCCTAAATGTTATGTCTACCAATCACAGCAGATGTTTCTCTCCAGGACTACTCACTCTTTTATACATTGGTCACAGACCTCCCACGTAATACATAAAATAGGTGTTCATACCTTTTTTGATTAGTTCACACTTTTTTGTAGTTAGTTCATACCTTTTTGATTCTAAAATGGGTAGATCTACTTTAAATACTGGGTTTAAATTTGGGGATTAAAATCTAAAAATAGACAAGGGATTACAATTTAATCTTTACAATAAAGAAAGGGCTAAGTACCTTCATTGTTACAATCAGAGGAGAGCCAAATACAATCTTCATATAATAGACCTAATTCCAATAGATTTGGCTCTAATATTTCTGGGTAAGTTAAATTTATGATTTCTAGAAACATAATGTTCAGGCTCCTTTTTAAAAAAAAAAATATGGTTTTCGGGGAATCCAAGGGATTCTTAAATAATCTCTCCTTGACTTGATTTTCAGGTGAGTTGTTTTTATAACAATTAACATATATTGTCTCCTATTGTTTTTTTAATTTCTTAATTTTGTTCTAATATTTCTTGATATCTTATGGAGTCATGGAGATCTGTTTAGTCATTTTTTGTTTTTAGAGAGACTATTTTTAGGATAAAGTTTTTTCCTTCCTAAAATACTTATTCTCCTTCCATTCTTCCTTCCAGTGTTTTTATTTCATTTTGAAATCTTTTCTTCTTCTAAATATTCAGGTAGTCTTTTTAGGAAATTCATTTTTTCCTCTGTTGTAATTTCGCTCATTTAATCTGGAAGATCTCTAAATTTTCAATAATTTTAATATTATTTGGTATTTTTCTCATTCACTCATCTCTCTAATTCTTGAACTTGGGCCAGGGCTAAGGTCTGCCCCATGAAGGGCTTTTTTGGTTAGTCTTCTGAGTTCTTGTACTGACTCTGTATCCCAAAGTTAAACAAAACAAGGAGTTGATGATTCCACTATATCTTATCCTGCTCAGAAAAAAAATCTAAATATTCTTCTTAGTTATGGAGACCACTTTCAAGAAGGACACTCATAAGCTGAAGAGTATCTTAAGGAAGATAAAAGATCTCAAGATCACGCCATATAAGGATGAATGAACTGGAATATTTGTGGAATGGAAGAGAGAAACCATAGGGAAATTTATGTCTGTCTTCAAGTATTTGAAAGCTGTCATTCATTGGACTCATTTTGCTTGACAAAACCAGAAGGAAGGGCAGAAATTGGAGCAATTATTTTAACATTGTTTAGTCTTCCCTTCTATACCTACCCCTCTATCTTAGTAGACCTGTGATTTCATTGTAAGAATCTTTCACAAAAGAACTCTTTCTAACAAAGCAGATCAACAGCTGTTCTGAAAATCTTAGACAGTTGCCTGAGGTAATGGTAGATAAATGACTTCTGAGTGAAGAATAAATTTTGGACCCAGAAGTGCTTCAACCTATCAAAATCTATCAGTCTTCTGGACTTTTTCAAATATGACCCTTTGTTAGGACTACTCAGATTAACACAGACCTTACTTATGCATGATGTTGTGAGAAGGAAATTTACCCTCCCTCCTTCCAAATAAGACTAAATGAGCCTGAGTGAACTTGACCTGGAAATAGAAACTGTACGAGGAAATCATTGGGTGAATTGAGTCATGAGGATAGAATGGCAGCCCGAAAAAGGCAGCAAGAGTCAAGAGATCACAACACAGGGGGCAGTGTGATACCCCCTGCACTGACCCCTGGACTTACCCTCTAAGTAGCCCAGGCAAAGTAGAAAGCCATAGTTGGCTTCCAAGATGTGACATGTGAGTTAGTGGGTGGAGAAAAGATTTGATAAACTGAGGCAAGAAGCGATTTCCCTCTCTTCCATATTTATTGCTGCCTGAACTTCCTTGTGAGCATGGCTAGGAGGCGCTAATGGTGTCTACAGAATAGCAAGCTAAATGGAGCAATAAGGAAAGTATCTTTATATCTCTCTCCTATTTTTCCATCTTTCCATCCTATTATTTTTATTAATAAAATTATTAATTTATGGCTAGTATCATAATGTTTACACGTAATGAATTATGCCTTGTAGGGAATATTTAATTTTCTTAGCAATCTTCACTGCCTTAACTCCTAGAACTTTGGTAAGTGTTAATGGATCAGATAGTTCCCCTTCAACTTTCAACTTGCCACAACAAAATTCTGTCCAGTCTTTTGCATTTGCATTGCGGTATAGATTGTCTATTGCTTTCTAATCCTGCAACAACCCACTATTCTAATTTTCATTGTTTCACATCTAGATTATTATAATTGCCTACTCATTGGTGTTTCTGCCTCTAAAATATTTCTTGAAATGCATCTTACATACTAGTACAGCATCCTCTCCATTTACACCTGGAGATAATCTAGCATAGCCACTTCCATTAAAAAATAATAATAAATCTAAAGAGATTAAATGACTTGGGCCACATTATAGAGACAGTATATACACTCAGGTCAGTGGAATCATTATATTGCAGTGAGATGTTGTATGTGTGTGTGTGTGTGTGTGTGTTTTCTCAATCTGTTGTGAAATGGAAATGGGAAATGCCACCCTTCAGTCCTGATCATAGGATAAAAATTTTCTATTCTAGCCTTGGAAGACATAGAATTAAAGGCCCTTGAAGCTTGAAAAATCTCTCTGGAAAAGGATGGGAGGAGAGGTAGACCTAGAGTAGTAAAAGTGGGCAGGCACAAAGAATTTATTCTGGAAACTTGTTATGTGTCTGAAGCCTTTTCCTTTCCCTAGTTTAGCTTATTAAGAGAATCCACCAGAGGGTATCTGAATTCTGGCTTCTCCTAGCTACTGGAACAATAAATTTGTTCCACTTTCCTTTCTCCCTTTAGGTGACAAGGTTAAATCCCCAAGGTTTGCTTTGATATTTAAACATTTTGCCTACTAGTTAATAGATCAATAAAGATAAGATAATATTTGTTTTATCTTTAGTTTGTGTTTTGCTATAGAAAGTGTGAGCAGGGGAGGGAAACTTACAGATAGTTGATTGTAAATGGATGTGGCTTGGGAGACAGATTGCCTTTAGGCTTGGAGCATCTTATGAATCCTATTTGCAATTGCAATTTGAATGTTTTATTTTTTTTAAGCTTTGCAGAGAAAGGAAGCCACAAGAAGCATAAGCTAATCTCATTATCTCTAAGCTTAGTGGTTATTCTTTTTTTTCCCCCTCCCTGTAGAATGCAGGAAGTGGAAGGGAGAGAAAATAAACATGTTATAATTGAAATTTTAAAAAAATAATAATAATTAAAAAAGAAGAGAGGAGAGGTCTTTGAGGGATATACCAAAGCAGCTCAAAATTTAAAGAATGAGTGTCCATTTTACTATTGGTTTATTATCAAAACCATTTGACTTCATAGAACAAAAGCTATCTTCTAATAAGATGTCTTTCTTGTATCCAATAAATTTATATAAGATTTCTTAAAAAAAACAAAAATTATAATTTTGTTTTTTGACTTTCTGATCTTTAATATCAGGTAAAGCATAAAAACAGGGAAATACTTCACCCAAGATGTCTACCATAATCATAGAGAAATTCCAACAGGGAGACCAAATTTAAAAGGAATTCCCAAGGCAAGTCAATAGAATGAAAATGACCATTCTACATAAATTAATTTATCTATTCAGTACCAATAAAACTACCAAACAGTATTTCATAGAGCTAGAAATACTACTTATAAAATTCATTTGAATAACAATATCAAGGGAACTAATAAAAAATAATATGAAGGAAAGCAACTTAATCATACTATATATCAAACTATGTCAGCAACCATCAAAACAATCTGGTACTGGGTTAGAAATAGACTAGTGGATCAATAAAATAGATTAGACACCACATGAGTAGTAAATGCCCCTAGTAACCTAGGTTTGACAAGCCAAAAAAATCTATTCTTTTGGAAGAAGAACTCAATATTCAGTAAAAACTGCCAAGAAAACTGAAAAAGAGTATGGCAGAAACACTATATAGATCAAATCACTATTAATTAGAGAAATGCAAATGATAACAACTCTAGATGTTACCTCATATCTATCAGACTGGCTAAAATGACGAAAAAAAAATAAAGGAAAATGATAAATGCTGGAGATGTGCAAAAGTTGACACATTGATACACTGTTGGTGGAGCTGTAATGAATGAGTATTTACAAAAATATAAATTGCCTAGATTAACAGAAGAAATAAAAAAAACTTAAATAACCATATCTTAGTAAAAGAAATTGATCAAGCCATTTTAACTTCCTAAGAAAAAATATCTTTAGAGCTAGATGGATTCTTAAGCAAATTCATTCAAAGAACAATTAATCCCAATATTGTATAAACTATTTGAAAAAGATAAAGTATTATTCCTACTAAATTCCTATTATGACACAATTGTGCTTTTTATGCCTTACCGGAGAAGAACAAAAACAGAGAAAGACAAATATAGATCAGTTTCTCTAACATAGGTGTTGGTATGTATATATCAATACAGAAATCTTTAAAACAATACTAGTAAAGAGATTTCAGCAATATATCACAACAATCATACATTATAACCAGCTGTAATTAATTCCAGGAATCCAGGAAAACTATCAGAAAAAATGTTCATTTAAAAAATAGAAACAATATGATTATCTCATTAGATCCAGAAACTTTATAATTTGACAAATGAAGAAATTTTGATGAAATGTAATATCTGTTGCATTAGAAAACATTGCAATAAATTGATCTTTTCTTAAAATGGTAAACAATATCTACTGAAAAACAAGGTTCTTTCATAAAGGTCTCATTTCTTAAATATGAAGGGAACTAAGATAGATGTACTGAGAGTCCTTACCCACTTAACAAATAGTCAAAGAATATGAACAGATAGTTTTTAGTAGAAGGAAACAAAGCTATCAATAATCATCTAAAGATGCTCTTAATCACTACTGATCAAAGGAAAGCAAATTAAAATAACTCTGAAATAGCATTCATAGCTATCAGTTTGTCTAATATGACAAAAAAAGGAAAATGACAAAACTAGAGGGGATATGAAAAAATTGGTACATTAATACACTTCTGATATTGTTAACTAGTCCAACTGGCTATAAAATTGTTTGTACAATTATAATTGTAGCAATACTACTCCTAAGTCTATATCCTAAAGATGTCAAAGAAAAGGGGAAAAGATCTATTTGTACAAATGTATGAAAATTTTCTGGCATGTGGTTGGATTGAATATTATTGTTATAAGAAATGACAAGTAGAATGGTTTCAGAAAAACCTTGGAAGATTTATATGAACAGATGCAAAGTGAAATGAGCTGAACTAGGAGAACATTGTTTACAGTAACAGCTATATGTGACAATGATCAGCTTTTTAAATAAAACTAACTCTGTTGAAGTGGCAGTTCCAAAGCAACCATGATAAAAAGTGCTATCTCAACTGATAAACTCTGAGAATTGACTGAAATATACGATTTTTAAATTTTATTTTTCCTGTTTCTGTTTTTTTTTTGCAATATGACTAATACAGAAATATGTTTTCCATTACTACACATGTATAATCAATATATTGATTGACTTCTCAAGGTATGAAAGAGATGGGAGGGGATGAGAGAATTTAGAACTCAACTTTTCAAAAATGAATGTTAAAAATTTTTACATATAATTGGTAAAAATTTATTAAAATAAATATAATATTTTTAAAAAGAAAGAGCTTACCTATAATTTTTCCTTAAGGAGAACATACCTTTATTTTGCGAGTTATAATTTATCAATAAATAATCCTTGGGAAATCCTAAGACTCTTTGGTAGTTGAGAGAGAACACTGCATCTGAGTCCTAGCTTCATCAATTACTAGTTATACAACCTTTGTCAAATCTCTTAATCAACTTCAACCTTAATTTCTTATCTGTACAATGGAGATAAAAATGTTCTTCTTAACTATCTCACAGTGTTGTCCAGATAAAATGAAATCATGTATGCAGAAGATTGGGAGTTGATCATTTCATTTTATTATCACTAGCAGTAACTGGTAGGTGCTTAATAAATTGATTAATGTATGGGGTTTTTTTTAAGTGAAGAAAGGAAAGGGAAAGGGGAGTAGTGGAGGTGAGGAGTCAGTAACACATTACAAACAGGGAATTATGAAATAGAAGCAGAGTAAGAGGTTTCATTAAAAAATGCATGAGGAAAGATGAGTGGTTATATGGCAAAATAAAGAACTGAGTGGTAGATGTATGGTCCACTTTTATGTAGATGAGTGAATTTCCCTTATGAAGTATCATCTCTAAAATGTTTTACTTCACATTTAAGTGAGGTAAACAGAACTATATTCAGGGTAGTGTTGTGGGGATATTTTTCATGTCACCAGTGGATGGGATTGAGGAGCTACTTCCTTCTCTCAGAGGTCAAGAGATAAAGAGTCCAGGAGATAACTAGTAAGTAGAGCATTTTTTTTCCCTAAGGACTTTATTATTCCTGAACTGTACACTAGAATATCCCTCTCTCCCCAAAACAGAAAGGCTTCAATTCAGAGAATATTTGGTGGGCTGCTGTGTGTCTGGTAATGTGTCTTGTATCTTCTTGGTACATCCTTGGCTGAAGGGCTAATGATCCCCTTTTCCCTGGAAAATGTGGCCCTCTTGCTGGCAATCTCTAAACTCTTCAGGGTTTTCTCCCCCTGGTAGAAGTGAGCTCTACCACGGGCTTCATATCTGTTCCCAGAGGGTTTGGATGTTGACATGCCTTTTCAGTGTGTCAGCTTCTGAACTGTGAGAATATTTTTCCTTTCCCTGTACAGCCTAACTCCTATATAACGAGGATTCTGTACTTCGGAATCCTCTTTCTCCTTCTGTGCTACCATATCCCTCCCTACAGAATAAAAAGATATGGGAAAGAATGGGAGAAGTTAGGCAGCTCTATTCTTTTTAATTCATGATAAAAAAATCTCTAGAGACTCCTGTGAAGGTTAGCATTGTCTCTTCATACACTGACTTTGAGCCCAAGCCTCTCAGAGCAGCAGGGCTTGATTAGACCAATCCATGGTTTCTGAGCACATCAGGCTCAAGCTGGGCTACATGTGAGCAAACAGCGGTGGCAGGGGGTTCACAATGTCCCGGGCGCTTCATGCTTAATTACCCACCATTCTACAAATTAGTTATAAAGGAATTATAGGAACAGAAGCTGAGAAAATGCTACATTAAAAGACAATGGTTACTTTAGATGCCTGAAGTCTAAAAATGAAGTGGTAGCTGGGGGTCATTGAATTTTGATTTCTTAACTAATAGTTTCAGTGTAAATTTGAGTCTTATTTTTACCAACAGAATGCCTTTTTCTTAGGCTATAAAGACTATACACCAATACATATAAACATATATCAAAACATAGGTACGTGCATATAGAAATACATATATGCATATGTATATGGAAAGAGAGAGAAGAAACCACAGAAACCGAAACAGACAGAGAGACAGAGAAAAACATGAAGAGAGAAACACTCATGCCTTGTGGCATAGGGAATAGAGAGCTGACCTCAAAGTAAAGAAAAAATGAATTCAAGGCCTTCTTATCTCTGATACAGACTGTAATCCTTGGCATATATATATATATATGGTGAACTGATGGTCAAAATTTTAGCATTAACATTTACACCATGAAAGTTGCCAAACGCTACAAACCAGGGTTTGATTTCTTGGGTTTATTGATTGTCTAAACTTAAAAAAGTGATGGAGAAAATGTTAACAATGCAAATTAAACTCAAAAATGTTTGTGGATATTTTCTTTTGAAGAGCCAGGTGTGAACCATTTATCAGCATATCACTGTTAAAAAGTCATCTCCACATTGGGAGATCCCTATATTGATGAAATTGTAGGACTAATAATATACCAACACACACATATTGAATATACACGTATATACATAAATACACACATCTATCTGTCTATTATGCAGAGGCAGGTGTAGCCTGCTCTTCAAAATGTATAAATCTGAAAACACAAGCATAACATAAATGAACAAATGAAACAGGCATTTATTAAGCACTTAACTCTATGTAAAGCAGTGTGCTAAGTTCTGGAGTTGCAAAAAGAAAGTAATACAATCCCTGCTCTTAAGGAGCTCACTACACTCCAATGAAGAAAGACTTCAGTTGTGGGTCTTATGGAAAAGTCCCATTATCTTCAGGGTTCAGCAGTAAAACAGATGGGAATGACTCTTTTTTTGTCATTTCCATACATATAAATGTCAGTTTCTCATGTGGAACCATTTGTCAAGGACTTTGGTAACAAGAACTTTCTTTTCTGAATCTTCAGGAGCTATGGCTGTACCATCTGCAGGAGCAGTTTTGGGGCTGTCTCCAACAAGGATGGATTATGGGGGTGATGGCTGGGAATATCATGCAGAACACATTGCCAATAAACACAGAACTCTTGAGTTCAAGGTCTCAGAGCTGCCTCTTTTGGGATCTGAGAGTGATCACAGTGGCTTTACTTGACTGGCAGATGCTGCCTACAAGCTCTGCCTTAAGAAACCTTTCTGCTTCAGCCAAGAAGGCTTGTCTGCCCTGTGGGTGGCAGTTGACTGGTGATTGGTAGGGATGGTTAATCCCTTCTTCATAGGATTGGCTTCCACAGAAGATGGATGTGAAGGCTGGGCTAGATCAGTGATGTAATGGATGTTGCCAATCTCAGACCTTTTGTGACTATATCTGCTTGTTGGTAGTATTTGGTCAGAAATTGTTGCATTAATAATAATTGTTGTTGCAATATTATCATTCTTAAAAATAATAATAATAATAATAATAATAATAATAGCTATCGTTTATTTTAAGGTTTACAGATCATTTTCTTTACTAAAGGAAGCCAATGGTTCCTATATAACAGGGAAATGACATATCTGGAGTGAATAAGTTTGACAGAAATAAAGCAGAATTAAATATTCCTAAATAGAACTGATGAGTAGAGGTATGACCATTCTTTTGGCATCAGCTCTTTACTGTTCTATGATTTCATCTATCTAGACATCTTCTGAATGACATGTATCTTTCTTAAGCCAGAGATAGTAGGGAAGAGAAAATATGCTAAGAAATTTCCCCAAATATCAAAATAATAATTGGTGGGTATGCTTGAAGAGAATTGCAGTTATTTTTATAAAATATTCCATTTAAAAAAGAATTGACCCTAAAAATATCTGAAGTGAAAATGATATTTGCTCTTATCCAAATATAGACTGGTTTTTGTATTTATATCTCCAAACCATCACATAACAAAAGTGGAAAACAGTTTATCCAAAAGTGCATTTTTCATTCTAACAGCATCTCTACCACCTACCTTAGATAGCAAATCTTGTTATCCTGCCTACCAAAAGCTATTGATGGAAAAGGAAAAGTATTACTTATATAAAAAGCCTCTACTTAGGAAGACGGATACAGACTACACCTCTGATTTCATTAATATAGGGAATTTTTGGTGAAGAATGTAGGGAATAAACTTAATATGATTTGACAAAATGTAAGAGAATGTTGTCAGCAATATTATAACTCAAGTCACAATGACTTTTTATCTAACAGTTTTTTATTTACAAAATAGAGGGAAAGAGTAAAGTAGAGAAATGTGAAAAAGTAAATATTCTAATTTATCACTCTAAATGTTTCTCCAACGCCTGGCTTAACTCAGGCAGGGCTTGTTAATGCTCCACCAGAGGTCGCTCAGTAGAGGGCCTGGTGGTGAATAACCACATGGCCTCCTCCTGAAAATAATATCTTCAGAAGCCAGGAAAGGAGTCAGTTTTTCACTCACCCATGTTATAGTACAAGGGGGAAGATCCAAGAGCAGTCTTACCAAATCCCAGGTCCATGATGAAGAAGGTCTTCCACTAGCCTCTAAAGCTTCAAAAGAGCTCAAAGACCTTGTGACAGGAAGGTTCAGCCACTTTTAAAGACCCTTCTTTACGACACTTCCTGGAAGTTCCTTCTTCCACTTTAGGGGACCAATTGTAGTCTTTAAATTTGCTTAGGACTGCCCAAGGGGCAATCAGTTGCTTCCAAAGGTGAAAACTCCTTTAATAAGTAGTTTGTGGACTTCCCCTATGTTAGGGTTAAAGAAGGATGTATTTGCTTTTGCTGATTAAATTTAAAAGTAGGCAAGGGAAGAGTCAATCCCATCTTCACAGGAACTTCTCTACACTTTATGGTCTTAGGGATACTGAGAGTTTTTAAAAGCATTGAGAGTTTAAGGGACTTGCTCTGAGACAGAGGAAGAACTTGAACCAAAATCTTCCTCACTCTGGTTTTTCTACTCAACTCTATCTAGTATTGGACTGTTGTATTTACTCTCTAAAGTAAGAGAGATTACTAGTGGTAATAGTAATAAAACAAATTAAGCTTCTATTAAATATTCTATTAAATTAATTGAATTTATTTAATATATCTTCTATTTTTCTTTTAAAACTGTGTTTAAAACATTTGTTTTTTATCACCTTAATTTATTAAAAATTCTTCCTCCTCCTCTTCCCAGGGATGCTTGCCTCGTAACAAATACTTTAGAAGAGTAAAATGTAGTTCAACCAAACCAACCAACAATTCTTCTCTAGGAAAAAGCCTATACTATATACTATACTATATATGTCACTATATTTACAAATTATTTATAATTATAAAGCATTTTGTTTCCTTTTTTCTTTCCATCTTCATTGTTATAGTTTTGTGTGTATATGTTTTTTCTTGCTCTGCTTATTTAACTGAATCAGTTCATGTCTTTATTCTCTATAATCATTGTATTCATCTTTTCTTAAAGATCAGTAAGATATCCCATTACATTCATGTATCACATATTTTTTAGCTCTCTCCTAATGAATGAATACCTCTTTATTTCTACAAAATAGTGTTATATTTTTTCAGTATATTTAGTGCCCTTTCTATCTTTGACATTTTGGAGGATATATACTTAGCAATAAGATCTTTAGTTCAAAAGAGATCTATCCTATTTTTTAAAAGATTAAATAACTAGACATATTAATGATTTTTGGCAAGCCTATGATGTGGGAAAAGCAGTGCATGTTGTCATATGAAGAGTTCAGTGAAACACATGAACATAACTAACAATTTGCAATTGGCTGACATTTTTAGTAACAGTCTAAATCACTAAAATGGAAACAAAATAATGTCTATTGTTTTAAAACCCTTATCTTCCGCCTTGTAGTCAATACCGTGCATTGGCTCCAAGGCAGAAGAGTGGTAAGGGCTAGGCAATGGGGGTCAAGTGACTTGCCCAGGGTCACACAGCTGGGAAGTGTCTGAGGCCAGATTTGAATCTAGGAACTCCCATCTCTAGGCCTGGCTCTCAACCCACTTAGCAACCCAGCTGCCCCCCAATAATGTCTATTTTTAAAACTTTTATTTTCATTGTCTCTAAAAAGAATGGTAAGAAATTGTTAAGATATTTTAGATTTTTCTATCAGCCATATACTTTAATATTATATCATTCCACCCACAGATATGTTTTTTAGATGCTTTCCCATTTGATTATGACTTTAAACTGTACCATCTCTGGTATTTACATTTTTGTGGTCAATAAAAGGTATAATACTGTCTTGAATAGAGGCTGTGGTTTTCCTCAGATCTACAGTATGTAAAAAAAAAGTACAGCCTATAATCTTTGTCACAAAGGTGCAATTGAAGTCTCATTGAGGCAGCATGACATAATTGTTACTGGGCCTGTGGTGGACCTGAAGCCAGGAAGAACTCCATTTCACATATTTACTGCATGACTGATAAAGTCACTTAATCTCTGTCTGCCTCAATTTCTTCAACAATAAAATAAGGAAAATAATAAAGGCTTTTCTTCTAGGCATATTGAGAGCATCAAATAAGATAACATTTTTTAAAGTACTTAAAACAATGCGTGACACATAGTAAGTACTTAATAGTACTTGTTTCCTTCTTTTCTTCCTTTTCCTCCCCCAGTAACATTAAAATAGTAGCAATTACTTACATACCCCCCATTTCCCATGCCATCATACATTAGAGGTATTGTGTGTAGTATATTCCTCCTGTGGTTTTGAGCACAAACTCTTAACTTGCCCTCTCTCTTTTTTATTTAATTCCATTTATTTTTTTTTTCAATAAACAAAAATCTACCTTTGGTCTCTTCCACACTAAGCACCCTCTTCCCCAATTGAGAACAAGTAAAAAACAAAAATCTCTGTTACAAACATATACAAACAAAAAAATTCCATATTGGCCATGTCCAAAAAAAATGTTGCCTTGATCTGCAGTCTTAATTATTCATCTTTCTACCACAAGGTGTGTAGGGTAGCATGTTAGTCCTCCAGAATCATGGTTTGCCATTAAGCTATTTAGAGTTCCTGTTTTTTCAAAGTTGTCTTCATTGTATTGTTATTAAATGAAATGTTCTTTTTCTGTTAACTTCACTTTTTATTAATTTATACAAGTCATCATAGATACCTTTAAAACTATACTCTTCATCATTTCTTATAGCAAAATAACATTCCAATACATTTTTTATATACCATAATTTGTTCAGCCATTCCTCATTTTCAAAGATGCCTTCTAAGATTTCCCTTCTGTGAGATTTAAAATGGTTGAGGTCTTAAACTGTAGTGATTAAAATAGTGGAAGATATAAATTGTGATAGATATAAGAGAAGGTGAGTAAATTTGACTGCAGAAATATGTTTCACTACAGTGTCTTGGTTTTTAAATAAAATATAAGGTGGTCGCCAGGGAAATATTCCCAATTATTCAAATACCCAAGTCAATTGGGTTTTATAGAGATTTTAATTAACAATACAAAGGAGTAATCAAAGAAAGAGAGAGTAAGAAAGGAATAAGTATGAAGGGCCTCAAGCCAATATGGCCTAGACCTGAGCCTTAAGAGAGAAATCAGGCAGTTTTTTATATCTCACCATAAGATCTGTCTAAGTAAGGAATTCTAATGACACCAGGCCAGCATCCTTCCTCAAAGAGTCTTCCAGCCAGAGATTGTTTCAAAGGGCCTCTCTCAAGAGCCTCCAGAGCTCTTACCCCAGAGGGACAGAGCTCCTCAGAGGAGCTCCTCAAGGAGCTCTCCTTTAGAATGAGAGTCAGAAATCAAGATCCTCAGAATGAGTCTTCTCAAAAAATGCTCCCTCAGAATCAGAATCAGCTCTTCTCTGAGCTCTTATTTTTAAGGGCAAAATCTCCTATGTCACCTCCCTAAGTCCTTACATCAACCAATCACTGTAGATGTTTCTAAAGGACCGCCCATTTTGAATTCACAACTGAGTAGATTAATCTCTTTAGTAAGAGAGAAAAAAAATGCTGCTGTGTTGACTAATTTCATTAATAGAAAACCTCTGAGTAAGTTTTCACCTTTTAGGTCTAAGTAGTTTACAAGTTGCCCACCTTTATAGGTACTTAGTATCCCATTGTATCAATTCTAAAACAGTCATGACTCAAAGAACTTCCTGTCCCTTCCATAAGCATGGATCAAAGTACTTTTCATCGTTCTCAAGGAGCTCTCTGTCCTAAAGCAGTCCTAAGTAGGGTGGAGTAGGGATATTCCCAAGGCAAGAAGCCCCCACACTCAAGTAGAGTTCTCACCATCTGCTAGGGAATTTTTTTAAATAGAAGATTCCCCAATGGGGGAAACCCCTAATATTCATAAGTCTGAGAATTTTTGAGGTTTACACTTCCCTGCCCCCTCAGAAAGAGCTTCAAATATTTTTGAACATTGTTGGTGCTCTTTTTTTGGACTAATTCCATCTTTAATTTAATTCTACACTTTTCCCTATCTTCCATTTGGCTCCTATTTTCTGATGGAAAAAAATGTCTTGTTTTACCCAACTTCATGTGTGTGTATACTTCCCAACTTGAACCAGCTGAGATGAAAGTAAGGTATAAGTTTCAGCTGCTCTCCCTTTCCTATTCCTCTTCATTTGTCTACTTGCATAGTCTAGCTTGGTGATATTATTTCCCCTAACCTTCCTTTCTCTTACACTTACTCCTGGTGTATTCATCTTTCTCTTTCTTTCCTATCTTCTCTTAAAAACATAAGATATAACAAAACCATTCCCATTTCTTCTCAAATTACTTTATCATTTCCGGTTGCAGGTGATGATACGGTTGAGAGGAGATACATGTATCATCACTGTATAATTGAATATGGGAAGTTTATTTCTGTTCAATTCTTTATGATTGTACATTGATGTTTTTGTCTTTCCCTTTTGAAAAATTTTATTATATACTTTATAACCACCACCAACAAAAACAGTTAACTAAACAAGAGCATAAAAAATTATGTGCAAAACCACAAACTCCACATTGTTTATAATTTATTTAGAAATATGGAAGTTATATATGTGTGATATTATAAACATGTTCTACTTTTGAGTTTCCTTTGGATTTGTTTACTTAATACTTTTTCTCATTATTTTGTGGCTGTTATTTTTAACATAATCATTTATTATTGTGTATTATTCTCTTTTCTTCTTTTTTCATCTCTTCATATATTTCACTTATTTTCCTCTATATTTCCAATATTTGTCACTTCTAATATAATCCAATTAATTACATTCACATATCTCAATCTAATCAGTCATTTCTCCCATTTGTTGCATTGGTGTTATTTCCAATCATTTTGTGATTACAGACAAAGCACAGCTTTTTATCCTCTCAGAAATGCTCTTTGAGTCTAATCCTAGTAATGGGATCCCTCTTAATGTATATTTCCATCTTTTCTAAAAAATAATTCACAACTCCTCTAGCAGTTCAATATTAAGTACATTTCTCCATGTTCCTGTCATTTAATTTGAACAACTTAATTAGTCTAGTTTTCAGTTAACACACATTACAAGAATCATATTTAGCTAGATTGGTCCTTAGGCAGCAGACAAAATCTGTTGCCAGGACAATATTCTTTCCAAGTCTTGCCATCTTGGTCATACTCAGTGCAATTTTTGTTCCAATTGCTCAGGAATGTAGAATTACCTCCGTAGTATGATGACTATTGAGAGAATGGAATGAGAGAGAAAGTAAAGTAAAAAGAGGTGAAAAGCATAAGGTCTTGTCTGGAATGCAAAGAAAAGGAATTCTAAAAAGAATGGAAAACCAGGATAAAGAGGGGAGTTGAAGCTGCAACTGAGGAGTTCCTAGGTCACTCAGAATCCTGAGGTGGCTTCTGGGAGTTAACTGCCAGCCCTGAAGAGCAGTTGGGGACAGTGAGAGAAGTTCCCAGTTTCTGGACTACTTTCTCCCTCTGATCCTGCTTGTTTTTTGTATAGTTCTGTTTTTTGGATGTCTGTTCCTGAATTATTCCAGCCTATTCCTGACCTCGTTTTAAATCAACTGTAAGATTCTGAAGAGGAAACCCAGCTTGAACCTGAACTGATTTGTTTACTCCACAACTTCTGCAGAGAGTAGTCTGCAGACCCTGATGACCCTATCACCTGGTCATCAAACCTACCCAGACAACTTGATCTATTAACCTTTTCTGAAGACTGATTTGGAGAAGCTATAAATTAGTGAAGCTAGGACAGGGATTTGGGGGTTACAACATAGTCAGGTTAGGGTATGGGATAGCTTGGAAGACAAAGAAGACAGGCTTTTTGCAAGTCTTGTAATTTGTGGGTGGAACATAGATTTTCTTAGTTTAAGGACCTCCTGGGCCCTCCTCCCTCACACAGCCCTTGTTATTTTACTTCATTAAAACAATTTTTGTGATAACTATACAACAGTCAGAATTGAGTTTATAAGAGCTACAGGACTGAGGGTAGCAATCTTGCCCTTTGAATCTGAGAGGAATAGAGACAACAGATTTCTGCTTTTACTAACCTATTTAAGTGGCCAAATCCACATCTTGTAGTCTAAAAAAAAAGGATATTACTGAAAGTGCTCAATAAGTTATAAAAGTCTAACACTATTAAAGTAAGACTTTTTCATAATATTTATGCTCTCTAAACCATTGTTGTCCCCCCAGAAACTAGGTTTGAATTATGTGTATGCTCGAGCTTAGAGCTACTACTAATGTCATGCAGGTAGGAGGGGTTATTCTACAGATATCTGTCATATTTAACATATATATAAGGTTCTATTCATATATTTAACTCCTTATTTATTTTTGTTTAAATTTATCTAGTTCTGAGAGAGTTGTATGGGTTTTTTTTTTTAACTTCTCTGTTTAAAATTCAGATTCTTGGTCTTCTATGGACAGGGAAAGAGGCAAAAAGATAGTACCTGTTCTTGAGGAGTTCACAATCTAAAGGGGGGAAAAAACATGCAAACAACTATGTACAAACTAGTGACATCTTGGATAAATAAGGAAAACATCAACTTAGATAAGATACTACCATTTAGAAGGATTAATATTGAACAGTTGTGTTTTTGTTTTGAGTTCCTCCCCAAGATGTTTAGCAGACTGTACACAATAGCAATTACAAGGTGAGTGTTATATAATGATGCATAAAAATATCAGATTCTGAGGGGAAAGACTTTCAGCCTTTTTCAGATAAAAGGACTATTTTGTTTTTTATTTGAAAAATTGTATTTGATTAATTAATTTACAATATTTTCCACAGATACATGATTCATGTTCTTTCCCTCCCCGTCTTCCACCCCCTCCCATAACCAATGAGCAATTCCACTGGGTTTTACATGTGTCACTGATCAAGACCTATTTCCATATTATTATTTGCATTAGGGTAATCGACCCATGTGATCAAGCAGTTGTTTTTCTTCTGGATTTCTACTCCCACAGTTCTTTCTCTGGATGTGGATAACATTCTTTCTCATAAGTCCCTCAGAATTGTCCCGGGTCATTGCATTGCTGCTAGTAGAGAAGTCCATTACAATCAATTGTACCACAGTGTATCCATCTCTGTGTACAATGTTCTCCAGGTTCTGCTCCTTTCACTCTGCATCAATTCCTGGAGGTTGTTCCAGTTCACATGGAATTCCTCCAGTTTATTATTCCTTTTAGCACAATAGTATTCCATCACCAACAGATACCATAATTTGTTCAGCCATTCCCCAATAGGAGGGCATCCCCTCATTTTCCATTTTTTTGCCACCACAAAGAGCATGGCTATAAATATTTGTATACAAGTTTAAGGGACTATTTTTAAAGTTCTGTTATAGTCCTTTGCTAATTGTATGGAATTATTTTGAGTCAATAGCTCAGAAAAAGTAATAGGGCTTATTTCTTATTGGATTTATTTGAATCCTACTAATGCCCTTTTTATCACTTATTCACTCTGACTATCAATCTCCACCATCCTGTGAAGGAATAGAGAGTTAAAGGTAATGAGAAGAGACGCTCAGGATTCCTGGTATGCCTCAAATATAAAGCACAGAAAAATGATCCCTCTTCTCTTTCCACTGTCAGTAGGAATGTTTCATTTTTCAAAAACACCTAGGAAAAGCCTAGGAAAAATTCTACTTAAATTCAGAAAAGAAGGTAATTGGCAGCTTTTGTGAAGGAGGAAATTTAAGCTAAGTGCCCTTGTTATATTTCATCAAATTCATAGCTACAGTGGTGTGTGAAGGCAATTTCCTTGCATTTTGAGATCAATCAACAAGCAAGTATTTCTTTTTTTATTAAAAGTTTTTCATACATCAGGCACTGTGTTAAGCACTGGCAATATCAAGATAAAAATGAAACTTCCCCCTGTCCTCAAGGAACTTATATTTTATTAGGAAGAAAACATATTTTTATAAATATATCCAAGACACATAATCATCGAAAAGACACAAGATGACCTTAAATAAGAAGACAGTCACTTCTAAGAGGACCAAGAGAGCTAGAGCTGAGTTTTGAATAGCAATATAAATAGTTTCTTCACTATCTTGCATACAAATGAATTACAGAAAATATATCTCACCTAGCCCTATCTCTCCACCAAGAAAAATCAAGTTTTTCAGTTTCCCAGTAGAACTGATAAATAATTTTATATACTCTCCTCTTTAATCCATTTTACCATCTTACTGCTTGACAAAAAATCCTTCCTAATCATATCATTCACCTGCACAAAATGCTCCAAATTTTTATTGTCAACCAAATAAAATACAGGCTCCTAAGTTAGAATTCAAAGCTGACTTTCCAGTCATTTTTCTGTCAACATTCTATTACCTACTGGACCATTTAAGATTTCTAGAATATATATTCTGTCTTCTCCCCAACTCCTCAATGTTTGTATATTATTTTCCCCATGCTTGCATGTGCACACTCCTTATTTCTACCTTTGAAAAGTTTTCTCGTCCTTCAAGTCTTCATTCAGGCACCAATCATCTCCTCCAGAGAGTCTTCACAATGTAAAAGGGTCTATCCTTTTAGCATCAAATCTCTCTAGACTTTCTCTTTGATTTCCTGTATGTCTCTGATAATAGTTTAATTTTAATTGCATTTTACTTGTTTCCCTTTCACTTGCCTCTCTCCCTAGATCAATTGTAAGCTCCTTGAGAGCAAGGAGAGTGTCATTTTTTTAGTGTGAATATGGTGCTGGCATATAATTGGTGCTTACTACATTTTGGTGTATTTGAATTGAAATATGAAATTTACACATTGTGATTAAAAAGAGCATTTTCTAAAAATTAAAATTTTTCTCCACTGAGTAATTAGAGAATCAAATAAATATCTATTATAATATCCTATGCTTTCTTTGGAAATATGCTGGAATTTTCAGCACAAATTTTTCTTATATTCAATAAATATGAGCGAAGTAATTTAACTCAAATCCAAACTATATGTATGCTTATAAGTATACATGTGTGAAAATCTTGAGTTTGAGTATGTGTAATTCTCAGAGGAAAAAGCTATAGAATAAATGTTCCAGGACATTCCCAAGGGACTTATGAGAAGGAATACTATCCACATCGAGAGAATGAACTGTGGGATAGAAACACACAAAGAAAACATTTTATTTTTCACTTGTTCATATGGGTATTTGATGTAGGGTTTTGATTTTTAAAAGATTATTACAAAAATGATTAATATTGAAATAGGTATTGAGTGATAATATGTATATGTATACATGTATAACTCAGTGGGATTGCTTGTCGGCTCTCAGAGGGGAGAGAGGAAAAGGGAAGGGAAAGAACATGAATCGTATAACCATGGAAAATACTTAAATAAAAATTTAAAATTAAAAAAAGATATAGCATATAATCCCTTGAGTAGAGCTCATGCTATGTCTCTTCTATGTCTTTTCTTGTGACCTTTGCCCCATTGTGCTTATTCCAATGCAACTATAGCCTCTTCTTATCCTCTTATGTCTTATCAATAATCTTCTATTTCCTTAACACATCTGGAAAAAGGATGCAAAAGTTCATTCATGGCAAGGTACTGGCATAATTTTTCTTCTCAGCAATCAGAAGTTCTTGGGAATACTTAAGAGTTCCATTTGCCTTTGAGAGTCTCAAATCCTAGACAGTCTTCATAGTTTAGTTCAGTAATGGTGAACCTTTTAAAGACTATGTGCCATGCCACCCCACCTAGTGTATTAGGGTGGCTTTGGGGATGGTATAAGATGGATTGAATTGGGCAGTAACAAGATGTTACAGTATGGGTTGAAAATCAACACACAGACCACTTAGTAACTTGGAAATATTTTGATTAAATAGGGAAAGTTTGAAAGGGAAAATAGGGTAACCCTGATATTAATTCCCTCTAACTAAAGTCCCAATGATCTAAATGTCTCCTCGTGGAGAGTCTTCACTGAATTGTTGGTCTACTCTAACCCTCACCTCAATTACCTAAAATTTCCATTACTTGCACTAGCTAATTCTACACTAAATCCCCCTTATTTAGTTTTAAGAGGGTAATGGTCTGTGGTAAGCTTAGCAGGGCCAAGGGAAAGATTCCAAGTCCAGATGGACTCAGATCACTCACTAACAGCCGTACTTGACTGGATGTTGAGTCTGGCTAGCTTCAGTTCAAAGATCTTCTCAGGAACCACAAGTCTTAACAGCAATGGACAGGGAAAGGGAATCCACCTGGTAGCTTGGCATCAAAGCCTCCCAGATGCTTGCAGTCAGTAAACCCCAGAGAGACTAACTGCTTCTGAATTTTTCAGCGTAACCCTCTTTTTAATATTCCAGAATTCTTTCCCTGTTAGTCTCATGCCTCCATCCTTTGCGTCTGTTCCCTGCAGACCATCCTCTTATGCTATATACCTCCCTTACTAATAACACTAGAGACTACTGAGTGCCACGCGTCCCCCTCCCCCAGACTGAGTGCTTTATAGAGATAAAGACAGATGGATATGTATGTAGACAGATATCTGCATGTCAACAAAATTGGTATCCTTTAGATTAGTGCAGTGCCCATGCTAATAATGAAACTTTAATTGAATTTTGAACATTTTAAAACATTATTCAGAGAAGGGGTCCACAGGTGTTACTAGACTCCCAAAGAGATTGATGACACAGAACAAACTAAATAGCCCTTTCCTAGATCCTTCCCAAATTGATCCAAGTTATATGAATCTATGCACTTTTATTGTATTTACTAGGGAGTTGAGACCTGCACTTGGTTAAGACTACTTGAAGTTCCCCTCTATCTTCACTATCATATATTTTATATCTTTGATTCAGTGATTCAGTGATATAGTGGTTTATGCCTGTGCAAGAACCCTCTGTCATCACAATTCTTAGGATTTCATTCTTTGGAATTTATTCATGGGGGAAAATATCTTTGGACTACATCGTTCAGAAGTCTGCACTGTGATAACAGTAGAGACGCTGCTTAGGCAAGTTCATTTCTAGTATCCCCAATTTTAAAAGGCTGCAGAAGTTTTGTAAGGGCAATAGGGGGAAGTATATTGGGGAGAAGATGAGGAAAAAATAGTAACACATCTAGATTATGCCAGTGTTAGGCAGCTAGTATGCCAGGAAATCTGAATATTTACTGGGTGGTGTTGTTACACCAGGAAAAAGTCGGTAATGATCTCAACTATGTTCTTTAGTCAATGGGATGAAAATCCAACCTCCTAAAATTTCCCTTAGGGCAAATTCCCATAGTAGCTCTCTTTGAGTGAATGAATGTGTCCCTCTCCTGTTTTGGGAAACAGAGGAGTTAATTAGGAATCAATTAATGTTCCCAAGAGACATTTGGAGTGCCAGACATTCAGGAATAAGCATTAGCACTGTTTAAGGCCTGATTCATTTCCTTAATAATTTCCTATTCTGGTTCATTAAATGTTGTTTTGCTATGAACCTATATGTCATATGTCTAGATCAGATTCAGAGAGAGACTCAGTTAAGAATCAGAGCTATGAATTTTATAGAACACCAACCCCAACAGTACAATACATAAACTCAGGTGTAGCTGAGAAGGGGCCATATTGAGGCGACTCCTAACTAAACTAATATAAATTTAGATTATCATGTCTTTGTGGAAAATAATGTTAGGTAAAAGTGAAGAGGGGAAGGGAAAGGAATAAGCATTTCTTGGTCTTATCTGATACTTTAAATCTCTAATGAATTATTTTAGCAACATCAGTCAGGTATTGAATTAAGCATAATAATAACAATGATGATGATAACAAAATTTAACATTTGTATAACACTTAAGTGACAGGCACCATGCAAAACAATTTATATGTATGCATATATATGTGTGTATATATATATATATATACATACTGAGATGTGAAACGAATAAAAAGGCAATTATGAATAAGTAACAAAAAAGTTCCCAGTATGCATGCTATATAAATTATCACATGTAATCCTCACAACAACCTTATTGTTGGTAAATATAGGTAGGTAAGGCAAGTATGACAATTCTAATTTTAAAAATGAGAAAAATAATATAGTTAGATAAACATATATTAAAATATTTATATATATATTCTTAACATTATTTATAGTGAGTAAACATATAGTATGAGTATATATAGTATATGCATTAAAATATTTATATATCATATACACACATATACCCCCATACATATCTATATATACACATGTGTATTACATATGTGTATTTGTATAGATATGTTTTAAAATTTTCCTTTCCTGATCATGCCTTGTACTCTCTAGTATTTTAAGGATAACCAAGAAGGTATGTGTTTTGGATTCATTAGACTTTGCAAATGAGATAAAGAAGATAATAGTTGGTTGGAAATCGGGGTTCTTTCCCCAGCAAACAATATTGAAAGGTGGACTTACTTTCATTAGACCTACCTGAATTGGGGGTGGAATGAGAATTTACATATATACTCAAATTGTTTGGGAGTAGAAAGCCTAGGCAGTCAGGCTTACCATAGTTCAGGAGGGAGTTGGAGTGGAAAGTGTATCTAATTAATTATCCATCAAGCCTATCCAATTCCTAATTATACGACTTAATTTTTCTAAGATAGTCAGCAACTTTAAAATACACTATATGGGTTTAATAAAGAGATTAATATTCACTCAAGGCTTTTTATTCATTATTTTAAATGTCTCTTATTTGTGAACTGGATAGTCATACAATAATTTCTCTTATATGAGGATTTTCCTAGTCATCCCCCCAAAATACCTACATTCATAGAATTAATTTCTCTACATATTTATGTATGTTTTATATATGTGCATGTATGTATATATAGATATCTATACATATATGTGTGTATATATACTATCATATATATTATCTCTCTTGATAGTATGTAAGCTTTTTGAAGTCAGAGAGTTTTTTTGGTCTGTATAGTCCTGGGTACATAATAAACCTAAATAAATACCTGCTGATTTTAACTTGATGCCGACTTTGCCAGGAGTTCTTGACCTTTTTTTGTGTCATGGACCCCTTTTATATTCTAGGAAAGCCTATGGCCCCTTCCTCCAAATACCATTTTTAAATGCCTCAAATAAAAATGCATAAAATCACATAGTAAACAAGTTATATAAAAACTGTTATCAAAATATTTTTAAAAGCTCATGATGCTAAAATAAAAATATTGGAGTGATAGCATAGCTACCAGCTCATATGGAAATCATAACAGGTACTTCTCAATAATTTATTTGAAAAAATGATTTGTAGATTATTGAGATCAGAACAGACTGGAAATGCATTGTCATCTATCCTTTCTATCTCTGTGATTCATTAAGTTATTCCCTCAGTTCCTCTCACTGATAATTATACATCCACAATGATGGTCATTTGCTGTCAGCTCAAATATGTATTGATTAGTTGTTAAGTCTTTCAAACTAAATCAGTTTCAGACCTCTCAGGGAGACAAATGCAAAAGGATACCTTTTCTTTTTAAAAATATTCTCATATTTTTTCAGTGTGCACAATGAAAAGAATTGGTTGCTCTTTAATCTATCTAAGACTTGATTACATAAATCCTTCAGTACTTTACAACTAAAGAATTAATTGCTTCACAGCTTGTAAGGACATCAAGTGGCATATGCCTTTGTCTCATAATTCCCAATGACCTCTAGAACACGAGTGTTATGTTTTTGCCACTAGCACATGCACCTGCAATCTGATCAGCACAGAGACTGAAAGGAAAAGTCGCATAGTGAGCTAGGAAAAAAAGGCATCAGCTATGCTGATTGCAATGGCAGATTGTGGTACATATGCTGGAAGCAAATCAGGAATTTTAAAAGGGAAACTCATTATTCACCTTCATGGGTATGACTGATGTTGCTAGAATAGTTCATTAGAGAATTATAGAATCAGAAGATGCTGGAGGAATTGTTTTCAGCCAAATTCTCACAAACTAACCCCCTGAAAAGAAGAAAAAGTATGTCAAGTCTATAGTAATTAAAGCTGGATCAATGACAGAAAGAAACTACATAAGCTAAAATTAGTATGAAATAGCACCAAAATTGACATGCTTAAAGCTCTCACTTAACTAACTCATCCCAACCAACCGTGACACAGCCATGAGATCCAGCTGTAGTATCCCTTCCCCATTCTGGACTTACCTACCACCATCCCCTGTCCTCCACAAGTGAAAACCTGCTAAACCTTATGAAATAGAGTACAACTATTGGTAAGACTGGATAAGGTACAGTTTTTCAGAATAGACTAAGAGGGAGGAACTTCTGTACTCAAGGGAATGTGTCCTGAGACAATAATAGTAGGAGTAAAAAGAAAATCTCAGACCACCCACTAAGAATATAACAAAAATTTATAATGGAAATATCAAGAGATAAAGATTAGAATTTCTCCAAAATAGTAAAGGTTCTGAAAAGAATGGTCATTTGAAAACCACATTCATGAGTGGAATGAATTCTGTAAGAAGAGAAACAAAAGAGGAACATGTGCATTTTATTCCCAAAGCAACCTATCAGTGATTTAGGTGCATAAATATAAGAGTGATCAATTCTGGAAAGGATGAACAGGGGAAAATGTGTCATTAGGAGGGAATCAAGTCTCAGAGAGTGCTGGAAGGTAGATGTAATGGGGAGGTAAAAGCTTTAAAATGAAAGTAAATTTGTTGTCTATACAGTACACATCCCACACTGCAAAGTATAAGAGGTGGGGAGAATTTGAGAGGAATAAGGATAAGGCAATGGGCAATTCTAGTTAAAAAGTCCTGAAAGGAAATTACTTGGGGGAGGAGAGGAAGAAGGAGAAGAATCTACATCGTTTTGGACCAATTATTCTTCTTTAATATAAACAAGTAAGTATTTGTTTCTAATACTTAATTGTCTGGATGGTTAAGTAGTACTAACTGAAAATCATGGGGGAAGCATACTTGGTGGGAGGCAATAGAAAGATGCCTATTTTCTCTTAGAGTCTCTTAGAATCTTGAGAATAGAGAGGACCCTCTGGGGATGCAGTTTGCCAGTGAGAAATAAGGATTGGAAGAGTCACTCCAGAGAATGTGGTATAAATTCAAATATCATCCTTTTTAAAAATTTATACTGTCTTCTTCCTTATTTTTTCCTCCCTTCTCTAATTTTTGTCTTTAATTGGCAATAATAAAAAGAAATTCCATCACTGTCCCTTAAATTCATTTCTTGCAAAGAACACTAAAAATGTTAGGGGTATTGTTTGGTATTTGGTTGCATTGTTTCCTCCTATATGGATAATCAGTGATATTTTCATGATTCTTGGAAGGTTCTCTGTCACAGCTTCAATATACATCCCAGGAAGGAAGATAGCATACCTCTCTGTTTTGGTTCTCAGGCTGATAAAGGTCTTTCTTAGCAAGGACCTCGATTTTGTTTCTCTTTTTCCTCTGACCCTTCTTGGATTATATTTCACCTGTCAGTCTATATTATCCTTTCTGGGAGAGTAGAATGGCAATCCCCTTTCAGAACATACAGCTCATTCCACTTTGTAAAAGATTTCAAATAAGTTTCTTAGCTACAAGGGTAAAATAACTTTTCTCCTCTTTATGATATTCTTATACTTTGGAATCTCTTGATCCAAGTCAGAATATCTCTCTACATTTTCAGAATTTTTCTTTATTTTCATTCTGAAGCCTTTTTTAGGAAATAGGAATGGTCCTTGATGACCTTGAGAGCCAAAAAGCATTTGTGGGTCCTTTATGTTCTCTGAAGAGAAAACCCCAGCTGCACTTTGAATATAAATAATAATCATTTGGCTGTGGAATAAATGCAGTCACTGCACAGTTGAGAACACTAGAAAAGTTCCTTTAATTTGCATAGTGCTTGTAATTTGAGGTATCCAGACTTTGTCTTTCTTGTTAGTAGGAATAATGTGGCAAATTACAAAGAGATGATCTTAACTACAGAGATGTCTCCTTTACTCCAGTTTAACTCGCGTCTGTCCTTTACAGCTATACTCAGCTTCCTTTCCATTCTTCCTCCAAACTTTTAACTTTTCTCAGCATTTTTAAATTTTAAATTTTAAACTAAATTCTCAGCATTTAAAAAATTAAATAAAAAATTTTAATTTTTAATTTTAAGTATTTTTTCTTAATAACTACTTTTCATGAATTTATCTTTTTGGATCATTGTATTGATCATCCCATTTCTCTTCCTCCTTTATCTTGAGTTCTTCTCTATCTGCTTCTTATTCTACAAATTTCCATATGGAGGCCTTTTGAGTTCCAAATCCTATGTTAAAAAGTTAAAAAGTTAAAAAGATCAGAGCCTAATAGAAAATTTAACATTCAAACACAAGATTTAGTTGAAACAGAAAAGGCAAACAAGAAGGAGCAACCCTAGAGTACTCAAAATTAAACTGTTTACATTCATCTGTGGGAAGATAGTACATGTAAATTCTAAGAACTCTATCTTTAGTAGGGCATATAGGAGTCTACTGAACTTTCATTGAGAGGATCTCTTTTAAAAATGAAGGGGTGAGAAAAAGATGGACAGGAGCAGCTAGGCAGCTCTGTAGATAAGAAAGCAAAGGCCAATAGGAGGTCCTAGGTTCAAATGTGGCCTCAGACACATCCTAGCTGTGTGACTTTGAGCAAATCACATTTGCCTAGTCCTTACTACTCTTCAGCCTTGGAACTGACACTGAATATCCTTCTAAGACATAAATAAGATAAGAGTTGGTTTGTGTTTTTTTCAAGGATATAGGGGAAATAGAATGACATAAAAGAAGTGCACAAGAAAGAACTTTTATAGTGGAGAGTAAAATGGGGTCATTAAACGATACTTGAACCTTTCACAGCTTGGAATTTATTCAAAAAAGAAAGAACATATGTACATACTCAGTTGGGTATAGAATAGAAATCCATCTCAAAAATCGGGAAATATGAGGTGAAGGGGATAGATAGACAGAGGGATCATCAAAAGGAGGACAGATTAAGAAAAAGGGAGGTCAGAATCAAATGACTTTTGAGGTGGGACAGGATAAAAAAGAGAGAGAAGGATAGACAGAAGAAAATTGGATAGAGGGAAATACACACTGAAGCAGATAGTAGAATTCTTTAGAAACCATAATCCAACAATATGTTGTGTACAAGAGACACTTGAAACAGAAAGGCACACAGAGTTAAAATAAAGGATTGGAACAGCATCTATTATGCTTCAGTGAAAGTGAAAAAGGTAGGAGTAGCAATCATGATCTAAAACAAAGAAAAACCAGAAAAAGACCTAATTAAAAGAGATAGTCAGAGATACCACATTTGGCTAAGAATACCAAGACAAATGAAATAATATTTTTAAAATTACAGCAAATTTCACTGTAAAGGTTCTATTTTTCATATATAAAATTGAATAAAATTTATAAAACATAAGAGTAATTCTTCAACTGATGCATAGTGTAAGGGTCAGAATATATAATATAAAAGGTTGGACTAGATTATTTAAAAGTAGAGTCACCAGAAATTTAATCAATTTCAAGATGATTAATCCCATCTTCACAATAAAGAGGATAGCAAAGTTCTCTGTAGTCATATAAAATGCTTTAATTCACTATTGATAAGAGAAGACAAATTTAAATAACTCTGGGTATTACCTCATACTCATCAAAAATGACAAATGATGGATGAATTGAGGGAAAATAGGCAAATAAAGTGTTGGTAGAGTTGTAAAATAGTTCAATCATTCTATAGAACTGTATATATTCTATGACTCAGAAATACACTTACCAGTTCTGTACCTAAAGAAGTAAAAGAAAATAGAAAGGGAGCCAGTAGGTAACTCAGTGGATTGAAAGCCAGGCCTATAGATGGGAGGTCTTGGATTCAAATGTGCCCTCAAACAATAACTAGCTGTATGACCTTACTGCCTAGCCTTTACCACCCTTCTGTTTTGGAACTAATATTCAATAATGATTCTAAGGTGGAAGATAAGGATTTGAAAAGAAAAAAGAAAAAGGGAAAACATCTATATGTACAAAGTATTGACAGCAGTTCCTTTTGTATTGGCAATGAGTAGGAAATTGAGGGGATGATCATCAATTGACAATGACTGAACAAGTTGTGATGGGATACTTTCATACTGTAAGAAATGATTAGAGCAGTGGTTTCAGAAAAAAGACAACAGCTCTGTAAACCGATAGAAAGTGAAGTGAGAAGAACTGAAAGATCATTGTGCACAGTAACAGTAAAGTTGTAATGATGATCAACTGTGAAAGAGTTATATATGGGCAATACAATGATCCAAGACAATCCCAAAGGACTAATTTGAAAAAAATACTATCTACCTCCAGAGAGACAAGTGATAAACATGCAGTGAAAACTGAGTGGTGAACACCAAGTGAAAATTGAAGTATAATTTTATTCCTTTACTTTTCTTGCTTTTGTGATATGGCTAATATGGAAATATGTTTTACATAATTTCACATGCATAATTTATATCATTTTGCTTGCTTTCTCAATGGGTAGAGAAAGGATGGGAGAGAGGGAAGGAGACAGTTTGGAATTTAAAATTAATAAAGAAAAAATGTATAGAATAATTATATTATAAAAATGAATAAGTGCTCTAATCCTCAAACACTTCACCCTTTTTTTTTGGCTATTGGTTTTTTCTGGTTATTGGTTTTTCTCATTCACTTTAAGTCCTTCAGGTTCAGTTTTCTGTTTTGCCTCCATCTCCTTTCTTTCTGCTTAATTTCTTTTGCTTCTTTTCCTTCCTGTCACTTAGAACTTCTCCTTCAGTCAGTCCATGTCCTATAGCAGATGTCCTCCTTCTTCAGATTCTAATTGTCTTTCTAAATTTCTTTTCCACAAATTCAATCTTGTGCTAGTAGACCAAATCATCACGAAATATCCTTGCCAGATAGTTATATGGAAGCTATGTTATGGGAGAGGAATTATGGGAGCTGAATGCTGAGGGAAAAATTTATAGATCCACATTTTCCATCATATAACTCATAAGCTTATTACTTTGTTGGCTTCTTGGATTTTTTGCCTTTTAGAAAGAGCAATAATTACTTTATTCCTCTTTATTTGTCCATATCAAATATATATCTATGTGTATGTGAATATATATGCATATATATAATTCCTCTTTAGTTTGAAATTCTTTTTATAATAGTGGAGAACAAGAAAAAAATTAATACTGATTCTCATTAACTTTTAAAATCCTTTTTATTCAAAATTCATGTTCTATCCTTACTGTGCACTCATAGTACTTTAGAAGTCAGTAAAGTGGCTGTGCAAGTAATAGGCCACAGAGCAGATTAGCCTTCATTTATTTCATATAAGTAGATTATAATAAATTTAGTGAACCCAGGAAAAATCTGTGATTTTCTTAAAGTTGGATTTTCGTGGTCATTCAATCTGCAGACTAATTACTTATTTAGCAACTAAGTCCTAAGTAACTGCCTGAGGCACGTAGAAGTTAAATGACTTGGCCAGAGATCATGCCCAGTTATTATCAGAAGTAGAATTTGAATCTAAGTTTTCTAGACTGTAAGCCAAAACTCTTATCTCTTATGCCATACAAATTTTGTAACTCTAGTTCCTGTGAAATAGCTATGCAAAGCCCAGCAGTGAAAAGTTATCGTGTACTGCCAGCAGAAAAATGATAAGTGAAAATACTGTAGTGAAAATATATGTGTGACCACATTTTTTTTTATTTTAGCAAACATTACAAGATAATTATTGTCAAAGCATCAATGAAGGAAATAATTAAAACATTAAACATTTTAAAAGATTTCTTTAATGACTTTATGCACTAAGCAGAAAATAGCATCAGGGATCAATATATAGTAATTGAAAGAAAATAGAATCATCCTTCCCTCAAAACTCATTCTAAATTATCCATAACCAGGGTCTGGGAAATATTGAATTTCATTTTTGTCTACTAGTAATTTGAAATGCTACAAAGTCATTTTTGTTATTTGTTGCTTTAGAAGTCCTTGTAACTGAAAAAATGGTGCTATGAAACATTATGTGTATCACTATCTTTAGTTTTCTGACCTATTGTAAAAATAAAACAAAAAAAAATTCTTTATGGGCAAATAAGTCCAGTTAGTAAGATTTAAAAGCAGTAAAATAATGAAACTGCCAAATTAAAATGCAAACTTGAATTTGGGGAACATTCTATTGTGAAGTTGTATCAAAAACAATGCCTGTTAGTGCTGTTGTACAATAACTCAATACTTCTTTTGTACTATTATATTCATTATAAATTCAGATTCAATTTTTTCATTGCACTTTCTAAGTAGATCTAATTCATTTAGAGCATTTGTTTTAGGATAATATAGAACAAATCCTGATAGGCAGAATAATCAGATATTAATTTCAAATAATATTTTGTTTGAAGGCTTTTGAATCATTGAATCAATGAGGGATGAGGCTGTATTCACTCATTTTTATTGGTGTTCACATGTGCTTCTTATATGAAGTTTAAGGTGGTATTGGTTTGGAAATCTGATCTTTTGGGGTGTGAAGTACACAATTCTTGCCAACCTTTTTTATTCAAAATACTACTATTCAGCTCATTTCTCTAAAACTCACTTCATTTTTTACCAAATATTCTATATGCTTGTGTAAATTCTATACGTGTCCTTTCTTTATCCTCAGTCTATATTATGGTGACTAGTTTGGTACCACTTATCTGAGACTGAGCAAGAGCCTGGCAAACTATACCAAGTCTTGTCCTTTACCTGCCATTATAATGTGTTCTTGGCTCATCACTCTGGGGTTGCTTAATATCTCAGTAAAGAGAAGGAAGGTATCCCATTCTCAAATTCATTGACTCTTTACCCAAATTGCAGCTTCTAGAGAAAAGCTGCTATTTATAGAGTTGATAATAGTTATGGCTCAGTCTTAAGGATTCTCCCCCAAAAAGGGAATAAAGGCATCCAGAGGTCTCTGGGAAAAGCCCAGCTGGTTGAACACACACAGGGAGTTGGGAAAAATAAGAAATCACATCTTGTCTTTTGCCTCTGAGCAACCTGCCATCTGGAAGCTACTTCCTCCCGAATGCAACACATCACTTCATCATTTTCTGGTTCACCATCCAATAAAAAAAATCTCTGTGTCATTTACAGTATAACGGCCTGAGTCATTATGGCTAATAAGAACCAGTCAAGAGGTTATATGCACTTGCTCTGGATGGCAGGTGGGGGTCCATGAACTTGACTGGAATGATTACGGAGTATGACTTATGCACTATAAAGGTTTAAAAAGTCACATGAGTGCTATATAGGGCAAAAAGTAGTAAAAGTAGTCAGAAATGCCCGGGTTCAAGTCTTACCTTTGATGCATGGTCTTGTGACTCTGGACAAGTCATTTGAACTCTTCAGTTCCCTCAGATAATTTTCTAAGAGGTAAACTGTAGAACAATTACAGATCTGCATCGGTAGATTGATTTTCCTGTGGAGATTCCCTCCTCCAATTAAGAAATTCAGGCCTCCATTTCACCCTCAAATACTTTTTTACTCTACTGCCCTTTTCACTTTTAGCCTTTCTTCTTCATACAAACTGTTTATTTCAGTTGCCTGGTGAGAATGATAAGGAGAAGAATCCAAGGAGAAGTGACAATTCAGGAAGCCAAGGGTAAAGTATTCTAGGTGAAAGTGCCATTCAGAGGGCCTTTCCAGGCAAGTTAGGGATGGGGTGGTGTCTCAAAGCTTACTCTGTACACAGTCTACACTGGTCTGCAACAAGACCATGTACTCTGTTACAAATTAATAATCAGAAGCAATTAGTTGGGTCAATGGATAGAAGCCTGGGGACAGGAGGTCCTGGGTTCAAATCTGACTTCAGACAAAACATTGAGGTTAAGTGAGATGCAGAAAATCATTTTTTAAACATTTGCTCTGACTTTCCACATAGGAAAAAAAAAGTGGTGAGATATATTAGCTGTTGTTCAGTTCACAACATGTAGTCAGATGGATCTGTTTCATCATCACATTTATCAATGACAGACCCTGCAAATGGGCAATGAGAGGGACTCAGAGATGGTTTGGGGAAATTGTAGAGTGTTTTAATGTGCCTTGATTTTTTCCCCATAAAGCTAAGGCCCATATTTTAATATCAATATTCTTCTGAGCAAGCATACCATGGAATATCATGCTTTCTAAAGGATTAATTCTGAGTCACTCAGTAGTAAAAAGATGTATGTAGGATGGAAGTAGACTGCCACACATTAGGGATGTAAAATTGTATAGGGCAAGTAGTATAAAGAATATCATTAGAAAGAGGTGAAACCCCCCCCAAAAAAAAAGATGTTCCAGCAACATGGCAGGAGTGAGGGATAACCAAAGAATAATTCATGCATGCTAAGCCACTCTTATCACTGCAATTTCAAGAGATTCAGAGTACATTGGATGGAGCACTGTGTAGGATTCATGAGAAGATATGAAAAGATTCAGATCAGGAATTCACAGACTAGAGAGACGTGAATAAGACTTTTCCCTGAATCAGACCCCTTTGGGAGCAGATATCCAACCTGAGATCCTGGAACAGCACAAAATCCAATACCTCAAGAAATCAGTAACAGAACTAATCTAGACCTTTCCTCCAGATGTACCAGTGAATCCATTCATAATATCAAGTTCAAAGTCTAGAAATAGGCTGAAAGAAGACCCAAATAAAAGAATCTCACCATAAAGATTTTTCATTCCTGGGTTTGAACTTCAAAATTTTCTTTGGAAAGTTATGGAGGCAGGAAAATTCAAGACCCAACATAAAAGAAGAAAATGACTATAAATCATCTACAGGTAAAGCCTCAGAAAAATATACAGTTTGGGGAAACGTTCAATGAAAATTCAAAAAGAAATTAATCAAACTTTTAAAAAATATTTCCCCCTGGTTCTATGATTTATGTTCTTTCCCTCCCCTCTCCCCCCCCCCATAGCCAACATGCAATTCCACTGGGTTTTACATGTATCATTGATCAAGACCCATTTCCTTATTATAATTGCACCAGGGTGATCCTTTAGATTCTACATCTCCAATCATATCCCCTTTGACCCATGTGATCAAGCAGTTGTTTTTCTTCTCAGTTTCTGCTCCCACAGTTCTTCCTCTGGATGTGGATAATGTTATTTCTCCTAAATCCCTCAGAATTGTCCTGGATTATTGCATTGCTGCTAGTATGGAAGTCCATTACATTCAAATAAAACATTTTTAAAAGAATTACTTTTTAATAAAAGAAAGCATTAGGTTCAAAAGGAAAATAGACTATGGAACTATGGAATAAAGAAAGGGAAAGAAAATTAATACCTTTGTTTAAGATCTTCAAAAATTTGCCCAAACCTGGAAAGAAGAATGAACCAAAGAGAAATCAATGATTCTATGAGACATCAAGAAATATTAAATCAAATTCTGAAGACTAAAAGAAGATGAAAATATATCTTAGATAAAAAACAATGACCATGAAAACGGATTTGTAAAACATATATAAGAATCACTGGAATACCTGAATATTGGGACCAGAAAAAAAAAGAGCCTGTTTGAAGAAATCTTAAAAGAAAAATCCTTAGATCTCTTATAACCAGAAGGCAAAGTGCAAATAGAAAGAATCCACAGAACTCTTCTTGAAAAAAAAATCATCAAAATTAAAATGCCCAGCACCAACATAACCAAAACCCAAAGATTCTAAGTCAAAGAAAAAAAATTACCATATGCTACAAGAAATAAAGAATTCAAGTCCTGAGAAGCTATAGTAAATCAGGGTAACACCTGATTTGGCAGCCATAAAGGAGCAAAGAACTTGTTCCAGAAGGAAAAGGATATAGTCAGGAATAATTTACCCAACAACACTGAATACAATGCTATGTCAGAGAGGGGAGGGAGGAGCAATGGACCTTTAATGAAACAGAAGTGATAAAAAAAAAAAAAGACCAGAGTGGTAGAGGAATTTTGAAGTTCAAAGGAGTGGAGAAAAGCATGAAAAAGAAAACATAAATGAGATAAAGGAATAAGTAAGAAAAAAGAGAAACTCTGCTTCAGACTTGGGAAGATAATGCATGTGACCCCTAATTGATCAGGAGTCATAGGAGGAGTCCAATTAGACAAAGCATAGTAGTGATTGATTCTGTTATCTCTTGATGATCTTAAGCAAAGAATGGAAAGAGAAAGTAAGATTGCAGGGAAAACATTGCAGGGAAAGGAAAGGGAAAGAAAGGTTAGGGGAAATAATATAATTAGACTGAAAGCAGAAAATCTATGAAAACAAAGGAAGAGGGTGATTGTGGCTGACACTTGAACCTCATTGTCATCTGTATTGCTGAGAAGAATGAAACCACACACAAGCCCCGAGTACTAAGAAGCAAGAATTAGGTATAAAAATAGAATTTCACTCAATAGGAAAATAAGAGGGAAAGGTGAAAAGGGAGAATTTGAGGGGGGATGGATTTAATGAGAATTAGTCCTTAGTAAAACAAACTTCAAGGATATACAATCATATTGATAGCTCTTTTTGAGGTGGCAAAGAATGACTATCTGAGAGTAATGTAATGAGGGTGCCCACAAATTGGAGAATGGATGTGTTGTGCTATATAAATATGATGAAATAATTTTGTATTGAATTATTTGCATAATGACCAGCCATGATGATAGAGAACAAATGAAGGAAATATCTATTGATTGAGATGGAGGTCTCAGACTGAAGAAAAGGACAAACTATTTTTGAACATGGCTAATGTGGAACTTAACCTCTCTTGGTACCCTACTGTAAAGATTAAAATTTAGGGGAGACTGAGGCAGTTAGAAATTAGTTTCTCTCTGCAAGGAGTATTATATTTTTAGAGGTTTATTAAAAGTTAAGGATTAAAGAAAATACAGGATAAGGAAAAACACGTGCCTAGGCCAGGGGCCTAGACAAGATAATCTCACATTATGGAAGAAACGCCTCTGCTCCAAAACGGAAGTCCAAAAAAAGAGCCCCAAAAGCCTTTGCAATCATCTTAAATCCCTTCTCGATCTCGCCCACCTCAGAATTCCTTGAGATTACAAAGCATTCTGGGGAAGTGGAGCAAAGGCTTGTGGGGATTGAAGTCCAGAGTTCAAGTCTATTTTTTACACTAAGTAACTCTCAGACACTAAAAGGAGTTTCTGCTATACATGAGTGAAGGATGCTTTGCTGTTAGGGAGATCCCCACATCCAGGATGAGACAAAAACAAGGAGAATGAGATCAAATTTCATAAAATTATTTATCAAAGTAAGTATTAAAACAAAATTTTAATAAGCTTCATCACTAGTTTCAGCAATAAATATTTTGGCTCATCTATATACCAAAATATTAAATTTAAGTTGGCACAATTAAAATGTGAGTTATTAGGCAAGTTTTCAATTTTCCCCTAACATATAAAACCATTCCAATTTGAAAATCAGTCTTATTTATTTTGCCAAGATTGAGAATATGTATCATGAATGAGATGACATTATGTGAAGTGTTCATTAAATTTAGAGCTAAATTAACATCATTGAAAAAATCCAAAAGCAAAATAGGAAATTAAACAAGCAAAATCATAATTCACTATTTCACTATCACTTGTACTAAGAATTCCTCTTGAAAAGTAATTACTTTTTAAAAAGGTGTACATCGATGAACATAATTGAGAGATTTTTGTTGACCTCTAAAAAGAAGAAAAACGCTTAAGAATCTTTATAAGGTTTTAAATTTGGCAAGAGTACTATAATATTTTTGATAATTAGACTTCCAAACGCATTTTGCTTTGCTAATTGGATCTAAGTTCTAATTAGATGCCTTATGCAACTAAGAATGACATACCACTGAATATGTTTATGCACTCTACAGATGAATCTAACAATTAGCAGCACTTTCTATTTTAATATGGAAAATGCAGTATTTGCTTATGTCAGGACTATACTTTTTCCCCTTGCTATGACAGGAGATAATTCTTTTTTCCTAATTTAGTTTCTCTTGTGGGAAGGAAATATTTGCGTGTGGTGGGGGGTAAATTAAAAAATAAGGAAAATTATCCCAATTATTTAATGGGTAAATTTGAGATAATCTGTGTAACACAATGCCTGATACACAATAGATATTTAATAAATATTTATTGACTGACCAACAAGGTTTACTACCCATGTGACTAAGCAAATCAGTGCATCTCCCTGGGCCTCGATGTCCTATATTTAAAATAAGGTGAATAAATTAAATGATATTTGAGGTTGCCTCCAATTCCACGTCTATGATTTTAGGAGCCTAGTGAGGAGTTTGGTGGCATTTTGTACTTTTGCAAAATGGTAAGTAAACAGAATAGAATATGCTATTGTACTATAATACAGAGTCAGAAAATAAATCACAGTAGTCCCTTACCAAGTGACCCCATAACCATTGAACTAATCAAACCTGCCCTTGAAATGGCCAAAGGTCTTCAAAATTCCAGCTGAATGAATTTGAAATAGGTTTCTGTAGCTGAAGGTCTGGGGAGCCAGAAGTGAAGAGAAGAGGCATGACATGCTTTCCAAGACTTACATAAGGACATTCTCTTTGCAGCTTGGCTGCCTAAGCAGCTTTCCACTGATTCTAGTCACATCAGCTCATTGTTATTCCCTGTCTCTGAACTGAGATCCATCAATTTTCATTCCATCAAGATTTATGGGCACTAATCCTGAAACTAGTAGTGCCGAGATTTGGATATTACCAGAGCTAGGTACACAGGAGTATAAGGAAAGAATATTTTGGAGATTAAAAAGCAGTGAATCATTGAAAGTTCTTAAAGGAAAAGATCACACAAAAGAAACCCCAAGAAAATTGATAGTCTTGAAACAGAGAAAGTAGGTAAATTAGGTTTCATGTCTGCTGTATATTGCAACGCCTCCTACCACTAAGTCTCATGTTCTTTTCTTTTATCGTCGGTGAGAAGCTCTTTGAATCACCCTAGAAATAACTAGTCTTACATTTACTATTTTTAAAGCAGCATAAATCTAATTAAGGGCAGTGTAACTCTTCATAAAATCTAAATTTTCAAGAAAAAATGTTCTAGAACTGACGCTTTATCAGAATTATGTGAGCTATTATTTTTCCAAGTAATGTATCACTGAGTTTGAATTCTATTAGTGTTATTTATAAAGGTTCCTCATTAGGATTGCGTTCTCATCAACTATTCTAAAGCATCTTACGTTGACTAGTGTTACTGACAGTATGATATGGTATTTAAAATAAGAAAATTAAATGTATGCTTGTTTTATTTGCAATTAAAGAAAGAAAAGCTGTACACGAACCTTTCTATCCCAATATTTCCAAGAGACATTCTGGTCTGCACAGTCTCCAGAAAGGTTTCTACAGAGGTGAATGCCATTGTGTGACAGACAGAAAGGTGACTAATGTACTAATGTTATTTTCTCTTTTAGCTTGGCTGCTGGAATCCTGTCACGGGTCTGAACGGTTCATTGACAGACAAAAAACTGGAAAATAACATGCGTGGAGTAGTTCTCCGTGTAGTGACTGTTCTGGTAAGCTGAATTCAGTGTAATGAGTTTTATTTATTTATTATCTTCAAGAAGCTCCTTTCTTCTGTCTAAATTTGTACATTATTGCCTATGAGGGAAATGTAAAGGGATTTGTAACTTCTCCAAGTACGATAACATCAAATATATTATCCACAGTGCAGTCAACGTAATCATCTTTTGTTAACAATTTTACTGATTATTTTTAGACCCCAGGGAAGATTTCTATTTAGTGGCCTTACTAGATACAGTGGCTCTCAGATGTCTATTATTCTGCATACACTTCTTTCTTAAGAGCGTCAGTGTCTTTCTACCATGCCCAAATGAAATGTGTTGGCTTCTCATTGAAATATTATAGGAGGTATGAACTGAAGAGGACTTTTGATATGAGATGCTACATTTGAAATATCTTAGAAATGAGCAGAAAATAAGGCCTTAGTTTGGAAAAGCCAACTTCTTGCTCTCCTATGTCTAAAAACAGAAAATACTCCTCTCTCAGTAGTAAGAACCCTTGCTGACATGGACTTCTGCCTTGGATTGTGTTTGTGCATTTCTCTTGTGTACTTTATGGCACTTTTCATGACTTCCGACACTTTAGCACAAATGCTTTTCTTTTGCTTCAAAAAAGCCACATTTTTCCCCACTTCATAAACAAATTACAGAGTTAAATGAAACAGCCTTTTTCGTCCATGTTGATACTAATTGGGTTTTCATTAGAGTCTCATCATAACAGCAATAGCTGGCCTTTGTGCTCAATTTCATAGAAATTTAAATTGATTTCACAGAATTTCCTCATGATAAAACTGTTCTGTGAATATTTTCTCTCAAAGGAAAGTAAAAACATTCTCTGGTTCCTTTTCTCATCTTTAGTAATGTCATTCGTTGGCCTTGCTTGAGTAAGCTTTTTAAGAAGCACTCTTCTGTCAAACAATTATGTTTTTAACCTGCTGTGATATGGATGCTAGCATATCTAAAGAAAAATATGTTTATAAATTTGTATTGATGTGGTAATAAATTACATGTTCCATAAATAGTAGATGATGCTCATTTCCATTAACCAGGTACCCACAAAGTTGACATGCACAACAAAGGTAATATCTAGTTTTTTTTTTCTTTTGAAATATTTCTAAATTAAACTATAATCAGCAAAAGTGAATATAATCTACCTTTACTCCTATCTTCTAGGGAAGAATCTGGAGAGTCAGTGGAGGGAACTAATTCCCTGGCTGGTTCAATATTCCTACCTTCCTTCATCCTCCTCCTTTCCACTAGCTTATTCAACCTCAAAGGCAATTCCCAGAACTTGGGAATTTTAGGTAAAATTCTTCAGGCAATCAAACCTAATTACACCAAATTCCATTATTTTTCCCTGTGTGTGGAATCAAAATATATTTAACATTCATAGGATAATTCAATTTCCAAGCACACACATTCAATTTAACATATTATATATGGGTTTCTCAATAGTGGCTTAGACCCGGATGGACTGTGATTTTATAGATAAATAGGAAAGTACTTCTTTACAACTTAAAATCTGAGACTGGGAGAGGTTAAGAAGCTGCAATCTTCTGAAGTAGCAGTTAGGTGATACAGTGGATAGAGCACTGGGTCTATAGTCAGGAAGACCTGAGTTTAAATCCAGTCTCAGACACTTATTTTCTATGTGACTCTGTCTGGCAAGTCACTTAACCCTATTTGCCTCAGTTTCTCCATCTGTAAAAATGAGCTAGAGAAAGAAATGAAAAACTATTCTAGTATCTTTTTTAAAAGAGAGAGAGGGGGTCACCAAGAGTCAGACACCAGTGAAAAATCACTAAACATCATGTTTTCTAAAGATATCTAAGGATGAGGAACTTACTATCATCTGAAGTACACAATTCTCTGAGTGCTGGGATTTTTTTAATCTGCCCCTGAAACTTCCACTGATTATTCTTTGTTCTATATTTGGAGCCCAAATAAACAAATGGAATAAATGTCTGAACACTATAGACTCTCACTGACTTTTAGTCCCCTCTCCTTAGAAGCAAGCTTGTCACATCTCTCCCTCTTCCTCATTTGTCATTATCAGCTCAACTTGACACATCTGTGTTGTCCAGCCTCCTATTTCTATGGGCTCAGAAACTAACTTAGTGGTTCCCATTTAAACCCTTTGAATTAGCTGTTATAAGTTAATATTTGCTTTAAAAACAGAGCAAGAACAAGTACATAAATATTACTCTCAATATTTTATGGGGAATAATTTGGGAGGAAGACGGAAAGACTAGGCATAAAACCATTCATTTCCGAAAAAACATTAATCCCATTGAGTTCAAATCCAAAGACAGCAGGACTCCTGTCTGTTGGGCTGGTTGTTTTTTCCATGTTACTTAGAGCCTTGCTCCTAGACTGGATGTAATATCTAGTCCCACTCTTAGGCCCTCAGATCTCTGTGGCTCCTGCTTCTGCATTTGATTAGACTCCATCCCTTACACTTAAAATGCAAAAACTGAATGGAAAAGCAAAATACTCAGGCCATTTCTTACAGTCATATTGTCTAAGAAAGACAGATAGGAAGGAGTTGTGCTAGAGCCAGAGAGATGATTAGGACTTGAGAAATGATTGTTAAATTTCCAGTGAGAAATGGAATATCTTGGCAATTGGAAATCTATAATCAGGTTTCGAGTTATTATTTTATTGATTGTTTGGACATAAGAAAGTGATGGAGATGATGTTAATAATGAAAATTAAATTTTAAAGTGTATAATGCTTTGGGGGGATTTGTTGTTCATGCGCATTCATGTTAAGCCTTTCCTTCTTACTGAATTGTCATTGAAGGAATCACCTTTGCCTTCAAAAAGGAATATAACAAATATATATTTCTTTTAAATATTTGGGTTTTCTAGCATAAAATTGTTTAGAGTAGGTTTTGGTAAGTCCATTCATTCTCAGTTCAATACATTACAGTTTTTTGGATGATTTAATTTTCCTATTTTTAAAATCCATTTAGCAAAGATTTATTGATATTACTCATATTTTAGAAGAACCAGTCTTTAATTAGTTTAGTTGGTTTTAGTTTCATGTTTTATTCAGTTCATCTTTGATTTTCAAAATGTCTTTTTCTGTGCCTTTATTTGGTTTGTAAATTTATTTTTAATATTTTTCTAAATAATTTGTAATAATTTTTAAATAATTCACTTATTTCAAAATCTTTTTATTTTTAATTAATCTATTTTTAGAAATATAGTTTGTCATTTGAGGACTACTATATAATTATAGCACAAAAATTTTGTTCTATTGTTTAATTGAGAAAATTCTCTTTTACATAGTTATTTTTCCTTTATAAACCTATACATTATTCAAAATGTTAGATTTCCAAACGCACAAAGTTAGGGAGCATAGTGGGTAAAATTTTGAACTTAGAGTCAGGAAAAGCTAATTTCAAACCCCTCTTCAGACACATATAAGCTGAGTGATCATGGGCTAATCAATTAATCTCTCTCAGACTCAGTTTCTCAATCTGTAAAATAGGGCTAATGAGAACACCTATATCATAGAGTTATTGTTCATATGAAATAATATATGGATTAAAGTATTAGTTATATAGTGAAATAATAATAATATTATTATAATTATATTTTATGTAGGACCATCCAGTATGGTATGCCCCCTTCAAAGAATGTATTACGGGCAAAGCTAAATTGTAGTAGCTCAGAAGAATAGTGAGATGTGCAAGACTTCTCTATTCTAAAATGTTCAGATGGGCTATTAGTGTCTAACCTGTCATAGAGCTTTTCAAGTTTCTATTGATCTGATCAGGGACAGTAAAACACACTATACATTTACCCCAATGCCGTGATGTTATTTTGTCCCTCTTTGAGTTCAAACGATAACAAGCAACAATACTATATTGCTTATTGTATATTGCACATGAACATACATATATTATATATTGTATATTGCCTTTACATGCATTATGTATTCTAAAGGATATTAATATTTCTGGCATTTTACTTTTCTAGCATCTCCCCATGGCTCACTTTTTTACCTCTCACTTACATTGATAGGTAAAGTGCCAGCATTCTAGAGATTATGATTTCTAAGAGTATCATGTACAAGTACCCATCTGGTACACTCCCCTGAAAATCAGTCTACCCATTACCTTTAACATCAACAGCAAAAAGCAATAGCCATTAGCTTTAACAAAATGTTTTATTGAGGAAGAATAGTAAGAATAGTAGTCACCAAACAATCTCCCCAAATTTGGAGATTCATTTTTGCCTTATAGAGTGCGCATGCAAATACACAAGAATGAATGTGATGAAATATTAGCATCAATTAAAAGCACAAAGATAAAGGAGGTTTATGTGTTGATTTTTAGCCTTCATTTTTGAGGGGGAGCAATCACATCTAAGGGTGATACTTTGATTTTGGAGTGAATTGGATTTAAGCAAGGCAAGTTGCACAAAAGTTGTTGGTATCAGTGTCTTCCAGAGTCATTCAATCCAGGGGCAAGGCAAAAGCAAGGATGACTGATGATGACTGTGGAGTCTTCAATGTCTGATGAAGCTCTAAGAACTCCATTGTGCCTATTTCAGCCATCTTCAAAGCCATTGGAATAAATTGTTCTCAGCTGCCCATTTATCAGGGAGAGAGAACTATATTAGATTATTAACTACTGTAGCTAATACTATAAGGTTTGCAGAGTTGTACTCATAGTATCTCATATGATTTTCATAATTCTCTTCACATGCTTGGGATAGAGATCTCCTTATGTCACTGATGGATTAGAGACCTGTCAGTTATCCTCAATCTAGGGTAACCTGTGCTTGCCAAGACAATTTTATCAGGGTGTGACCATTGCACATGCTATGGCTTTTTGGAGCCCCAAATGAGAGCTGGGTGCAATATTGATACCAAAGGAAGATGAGCAGCAATAAAAAGGGCTCAGAAAGTTCTCACACAAAATACTAGTTCTCCCTACATAAACCACAAACCACAGAATCAAAAAGTATCTCAGTATCTTCATTCTGAAACAAAGCATTGGTGATGGGATTCCATCTCTCAATGAGCCTTGCTCTTTCCGGATCTTAGGAAATATGATAGGTCAATGCGTGGCCAGATCAATAGATTTCTTTTTTTTTTTAATTAATTTATTTAGTCAATTTAGAACATTATTCCTTGGTTACAAGAATTACATTATTTCCATCCTTTCCCTCCCCCCACCCTTCCTGCAGCCAACACGCAATTTTATTGGATATTACATGCGACCTTGATCAGAACCCATTTCCATGTTGTTGGTGTTTGCATTAGGATGTTCATTTAGAGTCTACATCCCCAAACATATCCCCTCGACCCATGTATTCAAGCAGTTCTTTTTCTTCAGTGTTTCTACTCCCACAGTTTTTCCTCTGAATGTGGATAGTGTTCTTTCTCTCAGATTCCTCCAAGTTTTTCAAGATTACTGCATTGCCACTAATGGAGAAGTCCATTACATTTGATTGTACCACAGTGTATTAGTCTCTGTGTACAATGTTCTCCTGGTTCTGCTCCTCTCACTCTGCATCACTTCCTGGAGGTCATTCCAGTTCACATGGAATTCCTCCACTTTATTTTTCCTTTGTTCACAATAGTATTCCACCACCAACATATACCACAATTTATTCAGCCATTCCCCAATTGAAGGGAATCCCCTCATCTTCCAATTTTTTGCTACCACAAAGAGCAAAGCTATGAATATTTTAGTACATGTCTTTTTCCTTATTATCTCTTTGGGGTAAAAAACCCAGCAGTGATATGGCTGGGTCAAAGGGCAGACAGTCTTTTAGTGCCCTTTGAGCATAGTTCCAAATTGTCCTCCATAATGGTTGGATCAATTCACAACTCCACCAGCAATGCATTAATTTCCCAACTTTGCCACATCACCTCCAGCATTCATTACTTTCCTTTGTTGTCATCTTAGCCAATCTTCTAGGTTTGAGGCAATACCTCAGAGTTGTTTTGATTTGCATCTCTCTGATTATGAGAGATTTAGAACACTTTTGCATGTGCTTATTAATAGTTTTGATTTCTTTAACTGAAAATTACCTATTCATGTCCCTTGACCATTTATAAATTGGAGAATGGCTTGATTTTTTTGTACAATTGGATTAGCTCTTTATAAATTTGAGTAATTAGTCTTTTGTTAGAGGCTTTTTTGTTATGAAGATTCTTTCCCAATGGGTTGCTTTCCTTCTAATTTTGGTTGCATTGGTTTTGTTTGTACAAAAACTTTTTAATTTGCTATAATCAAAATTATTGATTTTACATTTTGTGATTTTTTTTCTAGCTCTTGCTTGGTTTTTAAAGTCTTTCCTTTTCCAAAGATCTGACATATATTCTATTTTGGGTTCAACTAATTTGCTTATAGTTTCCTTCTTTATATTCAAGTTATTCACCCATTCTGGGTTTATCTTGGTGCAGGGTGTGAGATGTTGATCCAAACCTAGTCTCTCCCGTACTGTCTTCCAATTTACCCAGAAGTTTTTATCAAAAAGTGGGTTTTGGTCCCAAAAGCTAGAATCCTTGGGCTTGTCATAGACTGTCTTGCTGAGGTCACTTATCCCAAGTTGATCCTCCTTTCTGTCTCTTAGCCAGTAGCAAATTGTTTGGATGACCACTGTTTTATAGTACAGTTTGAGATTCGCGACTGCAAGGCATCTTTCCTTCTCATTTTTTTTTCATAATTTCCCTCTATATCCTTGATCTTTTGTTCTTCGAAATGAACTTTGTTATTTTTTTTCTAATTCAATGAAAATTTAAATGGTATACATCATATCATTTGCAAAGAGTGATAGGTTGGTCTCCTCATTGCCTTTTTTATAACCTCCAATTGCTTTTTCTTCTCTAATTGCTACAGCTAGTGTTTCTAGTACAATGTTAAATAATAAAGGTGATAATGGGCATCCTTGTTTCACTCCTGATCTCATTAGGAAGGCTTCTAATTTGTCCCCATTACAGATGATGTTTGCTATTGGTTTTAGATATATACTGTTTATTATTTTTAGGAAGGCCCTCCTATTCTTATGCTTTCTAGTGTTTTCAATAGGAATGAGTGTTGTATTTTGTCAAAGGCTTTTTCTGCATCTATTGAGATAATCATATGGTTTTTGTCAGTTTGCTTGTGAATATGGTCAATTATGTGGATGGTTTTCCTAATATTGAAACATCCTTGCATTCCTGGTATGAATCCTACCTGGTCATAGTGAATAACCCTTATGATGACTTCCTGGATTCTTTTTGCTAGTATCCTACTTAAGATTTTTGCATCTATATTCATTAAGGACATTGATTGGTCTATAGTTTTCTTTCTCTGTTTTTGACCTGCCTGGCTTTGGAATCAGTCCCAATTTTGTGTTGTGAAAGGAATTTTGTAGAACTCCTTCTTTGCTTATTCTGTCAAATAGTTTGTATAATATTGGGATTAGTTGTTCTTTGAATGTTTGATAGAATTCATTTGTAAATCCATCTGAACCTGGGGATTTTTTCTTAGGGAGACCATTGATGGCTTGTTCAATTTCTTTTTCTGATGTGGGGTTGCTTAGGTAGTCTATTTCTTCCTCTGTTAATCTAGGCAATTTATATTTTTGTAAATATTCATCCATGTCACCTAGATTACTATATTTATTGCCATACAATTGGGCATAACAATTTTTAATGATTGCCTTAATTTCCTCTTCATTAGAGGTGAGGTCGCTCTTTTCATCTTAGATATTATCAATTTGGTTTTCTTCTTTCCATTTTTAAATTAGATTGAGCAGTACTTTGTCTATTTTTTTTGTTTTTTCAAAGTTCCAGCTTCTAGTCTTATTTATTAAATGAATAGTTTGTTATCCTTCTACTTCCCTATAGGGCACAAATCAATTCTCTGCCCCAATTGATTGGATTGTTCTTCCCTCTTTGAGTCAATTTCAATGCATGTAAGAGTTGAGTATTTCCTATCTCCATCCTCTTTATACTTCCAGTGTATTGATGTTCTCCCCCCTCCCACCATGAACTTCTTTGTGACATATAAATTTACCCCCTTTTCTTTCTTTTCTAATTTCTTTTAGTATTAACCTCTTTTTTAGTTCTAGTTGTATTTATGTATATATATGTATATTTATTTATGCATACATATGTCTATATACTTAGTTATGTCTTGGCATTTCATCCTATACAGTAGGTCACTTTTTCCTCTAAGTGTAGTTCTTCTAATTGGCCAGGTGATAATAACAATTTTTAAAAGTTACCAATGACCTCTTTTCTTACAGGGATACATATCATTTTAACTTATTTGGTCTCTTAAAAAAAGTTTTGTTTTGTTTTTGTTTTGTTTTTCTTTTTTCCCTCTTTTTTTTAATTACCTTTTGATGATTCTCTTGAATTCTGTGCTTGGGCATCAAAGTTGAGACCTGAAAAGAAAATTTGATGCCCAGGATTTTTCTTTTGTCATGGTCTTCTGGTAGACCAATGATTCTTAAATTGTCTCTCCTGGAACAATTTTCTACATTTTCTGTTTTGTGAATGAGGTGCTTCATGTTTTCCTCAATTTTTTCATTCTTTTGATTATGTTTTATAGTGTCCTTCTGCCTTATGAAGTCAATTAATTCTAGTTGTTTTATTCTGGTTCTTAAAGACTGGATTTCATCTCTGACTTTTTGGTCATCCTTCTTCTGTTCTGATTTTCTTTGGAGGTCATCTTTCATCTTCTTTGCCTCATCTTTCATCTCCTTTGCCTCATTTTCAAGCTGGTTGATTTTGGCTTTCAAGACACTATTTTCTTGTGTTAGTTCAAGTGCCTCTGTTTCCAGATGACTTATCTTAGTTTTAAGTTCTTTTCCCAGTTGTCATCAACCTCTTTTAATTGTGTTTTGAATTGTATTTTGAGTTCTTCCACAGCCTGTATCCTATTCATTGGGTTTTATGTTTATTTGCTTGGTGTTCCCTCATCCTTCTCTGTTCCATTTGCTCTTTGTTCGTTGCCTATATAAAAGTTGTCGATTATAATTTATTTTTTCTTTTTTTGTTGTTTGCTCATATTTACCCTTTCTTTACTCCCTGCAGTTGCCTGAGGTGTTGCTCCTCTTATTTGTGTGTGTGTATATGTGTGTGGTTTGGGGCTTTTCTTTACACCTTCACCCATGGAATTTTGTCTGTAAATTTCTCAGTGCGGTCTGTGGGGGAGGGGTGTTGGAGGTTTAGCTTGTCTACCCACTGGAGTTTCTGATGGAATTAAGTCCAGCAGTCTTTGGGGGAGGGGTATTGGAGTTTGAACTTCCCTGCTCTCTGGAGGCTTTAATGGAATTAAGTCCAGCTGGGTTGCTGGATGTGCCCTAAGGCCAAAGGACACAACCTGGGGAGAGAGGGAGTGTGTGTGCCCAATATGGAGTGTTTCTGTTCCTGCAACTATGCCTCCCACTCTGCACTCTGCGTTTCTCCTCTATCTGCTTCCTCACTGCCTCTATTGGATGCTCTAAGCCTGGCACAGCTTTGCCCACAAGGTACTCCCTCCAGACCAGTGCCTTTGCATGCCCAGAGGTTCCAGCTACTGCTGGATTCTTAGAGTTCTAGGTGTGGGATGAATTCCAGGACCTTCCTTCATCCTTCCCTTTAAACCAGAGTGTTCTAAAATTCTGGCTTGGGGGAGGGGGGGGCGTGCCTTTTAAGTTGAGTCCAGCAGGAGGGTTCCTTTGCTCTGTCTTGTTGTTAGGTTTGATTTTTAGTCCCCTAGGATCATTTAGTTTGTAATTGGTAAGGAAGGGTTTTTAGAAGTCTGAACATTTGCTGCCTCTATGCCCCTATATTGACTCTGCTTCAATAGATTTCTTGACTTCTATGCTATTGCTTCACCAGACTTGGCTTGCTGCACTCACCAACTATGGGACACCAGTTAGTGAGACCTCAAATGACTTGAATAGATTTCCCACTCCAGGATACTCATTCATCCAAGATTAGGAAATAAAAAGGTGTTTTCTAGTGGATCTCTAAAGCTAAGGAAGCTAATAAAAGATTCCTAAGTGGAAAATGTCTGCAGTGTTTTCCTACAAATGAAAATGACCCAATATTTATCATAGGTTTGGCTCTATAAGCAGCACATATTTCCTCTGAGGTTCTGTACCTCTCCAATCAGTTGAATACATAAAGTAAGGATTCTTTTCCCCTCAGATTTCTAATGTTCCCTGATAGATTGTGCAGTGTATAATTACCAACCCCTATTGTTTTATTTTTCCTAATATCAATTAACCATTTACCTAACCATCAATTAACCAATTAACCATCATCTTCTTGATATCAATTACTAGTTGGTCTTCCCAGTGTCAGTTAACCCATGATTATTTCCTGAATATTGATTAGCCAATTAACATTGGTCAGCTGGGATGAAAACTGGTGTCTAATGTCTAGATACTACAATCTTAATAGTCACATGAGTGAATACCTTATCATGAATGAATTTTGGTCCTTTGCACCAGAGAATCATAAAGCTAGTTAACTACATGTCCTAATAATTATTTTTATGCTTATTAAAAGACTTGAAGCATTTTTGCTTTATAAAAATATTCAATGACTATTGTATGCATAGATTGCTCATTTCTCTCCACTTCCTGTTTCTCTTCTTAGTGTCCAAAAGTTGCAAAAAATAGGTCCTTGAGCACAGGAATCTTTAAATGAACTTTGAGAATTGCAGATAGTTTTCTTTTTTTAATGTGCAATCCTTTGTCTTCAAGTTTTGTTTTCTTTATATATGAACTAATTCTATAAATTATTTCCTTAAACCAATATAACATAATTGGGGAAAATAAATAATGAAATGGAAATACCTGAAAAATACACATGCTTGTTTCTTTCTACTGAAAAAAAAGGCAATTCAAACACAGGGAAATGAATTTATCTTTGTTTTCTTGGATATTACCCAACCGAAAAAACTTGAAAACTGGCCTAATTGCAATAGACACAGGAGAAAAATAAGCTGTGGATTTCAGTTTGAGGAGGAATGTTGACTTAAATATTGATTTACAAGTAATTTCCCACAAAGACAATGTTATAAATGATGGTTAGATTTCCAAATTTCTTATTAAAAATGTTTACTCTATAAATGCAGCCATATTACATTACTACTAATCCCGATGCCTTAAGTACACCTAAAGTCCCTGAATTTTTCTTGAACCCAAATTCAGTCTGAGTCCTTCTAAAGTCTAAGCCTGAGATTGTCCACATTTTGAGCCCTTTTGAATTCTATTGGGAGTGAAGATTGGATTAGAAAAATACAAACCATTGGAGACTTGACAAACAGGCAGTTACTAGAGAAGGAATGAGAGAGATTCCAACAGTGAGGAGAAAGGAAAAAAAAGCTAGACAATAGAATATCATACTTGGATTCAGGAAATCCTGAGTTTGAATCCTGCCTCATGTACTTACTAGTTGTTTGATGCTGGGAGAACCATGTAACTTTCCTCAGTTTTCCTCATTTAGTTTTATGGGTGTTATATACACACGTATGCATAAAATTGTTTCTTTTCTTCAAGTTAAAACTTAACTTTGACTTAAACATAGCAGAAATATTTCAGGATTCTTTTCAAGAGCTCCTTTTTAATGGATTTACCATTATCTCTGTAGACCATTAGTCTGTAGCAGTTTAGGAAGATTGATAGGATTCTTTGTAAATTCAGAGAAAGTAAAAGAACAAATGCTTATAGACTTTCATAACTTTATGGACTGTTCCAATCCAAAATTGGCAAACTGAAATGCATTTTATCTTTAGATTTATAATATTTTTTTTGGTATTAAAATATAAGTTTCAATATCCTTGAGCTTATACATTACCTTATTTCTTATGTAGTCAATTCTTTCCAGAGTTTTTTTTTTTAATTATTCTATCAGTGATTTGGATTTAACATTAGGGGGATTTTTAAGCATAGAAATTTTTCTGAAAAAAATTATAATGATAAATGTATTTAATTACTTATATTTATTATTTATTCAGAGAGAATAATTTCTAGATAAAATGAACTTAAAACATTTCATAGCTCCTATAGTGTTTCATTGAGAAGCTACCATATTTTATATGATAGAAAAACACTGACACTCTAAAAAGGAGTATATAATATAATGGAGATCTGAGAGAAACATTTTGAGAAAAGAAACTGTATTTAATAAGACCACTAAGAATTGAAGATAGTCATTCTCAAATATTTTTTCCTTTTGAAAATTTTCGTTTAATTAATAATTTAGAAATTTTTTTCTATGGTTACAAGATTCATGGTCTTCTCCTCTCCCTAACCCCCTCCCATAGCTGATGCACAATTCCACTAGGTTTTACATGGGTAATTGATCAAGACCTATTTCTATATTATTGATATTTGCACTATGGTGATCAATTACAGTCTATATCCCCATCGACCCATGTGATCAAAGCACTTGTTTTTCTTCTGTATTTCTGCTCCCATAGTTCTTTCTCTGGATGTGGATAGTGTTCTTTCTCATGAGTCCCTCAGAATTTTTCTGGATCATTGCATTGCTGCTAGTAGATTCTCAACTATTTTTTCTTAATTCAGGTTACTTTGTCATGCTGACTACATAATATTTTTAAAGATAATATTTAATATTTAAATAGATTTTTCAATGCTAAGGGAGCTTAAAGAGGGAGGGTTGTTTTTTTTTTTGGACTTGACATCTGAATTCACTGGTATAAGGAATCCCTTTGAGGAAACTCTTTCTCTACCAAAGCAAATTAACATTAGTTCTGAAACTTGAATGCTCAGAGTGCCTGGACCACTGAAGGGTTTCATTGCTAACCCAGGGTCACATGGTTAACATGTGTGAATAGTAAGATTTAAACCCAGGTCTTTTTTTCTGAATTCATAGTACTCCATTGCTTCTCTGAGTTGACTTATTCTTTTAAATAACTGTTTTTTAGGCATTTTTTTACCTTTGCTGATTTTATACTTCATCCCTAGCCATACATTCTTTCTCTAGTCATGCTAGCCTATTTTCAGTTCCTCACATCTCTATAGGTCTTTTGACTGGATATTTCCATTGCCTGGATTGATTAGCCTTCTCACTTTCCTTCCTTAGAATCTCTAGTTCCCTTCAAGATTCAGTTCAGACAGTATTTTCTGCAGGAGACCTCTTCTGATTGCCTCAGATGTTAGTGCCTTTTTAAGGTTACTTTTCATCTCCTCTGTATCTTAACTGTGTGTATAGCCAGTATGTATGTATGTATGTATGTATATTACATATAGACATGAATATATAATTTACATAAAAATATATATTATGTGTAGATAATATATTTAATAATATATAGTCAAATAAATATATAGTTTAAACATATATACATACATATATATATATTATTATTATGTGTTTATGTGAGATCAGGACCTTTCTTTGTATTCCCAGTGCATACCACAATGTTTGGCACATAGTATTTAGTAAAATAGCTGTTGATTAATTAACTGGTAAATTAATTAACCTTAAAAATAATATACCCATAACCTACTTCCTAATTTCCATTGTTACTTCAAGGATACCATCATCCTTCTAATCAATTTTTGCAACCTCAGAATAATCCATGACTGATTGATACCCTACACATTCAATCTTTATTGATTCTCTTTGCACCACATTTCTTGCATTTATCCTACTCTCTTTATTCATACAGTCATTGTGGTAGTTCAGTTAGGCGCTCATCTTGTAGACTATTGTAATGAACTACTATTTAATCTCCTTGACTAGTACTTTTCCAATCTATTGTTCATTTACGTGTTAATAGTACTTGCCTAAAATACATGTCTGACCTTGTAGACTTTAGTGGCTTCCTATTACCTCAAGTATCAATGACAAACTCTGTCTAGCATTTAAAGTATTTTATCACATTGTGCCAACTTACTTTTCCAAGTTCCTTACACATTAAATACCCCAGATTTCAGCCAGGTGGACTTTTTTTTTTTGCCATACTTCATCTATGAGTCAGTGAGTTAGGCGATAGGTATTTATTAACTGCCTACCTTATAGCAGGTATTATATAGTGATATTGGTCTCTTTTGCTTTCCAAGCAACATTTCATCTCTGCTCTTGGTGTTTTCTCTGGTTGTTCCCTTAGTCTTGAATGCTCTTCCTACTCATATCTAATTCTTATCTTCCCTGTCTTTCTTCAAGTGCTACCTAAAATCCTACCTTCTTCAATTGAGAGGGGAGGGAAAGCCTGAGGAGGTTTACAGAAGGATGAAAAGGTTTGAAAACTCTGCTGTGGAGAATGGAATAGTGAGTAATATTAGGGATATTAGCCTATCAGCAGTGAGCACTCAATTTAGGTTGTAGCAAACCCAATCAAAATGATTGTGTGATTTTCCCAACCTTTTGTCCATAGTATACGTGCAGTAGCAAAGGTAGCAGATGATTGGAGTGACCCAAGGCCATCTTGGCAAGGCACAATGGACAAAATAATTAACCTTTTAATTATAGTCATACTTACACATCATTTCCCTCCTTCTTTGATTTCTTTAAGATATAGGCTAAGTAGTGGTATTTCTGAGTCAAAAGATGAACAGCTTAGAATTTGGGGACATTGGTCCAAATAATTTTCCAGAATAAATGAACCAGTTCATGGCTTCATTAACAGGGCATTAATATGGGAGAAAATCACAAAAATTATTATTTTTATTATACAAATCCTTTCAAATAGAATTTAAACTTGAATCCAATTTAAAATCTCATAATTAAACATGATATGAAGTTGTATTTAGAAACGACTTTATACCACTTTAGTCACTCCCCAAACATACCCACCAAAGGGCTTCCAGGTCCTCAGATGGATGAGAAAATTATTCCCTCAGTCAAAGTTGGACATTTTTGGAGGCACATTAGCACCTTTGAATGGGGAGTGTACCATTTGTCAAATTGCTCCTCTGTTGCACGAAATGATGCTCTAATGTACTTTGAAAGTGAAAACGTACCTCTGCAACCTCTCCATTTCCACTATGGAAGCAGCTAGCTCATCTGTCAGGTTCTGGAACACTAATGTACTATTGGAATTCAACCCCCTCTTGGGAGGCTGGAGCCAGTCAAGCAGAAAACCTTGACGCATAGTCGAGAAGTAGAAGGAATAAAAAAATAGGCTACAAAAAGCAAAATAAAGTAGAGCTGTCCCTTCAAAATGTACTCCAAAGGTCTTTAATATTCAGCCACAATAGAAAGGGCTTTAATTTTTACAATATAATCTCTCCCACTGCCAACTGCTTTGTAATTTATGCAACCCAGAACAAAACATTCAAAAAACTTTGAATTGGATCTGTTTCCATATGACTTGATATTTAAACTGTTCTCAGGAATTCCTCATTCTCTAAAGTGATAAAGAGTGGTACAGACTTCCTTTTAATCTCCTGACTATAGTTTTGAATTAAATCATTATTTTATGTTTTCCCTTTTATCTTTCTTTTCCCTCTTCACTGACTGTGATCCAAATTTTTTTCTAATCATTGATAGTAAGAAAATTTCTGTAATGAGAAAATTAAATATTTTAATTAAATTTTGTCCCTTGATCCTTATATAATATACACAATTGTCCACTTAAAAATCAGCTGGTAAATTGCTCCATTAAGTGTAATCCCTAGAACTTTGGTCACTTTGGCACTTTAATAAATGAAATGTTAGGGATTATATATTCTTTGAAATTTTATGCAGATTAAAGAACTAACATTTCACATTTGAAAGAAACAATTTTAACTTTGTAGAAAGTCAGGGGGAAACGGTAAACAATATCCAAAAAGCTTATCTGAAAGCCTGCTTTTGTTTTATGACTTCTTTCCTGGGCAGTAGCCTCAAAAATCAAGATGGCTTAATAGATGAAATGTGTGAATTTTCCATTTGGGAACATCCATAATATTTGTTGGTACATATAAGTTATAAAGTATCCTGGCCAAGAACTTACCTCTTGTCATTGCTAAGGCTCTGTTCCATCTGAATGCATAGTTTAATGTACAATCAAACTGTGGTTATGTTTCATGAATTGACTTTATACTAAGCATAATATTTTATTATGCTATAAATTATGACAGTATGTTTATATGTTAGCAGCATTTCTTATTTCAATGGTGTTTCATTTAGTGAATTTGGTATGCTCTCTCCCCTTGGGTTCAGAAAATATAAAGAGGAATCACAAGTCAATTTGAGATGTTTTATGAATTTTAATTACTGCTGTAATTAGATGCTCTCACTGCCCTCTGAAGCACAGAAGACTGCATCTGCAGCTTCAAAATTGAAGCTTCCCTCACATCTGATTAATCCCACTAGATCTGTTTCCAACTCTCAACTTTCTCTCTTTTCTTCTCTATTTCTGTTCAGCCTTCTATGTAGGAGGTCTTTTCCTGTGAATATCCCACTGTGCCTTGTAATAAAATCAAAATAGAAAAGGTACATCAGTCAGAAAGCAATCATCTCTCTAGAAATAGAAAACCTGTCACCTTATTCTTAAAGACCTTAGATCATTCGGACCAACAAGCAATAAGAGTGAGCCTCTGTTGTATTGTGCTTTGCTTTTGTGCCTGACCATTCATACTTTGGCAGAGGTAGAAAATACATGAGAGGAAAGGAAGACCAGATTTTTTAGTCCCTGAAAATGATATAGTAGAGAGAGCATAGAATTTGAGTCATAGGAACTGGGTTTTGAATTCTAGTTTTAGTATGTACAGTACTCTCTGTGCTACCTTGAACAACTTACTTAATCCCACTGGGTATCAATTTATTCTTCTGTCAAATAAGGGAGTTGGACCAGATAAGCTCTAAAGTCCATAGTACCTCCAAATCCTATGGTTTAAAGCTTAAAGCTTTAATTCTAAATCAAGACCTATTCAAAATCTTTCCAAGAAGAGTCCTAGGTAGAGCTGTATTTCTCTTTTTAGATTGTGGAAAGAACTATTTTGTTTTGTCTCAGAAAAAAAATCTTTTTGAGTTATAGAACTCATTGTGCTTATCAATTCATGTTGCTAACATACTACATTGAGATTTTTTCATCAACATATTTTTTTCTATTTTTCTAGTGGACTTGATATATTTAGGACTTGAAAATAAGAAGTAAGTAAGGCTTTGTTGCATTTTTAAAACTCAGAATAATGTTTTAAATAGGATAAAGTGTACTAGTGTTTCAGTAGCATGACAACTGGAATTGATAGAAGAATTAATTCATTCTGTTGTCCAAAATAACAACAATAAAAATAGCTATATGTTCAAATATTTTCATAGCAGTAGTATATGTAATTATAAAAAGGAAAAATGGAAAGAAATGTGAAACACTGAAGAAATGAACCAATTATGTGACATTAAAGTAATGGAATATTATATAAGACTATGAAGAAGCATAGGTAATACCAAAAAACATGTAAAGACTTTGAAATAAAGAAAAGCAAAAGTAATGAAAAGAAAAGAAAAGAAAGAAAGAAAGTGAATAAGAATAAATGGGAGGGATTGGGGGAAGGAGGGAGAAAACTCATTTATGCCTTCCTCTATTTTCTTGGTACTGAATTATTTAAAAATTTTCTTTAAAAGAATTTAATAATTATTTTAAATAAATTTCTTCTTCCATTTCTTTAGGGATCTTATTTTTTTATGAGAACTGACTCATTTATCAGTTTTCTTGGCATAGAACTGGGCAATATATTTTCTAGTGATTTCTTTTTTTTCCTGCTGGGAATTATGTATTTTTTTTAAATTTGGGATATGAACCTTAAAAAGTAGGTGTTTTTTTTTAATCCATTCAATGTTTTATTTTGGTTTTGCTTTCAATTTTTATCCCTGAGATTAAGTATTTCTACTTTGGTGTCATTAGGAGGGGTGATTTTTTCAATTTTCTTGATCTTTTTGTTTTCTTAATTGCATGCCCAATTCTTTGATTGGTCTTTCTCTATTTGTTAATGAATGCATTTAGAGATGTAAAATTTCCCTTTTTAGGATTGCTTTAGCTGATTGCCATTAATTTGTTATGTGTTCTTATTGCAATAAAATTTAATAAAATTTTCTATTGTTTTTATAATTTGTGATTAAAATATAAATGTTTTTCTTACTTTAACCCACACTCCAATTTCTCCCTACTATTATGTAGTATAATACTTATTACTAATATCTATTCTAAAGAATATTATGCATACATGGAAGAAAAATAATCAAATTCCTACAAAGTCTCCCTGGAAAAATATTTTTGAGGTATTTTTGTACCAATGATTTTCTAGTTTTAAATGTTTGTATGATGGCCTCCCTTAATCTTTATAGATGGTTTTTACCACTAATACTAATTGTCATTTAGTGAACATCCAGGAGATGTGTAGCACTCAACTATACCATCTTTCTCACTTAAAACACCAGTTTTATTTCTAACAGGTAACAATTTTTTTGTCTATTCCAGATTTTAGGGAGAAACTATCCTAAAGTCATCCTTTCTCATGTTCTTCTCTAATGGGCTTCCGGGTTCTTTGATATACCCATCTTTCCCTTCAAGTTACAATCTGCTATTTCTCGTCATATTTTTGGTATCTCATATTGAATATAGACATAAATTTATGAAAGTCTCTAGGTCTCATTCTTTGCAATATGTTGAATAATAAGAACACACAATTGCCCAATGTTCTCATTAAGAAAGTAGAACCAAAAATGGTTATTTAATATTATATTTATTCTCTGTGTGACTTACAGGACCTCTTGGGCCTCTGAAAAAGATGCCCAATCATCTGCTTGGGAAAACGAAAGAAAAGAAAATTTCAGTGCTCTTTTTATATTCCTCCATTTCATTTTTTTTCACTTTATTTCACTTGTTCAAAAATAAAAATGTTTTGGGGCAGGAAATGGGGGTGGTCTTGTTGGTTCCCCTATATTTCTTCTTGCTTCTGTTACCACTCTACTTTTTCTCTTTTACTCTGTTTACTAATTCCATTTATGGTTCAAATGTCAAGTTTGATATGACCATCAGAATTTAGACATCTTACCAAATCTTATTTCCTTTGAGCTAATCTTACCAACTCCAAAAATGTTTTTCATTTAAAAGTTGTTTTTTTTTTTACTTGTAAGTGTTAACAAAATAGAAACATATGAAATATATTTTGGTTTTAAGGAAGTCATGATGACAATGTTTACAAACACGTCATCCAACACTTATTATGTGTAGTTATGTGACAAGCAATAATAAATTAGAAAAAGCTTCAACTATAAGTTCATTATAATGTTTTTTAAATATTAGTTTCACAAGATATCTTCCTGGACAAACCCTTTCAAAAATGTCTGTAGCTACTGTCATTGTGATCATTCTCTTTTTTCACTCCCTTTCATATTTCCCTTACTTTTAAACCAATTTCCTGGTTCTCTTTCATTTCCTCATTCCCTTTCATTTCAGCTGATTGGGTTCTTACAGGCTCTTAGAACTGCAAGAGACATAAGAAGCTAAATAGTCCAGCCTTCTCTTTTTAGAGTGAAGGAACTGAAGCCACAGAATTTATCTCATTTATTTATGATCCCAAATCAAACATATTCTCCATTATACTTGCTACTTTTTCTTTTTCATGTTTTCTCCTTACTATGAACAATCTTCCCAATCCTATTACCTTATTTATCCTAAGTCTCTTTGATATTTTATAGTTTTAGATGAAAAATGATGCTATTCTCAAAGAAGGATGTTAATCATTTGCTTTCCATATATCACAGTAGAATATTTTTTTTTATTATTTCTAGACACAAAGCAAAAGACAGCTCCATTTAGTTTATCAAGATAGCCTTTGTATCACCTGGTAACAACATTTGGATGAGTAGGGGATCAAATACTGCAGTTCCTCTCATAAATTCCTCTTGAGCATGTGAACAGAATTTTAAAGAATGATGATATTTAACAGTAAACAAAGAAGAGAATATCAAAACTCTAAGTTCTGATGATACATTATGATGAAAAGTTGTTTGGTTTTATTGGGTTTTTGTTCTGTTTTGTTTTGTTTTGTTTTATTGGTGGAGGCAACATTATGACAGAATGACATAGTTTAAAAAATAGGAATTAACTACAAAGCTTCAAGCTTCTAGCACTGTTAGAAATCACTGAGACAATTAGTAGCAGGGTTGTGTATGTGTTTTTAAGTGGCTGAATACAGATTCAAAATTATGAGCAGTTAATAACAAGTGACATGAATAAATCTTTACTAATATGAACATGATTAACTCCTAAAACACTTTTTTTCCCAGACAGGTTGTAGCTTCTTTGGTATGATATTTTTAAAGTGATAGCAGTAGACACCTTGAAGAAACATCATTTACAGCTAGAATTTAGGTTCAGGCTTAGAGATTTTATTATTCAAATTTTAAGCAAATAAAAATATGCAGTTTGTTTTCATTTAATAGACAGATTTTCAACAACTTAGTCTCATTCCATTAATGGTGTGTTTGGATGTAATGAGTGGAAAACAGTTTTAAAAGGTTAGTTTATGTAAATTCTGTTATTCTACTGGTTGAAAATTAGAAGCATTAATTAATAATAGCTAGTAATTATGCAATAGTTTAAGGTTTACAAAGCACTTTACACATATTATTTTATTTGGTTTTCATAATAGCCTTGTAAGGTAGGAAATTATTGTATGTTTTACAGTTGAAGAAACTTATGCTGAACGAAGAAATTTGCCCAGGATCATAGAGATACTAAAAGTCCTGATGAAAAATTTGAATTCAGGTCTTTTAGACCCCAAGTCCACTTCTTCTTTTTTTTTAATTTGGGAAATTTTATTTAATTAATTAATTTTAATTATTTTTCCATGGTTACATGATTCATGTTCTTTCCCCACCCTCCCATAGCCAATGCTAAATTCCACTAGGTTTTACATGTGTCATTGATCAAGACCTATTTCCATATTATTAAAATTTGCACTAGGGTGATCATTTAGAGCCTACATCCCCAATCATATCCCCATCAACTCATGTGATCAAGCAGTTGTTTTTCTTCTGGGTTTTTGCTCCCACAGTTCTTCCTCTGAATGTAGATAGCATTCTTTCTCCTAAGTCCCTCAGAATTGTTCTGGATCATTGTTTTGCTGTCCAAGCCCACTGCTCCATTGACTCTGCCACCTGCCTTTTAGGAAGAAAGGAAACAAGCATTTATTCAGTACCTATGATTTGCTAGCCACTGTGCCAAGTGCTTTATAAATACTTTTAAAGTATTTAATTTTCACAGTACTCTAGGGAGATAGGAGCTATTATTATTCTAATTTTAGAATTGAGGAATAGAGATAAAAAAGAATGGAAGTGACTCACCTAAGGTCACCCAACTAGCAAATGTCTGTGACTGAATTTAAACTCAGATCTTCCTGACTCCATGCTCATTATTCTATTTATTAGGTTTCTTAGTTATTCAAAAATGCTTTAGAAACAACCCTCAAACTGTCTCTTTCTTTGTCAAGGAGCAGTTTTTTTTTCAAGTGGAAAGAATTCTGGGTACAGAATCTGAAGGAATTTGAGCCAGTACTCATGCTAACACTGAAGTAAAGGGCAAATCATTTAATATCTCTCAATTTCAGACTTTATCTGAAAATAGGTATAATGCTATACATGATTCTTTACAGTCAGAGAAATAAATCTCGAAGAATCATTTCATCTTACTTTTCTTGGTCATCTTACTTTTCTCATTTTCATCTTACTCATCTTTTACAGATGAAAGAAAAACTTGATAGATTAAGGAATAAATAATAATAGCAAACATAATTTTTGTATACTTACTATTTGCTAGTCACTATGCTATGTGCTTTATTTCATTTCATCATTATACCAACTCTGGGAGGTAAGTGCTGTTTTTATTCCCATTTTACAAATGAAGAAAGAGAGGCAGACAGAAGTTAAGCAACTTGTCTGGGTTTAGTAAGTGACAAAAGTTGGATTTGAACTAAATTCTTCCTGATTCTGAGCCCAGTGTTCTATCTAAGAGTCCCTAGGGCACACAATTATCACCAATGTTACACAACAGGATTTTATTAGCAGGATTCAAACTCATAACCTTTGATTCCAAATCTAGTACCTTTCATTGTGTTACAATGCCTCCAGTTACTTTTAATATTGTTTTAATTACCAAATGAAATAATGTGTGCAAAGTAATTTGTGAACTATAAATTCCTATTATTATTCTTTTTTTCCTATTAATTCCTATTATTATTATATGTTTGCCATTATTATTAATGTCCATGTAAAATACTTTAGTCACAGAAGATTGTTCATTTGATTAATATTCCTTTTCTCTTAGTCTCTGTTTTATAAAGATAAAGATTAAGCATATAGATATATGTTTATAAAATATGTTTTATGATTATAAAACCTCAAATATTATTAAAAATAAAATTTAGAAAGAACAATTACAAGGAGGATAAATCAATAAAATTCTATTTTGAAAATCCCTAAGTCAAAATAACATTCAAAGGGATTATAATTTAATAACCCATTGGTCTTATGCTATAATGATTTTCCATGAAAAATAAACCAAAATAGATCATTTCTGACTAAAAAATTGGGATTAGATTATGGAAAATGACTGTAAAAGAATTCTCACTTCCTAGGAATTTGAAATAAGAATTTTATCTTTTAAATGAAGATGAAAATTCTAAAAGAAATTAGCATTTGAGGGATATCTTAGGAATTATTCTAAAAAGAAATGCCTAAAACTAAAATTATACGTTTCACATGAAAACAGAGTGGGATGTCATTCCTTTATTAAAACATCTGGAAATATAATTTTACTTCTTTTAGGAAATTCAATTTAGCCTGAATAAATTACAGAGAAAGAATTTCTACATCAGTTAGATTTGCTGCCATGATAAGGGTCTTGGATTTACTGTCAAGGAACCTAGTTTTCAGTTCTATCTTTACCAGTTACCACCTCCATGGTCCTAGGCAAGCCTCATAACTTCAAGACCTTTAGCTGGCTCATCTATAAAATGAGCAGTTTGGATTGTGGGTCTCAGGTTCTTTTTAAGTCAAAATATTCAATCCCATGATTAAATAAAATACTTTAAAAGGAATTTCCCATTGTTAGAATTCTTTGGCTCTGGACTAGAGAAAATATAATTTATTAATTGAGAAAACCTAAAAAAGGAGTTATAATTTTTTTTGTGTGTCACGTACCCCTTTGGCAGTTTAGTGAAGTCTATGAACCTCATCTCAAAATAAAGATTTTAGATGAATAAAATGAAACATATAAAAAGATACAAAGAAAACAATCATATTTAAATATACTTACCAAAATAAATAAAATAAATAATAAGTTCACAGGTGTCATATTAAGAATGCTTACCCTAAATTAATTCATGTCAATACAATTTTTGAATTGTTGAAAAGCCCATGTTTTTCTTCCAGATAAAGAGAATACCATGGATCATAGTCTTAGAAATGGAAACCAATGGAGTGGGGCTACTTTTGGCATTTCCTAGTTACTAGAGAGAAGTATAAAATACATATTGGAGAGAAAAGATAGCCTAGACATAGAGGAATGAGTAGAAAGGTTGTGTCACTTCGTGTTACTGTTACTTGCAATACAAAAAGAGAGAGGTACCAAAAATTATAAATCACAAGCATCTGCATGTTCTGTTTATTAAGATAACATACTTACTATCAGGTCTTATTCCTCAGATATATAGAAAATTGAGCCAAAATTATAAAAAAAAATTAAGAGCCATTCCCCAGTCAATAATGGTTAAAAAAAACATGAAAAAACAAGCTTCAGAAAAAAATAAATCAAAGCTATCAATACTCATGTGAAAATGCCTAACACAACTGAAAAAAGAAAATGACAAATTGGAGAAGATTTGGGAAAATAGGAATACCAATGAACCTTTGGTGGAGTTGTGAAATGGTCCAAACATTTTGGAGAGCAATATGGAACTAAGGCCAAAAGACTATGAAATTATGCATACCCTTTGAACTAACAATACCACTGTTGTATCCATACTCCCAAAGAGATCAAAGAAAAAGGGGGGAAAAGACCCATTTACATAAAAGTATTTATAGGAGCTCTTTTTGTAAATTGAGAGGATGCCCAACACTGGTGAATGGATGAATATGATAGACAGCTATGGTGGAATATTATTGATCCATAAAGAATGATGCAGGGGATAGTTTCAGAAAAAAAAAAACTGTGAAGAGGTATATGAACTGATACAAAGTGAAGTATGCAGAATGAGAGAAGATGTATAAAGTTGTACTGGTAATCAGTTGTAGAAAGATTAAGCTACTCTGATCAAAACAGTGACTGACGAAATAGGTTTTATTTCATCAGTGCCTCCAGAAAGAGGAATGAAGAATTCTGAGTACAGAATGAAGCTTTTTTTTTTACTTTTCTTGCCTTTTTTTTTGCTATATGGATAATGTGGAAATGTGTTTTATATGACCTCATATATATACATACATATATATAATATGTATTGTATTTCTTGTCTACTTGATGAGTGAGAGCATTTAGAAAAGAGAGAGAATTTAATACTAAAATGAATATTCTAAAATTTTCCCAAAATAAATAAATTCCTAATAAATAAGTAAACAAATGAATTGAGAAAAAGAGATGTTGTTACTGCTCATCCTACATAATCCAAACAATATTTCCCAGATTCCCTAGATCCTGTTTGTCCTGCTTGATGAAGAGTGAAAACTTTTATCAGTTTATCAGAGAGCTTACCTAGACAATGTGAAATATAAAAACAACAATGCATTTGGTATCATGCTTAGAAATTAACAGATGATTGAGTTTTTCACTTTTCATTTAGATGATTTAGTATCATTTAGATAGTCAGAATATTAGCAAAGGTTTAAGACATTTCTTAAACTTAGGAATCATTTCATACCTTTCACTACTGAAAAACTTAATTGTTATTTAACCTTCAATCTTAAATGAATAGATCCTGCAATAATATTTTTAAAATACAGAAGATAAGTTATCAGCAAATAATTTCCACTAATGTTGTTATTATGTATTTTTCCTAAAATAGACTTCTTTCTTGGATAATTTTCTTGCCTGTTGAAGTTAAATGTATTTTGAAAAAGATCTTTCACATTTATATATGTATATATAGTACATATATATATTTGTATACATGTTTATTTATATATCCTCACAAGAAATATCATGAGAATTAACAATTTCAAGTTTGTGTAGGTGCTTTGATGATAGAAAAACTGACCTTTGAACCTTTGAACTTTAACTAATATTTATGTCAAATATGTGCTATGATAAAATCTAGATTAAAAATTTCAATAATGATTACATCTATGAAATCAATTGATTAAAAACACCTTAGCAATCTAATGGCATTAATAATTCATTAATCATCATCTTGGTTTCAGTTACTAAGAATTATTAAAAAGATAATCATCATGTTGCATTTGGATCTGTGACAATGAAGTACTACATTTTCATCAAGATCACAGAATTTTGTTCTTAATGTTCTTTTTTCTTTTCCATTTAGGAAGAACCATTTGTGATGGTGTCAGAAAATGTCTTGGGTAAACCAAAGAAATACCAAGGCTTCTCCATTGATGTTCTGGATGCCTTATCTAATTACCTGGGCTTTAACTATGAAATTTATGTTGCACCAGATCATAAGTATGGGAGTCCCCAAGAAGATGGTACTTGGAATGGACTAGTTGGAGAATTAGTGTTTAAGGTAAGATTTATGTATCTGAAGTATCCATAAAAATGTAGTAACTATTATTTGATGCTGATCTTATATGACAGAGATAGTTCTGGTCACCTATGGTTTTACTCTACACATTTTACTAAACACATTGACCAAAACATGGATGATGATGAAAGTGAACTGAAGTTCAATTTGTAGTTGCACTGGTCAGTTATTCTTAAACAGCATGCTAGCATAAAGACACCTTTCTCCCTAAATGTAACTCAGTGAATAAATGTTTGCCTAATTGAACTGAATTGAAATGAGCTGAAATATCTTCCATATGGGGGAGATAATGAGATTACAGGTCACAAGCTGAATCATTTTCTAAAACAAAAGCTTGATAAATATACCTACAAACCTTGATCATTATTAACTAATGATCCATGTTTGAAGATTATTCAGCTTCTTAGTACTTTTGTCCACATTCTGTCCATTGTAGTCTTGATAGCACCTTTATCAGAGGTCAGTTGAGCAGTGAAAAGTGAAGGAAATCTTAAAATAAAAAGGGAAAAGTTAAAATGATTTTTATATTCAATTTTTTTTATAGTTTTACACATTGTTAGTTACTTTGGAAAAAAGAAAATATTAACAATTCATGTTTAATTTGGTAATTCTGCATTTCAATTATATTTGAGTTTTTTCCTGCTTCTTATTCCCAAAATTGGTTATGTGTGTGTGTGTGTGAACAATGTTTTGATGGTTACCACTGGGAATACATTTGAAATTGAAATTCTCTACCTCTCTCTCCCAACCTTTTATGCCATCAGAAGAAGGAAAGTAAAGAAAAATAAATTTGTTAACAAATATAGTAAACCAAAACAAAATTCACTCATTGTCTATATGCATATTTGTGTACATATATATAAAATCTTATCCCCTAATCCTCTCTCTAAAGAAGTGTGTCATATGCTTTATCCTTGGTCCTTTGGAATCATAAGTAGTCATCACATTGATTATTTTTCTTAAAGTTATTAAAGGTGTTTGTCATTACAGAATTCTTATTATTGCATAAATTATTCCACTGCTTCTGTTCATTTCCTTCATCAGTTTATAACAGTCTTCAATTTGTCTTTTTAAATTATATTGATGTTCTTATATAAATTGTTCTTCTAGTTTTACTCTCTATATCAGTTAATATACTCTTTGAAAGCATTTATTTCTTCCCTTTTTGTAGTACATTATTACTCCATCATATTCATATACTGTGACTTATTCAGGTGATTTAAACTGATATTCATCTCCATTTTTTTACCATCCAAAAATACTACTATAAATGATTTTGCAAGCAATAAATATCTATTGATAAAGTTCTTTATATGAATGGATGGTCTTAGTGGTAAGAGAAAAAAGACTTTATCTCAAGTATATCCTATTTTTCTCTCCTCAAACTATGCTATCTACTCTATTTAGTACATTTCCTGTGCTTTCTTCCTTTCTACCAATCCACCTCTATATGAGTTCTGGGGTCTGAACATTAATTGTTGAAAAATAAAGGAAGATTAATTATAATATCAAAATAATTTAAAGTACATTGAATGATTTAAATATTAGGCAGTATAGTAAAAGGATCATTTGACAGAGACAAGGGTTTACTGTTGGCCAACTCCAACTTTGGGCAAGTTATTAAAGTTTACTCTTGAACATTCAACTCAGCTTTACAAAAAATGTTAATTAACTACCAGTTCAATTGGCATTTGTCTTACATAATAAGAGTAAGGCTATTTTACTACACAGTGCCTAGCCCAGGTGCTTAATAAATGCTTTCCCTGTCTATAGGAATTATAGGATTCAAAACTAGGAAGGACTTTATAAGGACCTGTGCAACCCCTTAATTTTAGTTTTATAGATATTGAGGTGCAGATACTTGGGCTACTTCCCCAAGATGATACATACTTCTCATAATACATAAAGCACATATCACTTCAGTACAACTTTATACATCTAATCCTTTAAAGATTAGTACTTGAATAAAACAAGAAATCAAGAAAACTCTCAGAAATAAGTTTAAGTCTCTGCTGTTATATCTCTAAGAGGCTCTCTGACATCCTCTTTCGTCTCAAAAGAGTTATTCATGAACACTGTCAATCAATCCCTCAGTGCCTACACTTTTATTCCCAACCAGTTGATGGGGGTTGAGGGGGATATATATAATAAAGAGAGGACTGGCTTGTCCAAAGACACCAATAGTTCAGAGCACAAAAATGGAAAAAGATATTCTGATTCCTTAAATTCCACACTGGCTTTAGGCAGCATTACAATTTCTTTCAGTTAATGTGCTCTTAAAATTCATGAAGACCTAGGTCTGACCAAAAGGTATTCCAATGTGAAATAGATAAATGTGCAACTCACTCTGTTTAGTTACAGAGATATTTTGGAAGATAGAGTTAAAGTGAGTGAAAGTTCATTTTCTTTTCTTTTTTCTTTTAAAGAAGGAAAACAGAAATGAAAGTACCAAAAAGCAATTTCATATAAGGGTAACATATGTTCAATTTAAGGGCAGAACCCATAATAGAATGAAAAGCATGAGTGATGATATTTGAGAATTTTTCACATGGAAGGAGGAATAAATTTTTTTCTGATTAGAATTTGCAGAGAGATAGATATGGTATTCAGTTAGGGAAACTTTCCTAATTATTGGTTATTAAAAATAAATATGTAGTAGGTAATTACCTAAATTCCCATCACTAATGCTATATACAAAGCCCAGGGGAAAAGAAGGACTTGAGATTTATGAGAGAAAGAAATGTAAAGACAGACAGAGAAAAAGAAAGAAATACAAAAAGAAAGAGAGAAGCAAAGAGAATTAACAATGACAGCATTAGTCTAATTCTGTATAGTCATAGATTGTAAAGAGTTGGGAGAGTTTTTAAAGTTCATGTAGTCTCAATTCCTGATTTTTCAGGTGAGGAAACAAAGTTGAAAGGCTCAGTCTGCAAAACACTGCATCTCCCTTTAGGATTCTAGGGTTAAATCTGAAGGATTACGAGCCAATTCCATAGCCCATGAGATATTCACTATTGTTCTTCTACCATTGATTATCTCTTTATATCAATTATCCAGACAGCTGTAATTAAGTATCAAAAACTGGTATTTACTGAGGTTATAAGGAAAGAACAATTGGCACAAAACATATCCCTACCCAAAAAGTGTCACATTCTACCACCAGTAAATAGTTAATAAGAAAGTAAATTCAATGCCATCTGCTTCCACAGAAGGAACTGATAAGAGTCTGAATCCAAACCAAAGTAATTTTTTTTTCAGTTTCCTTCTTAATTTTTTTTTTGTTTAAGCTTCCTTTCATGAAGGGATTAATATGAGAAAATATGATCGCACATATAAAATCTATATGAAACTGCTTACCATCTGTGGGGGGGTGGGGAGTAGATAATTCGAGACTCCAAATTCTTTTTAAAATGTTGGAAACTGTTTTTACATGTAATTGGGGACAAATAAAATTAACATTTTTTAAAGAAAGTAGATTCAAATTTAGGGTTGTAACAAAGAAGTGAAACAATTCCTGGAAGTCATTTTACTGAAGTCTTCAAGATGTTTCCCTTAGGTATGATATAGTTTTTAGACTAAGATCCTTTAAGAGTGTACTTGGAGTATACTTTCCTTGTTTCATCCAGTCTGACCTTGTATCTCAATGTAAACATTTCTGCTAATTATTGCTATTCTAGGAATACTGCTAGGATGGTAATGAAAAAGTTCAGAACCACTTATCATCTGAAGTTCACAAGGTCCTACTCCAGTCAGAGTGGGATGGGGAGAGGAGATTAAAGCTTTGATTAAGGTACACTCCCCCTAAAATAATTTGTTCTCAATGGTTTAACTGGAAGTTTCCTTTATGAATCTGCTACAAGCTCAAATCATCCATTGCAACTAACTTCCTGTGACTGAGTCTTTCAACCAATATGAGCAGACTTCCTGTCACCTCTACTTGGAATGTCTTGATTAACAGATCTAGGTTTGGCTCCCATTTCTGACTGATTTGTTCATTGATTTATGTTTTCACCTAATAAAGATATCATGGCATAGCTTCTTGTTAATACTTTTAATTGGAGTCTGAATAATCTGAATCACTTGATACCTACTCTCACAAAATATTTAACAAAATATGAAACTTCTAAACAGGATCAGAGTTTTAGAGCCTGATTTTGAAAACTTAAAGGTTATAAAATCCATAATATCCATCTTACAGTTGAAGAAACTGAGACCAAAATTGGTCAAATGACTTGCCCCAAGTGACATAGCAGGTAAGTGTCTAAAGCAGAATTGAATCCAACTCTTTCTGAGTCAACATCCATTATCCACTACTATACCATATGGCCAATTTGCCAGTAACATAAAGGAATTGGGAAGTAGAAGGTGGATAAATTCACCAGGTCCCAGGAGCATCATGAGTTACATATGGACAGATAAACAACAAATTCTTTTTCAAGTAGGTCATTCATCATCTGAATTATCAATCAAGATAAAGTTCCAACTACTCATGATTATGATAAATCCATAGTAGCAGTTTTAAATTTGTTGTCAGCTCCTCTCTTTCAAACAAATCCCTAGCCCATACTCCTCTGTGTAGGGCATTCCTACTTTTGAACTCATTTGTTCACATTCATATTTCAAAATCTTTCAACCCTGTTTTCACTGGGAAAATATATTTAGTAGCCCAAGTATATAGGGTATATATGTAGGGCTATATTTAGACATATCAGAGAATTAATAAGAAATAAAAAAATGAATGTTGTACAGAAGTGAAGATATTTGGGGGAAGCTAAGTAACACAGTAGATAGATTGTCAGACCTAGAATCAGGAGGACCTTATGTTTAAATCTCTAACACATCCTAATTGTGTAACCCTGGGCAAGTCATTTGACCTCATTTGTCTAGCCCTTTTCTATCTTAGAGTTGTTAGTAAGACAGAAAATAAGAGTTAAAAAATAAAGAAGTAAAAGTTCAGAGTTTCATGTAAAGACTTTCTTTATAGTTAGGGAGGACTTACAAAGTTCATAGTTAACAATTTCAACATCTAATCAACAAAACATGAAAATCAATTGTTTTGCTATTCTAATCACTGAAATTGCTGATTGTGTTAAAATTTCTCAACTAGGTGATGTGATGAGTATAGTACTGGGTCTAGAATCAAGAAGACTCATCCTATTGAGTTCAAATCTGATACTTAGACACTTACCTTGTTTGCCTCAGTTTCTCCTCCATAAAATGAGTTGGAGAAGTAAATGACAAATCCAGCATATTTGCCAAGGAAATCCCAAATGAAATCATGATTGAAAAATTTTTCCTGGACAGACCCTATGAATCTAAATGGTAGCAAAAGAAAAAGTAAGTTAATGTCCTCTACTCTGTTTTTTTTCTTTCTACTCTGTTCTTTTATATCAGTCTCCAACTCTGGATTATAACCATTCCAAATCATGTCTAATGTTGCAGAAGAAAGTCCTAAAATCTCATTGACTGGGTCCACTACACGATTTTGCTAGCTTTACTGAGAAGTCGTGCTGTTAGACAATCCTTTATTCATCTCTTGACCTCTTTCCAAATTGCCTGTAGAACATGTTCCAAACCTTTTTAATGGAACCCCTAATTCTGTTTGCCTTTCTCTGCTCTCCATAGTAAAAATAAAGAGGTTAGATATTCTTCATTATCCTTCCTCTCCAGCTTAAAACATTTCTGCATCTCTGAATGTCATTCTAGATACCACAAAATATTTTTTGTGCTATCATTTATCTTTATTTTGTCCTTCATTGTATAGTGGAAAGAGGGCTACCAGAGTATTTAAACTCAAATCCTGTTTTGCCATTTACTATTTGTGTGAACAGGGACACATGGTTTAATCTAAGTCTTATTTTTCTCATCTATAAAAGAAGGTGGGTTGCACTAGTCATTTAACATTCTAGTCCTTAAATAATCTTATTTCAGGAAAAAATCTTGCCCCTTCTCTTTTCCAAACTTAACTCTTTCACCTATGCACTTCTTCCTTCTACTTCTTTCTTTACCTTGATACATTATTTCCAATCTCCTTTTTATCCATTTATTATCTCCACTAATCTCTTTCTCCCTACTTTTAATATGCTCAGGATCTCTAAAAATAATATTCTGACACTGATAATGTCTCTAGTTACCATTTTTTCTTTCCATTGTTTTAGAACCAATCTTCATGAAAATGTATTGTAATTCGATCTCATTTACTCTCTCAGTTCATTCTTTAATATTCATTCTAAACCTGCAACTATAAGATCTATTCAAGGTAGGATTATTCTTATTTTTCTTCCATAGTTTTTTTGAAACTCTACTTCTTTGACACTAACCTTCCCCTTATTTTCCTTTAATTGCTTTTCCACCTTCACTGAATCTAATGTCCCCCCTTTGTCCTTAAAAGTTAGTATTGCCCAGTATAAAGTCCTAGTCATATATCTCTTCCTTCATTCTTTCCTTTGGTAATTTGACCTAATCATGTGACTTTATTACTTCTTAGCAAATTATTCTTACATTTACATCTCCATTCTTTCAGCCTTTTTTTAAAAAAAAAAAAGATGCCCCCTATAATTGTCTAGGAATGGGACACATTTACCTCATACTGAAGTTACAGCATTCCTTCGAGTTCACTGTATGCAATACCAAATTTCTTTTCCCACCAAAAAAATCTCTGGACTTGCTTCTAAGAATGCCATAATAACCTCAATCTTCTTCAACATAAATCTTATTCATCCCTCCCTTTCAGTCATCATGAGTCAATAATCAGTCTATTAATTCTTTATTATATTTCTAGTTACCCCTTTCTTCATTCACATTGTGACAATCAAGGCTTAAAAAGTTAATCAGCCAATGGTTAGATTCATTCTTTAGTCTTTTCATTGTTTTCTCAGACTCTAATTTCTCCCCCTTTATCAATGTATCCTTCTTATCAATACTCATAGAGCAATCTTCATAAGAGATTTCATGGCTATCACCTCCTAGCAAATATTTTCAGTGGCCAATATTAACTTAGAGATTAAAATCTAACCTCTTTTTCCTAATATTAAAAGCCCTCTATGATAACCACTCCAACATTATCATCCACTTTTCTCTTAGATGAGTCTTCTTTTGGTTTCTCTCTGGTTTTAAAGTTAGTCATGTTTATGCCTTGCCCTATAATCTTAAATAATCTATTTCTGAATATCATTACAAATTCTCTTTCCCTTTATTGAAATTCTGCCATTGTAGTTAAGATTCAGAAAAATTATCCCCCTTTTTGGTCATATCATCTAGTCTTAGCCCTCCTTTCCTCAGAATTTCTATCACAGTTTTTGTTTGTACCATTCACTTGGTCTTTACCATGTAATGCTTTTTAATACGTTAATCTTGTGGGGGTTTATAGGTGGTCCAATAGATTGAGAGCCAGGCCTAGACACTGGAGGTTCTGGGTTTAAATCTGATCTCAGACACTTCCTAACTGTGTTTCCTTGGGCAATTCACTTAGTCCCCATTACCTAGCCCTTGCTGCCCTCCTGCTTTGGAACCAGCATTGATTCTAAGATAAAAGTTAAGGATTACAAAAAAAGGTTTATCTTGTATATTTTCCTATCAAATCTTTTCCAACTAGATTATAAGGAATTTATCAAGAATTATGTTTTAGAATCACTAATACAAAACAACGTGAGAATGATGCAGTGGTTAGAGAACTGACCCCAAAGTCAAGAATACCTGAGTTCAGTTTCCACTTCTAATGCACACTTGGCTGTGTGACTGGGCAAATTGCATAATCTCTCAGTGTTGCAGACAAATTTCTAAAAGTATAAGTTGCAAAGGATATGCTGATATATGCATCGATAGAGGGAATTTCCTCGGCTTGTATTTCCTTGACCAGTGAAATCACAGGTCTGATTTTTCTCTCTAACAAAACAATTCTGTTTCTAGTGTAATATTTATTGGGAAAGGGAATGGGATTGGGAAAAAGGGAGATAAGAGGAGGTTTGTATGGGTAAGGAGGAGTTGAAGGGAGAGAGGGTATATTGCTTGGTGAGGCAAGGGAGGGAGATGCCCCCTGATGAGAGGAAGCTGCAGGGGTCCGATAAGGACTCTTTGTCCTGGAATGATTGAGCTGAAGTTCAGCTCCCTCTATGACCAGAAATGATAGTCCACTTATCTGACTGCAAATTCAAATAACATAAAGTTTAATAACTAGTTGGGATTGGAGTTTTTCTCAGCTTCAGACCTGAGGCCAGGCCCCAGAGGCTGGCGGAGAGTTTGTCCCACTCCTGTCTGCTCTCGTTGTTCTAATTTAGAATCTCAGCAGTACACAGAAAGCAAACAAGAACAATTCTAACCTTTAGAAGCCTGTGTCTTTGGGCTGAACCAAGAAGAGCATGCCACTCCAGACTGGGCTGAATGAGCTCCTCTCTCCTCCAACACTGGGAAACAAGACCCACCTGGCAGGAAGCAAGTGCTAGTCCCAAGATCCAACTGCCACTCCCAGTTGGGCCCTTCCCCCACAAACTGTCAGTCTTGTTTCCTTTCCACACTAGAAATAGTGGGAGATCAATAAACATTGTTGAGATTTAAATAGCAGAATTGATGAAATAGAACGGTAAAGTGTGGTGCAAAAGAAAATCAGTTATGTAGACTTAAATGACTGTGAACTGTGGTAATAGTATATTTTCTACATTTGCAGTTGAAATTTAATTGTCAGAACAATAATGAACAATCAGATAATAAACCTAGATCATTATTTACTAATAGTACTAATAAATAACAAGTATGTTGCTGATGGAGTTGTGAATTGATCCAAACAGTCTGCAAAGCAATTTGGAATTATGCCCAAAGGGCTTTAAAAGACTGTATGCCCTTTGATCCAGCAAAACCACTACTTGGTTTGTAACAAGAGAAAATACAAGAAAGTTGTACAAAAATATTCATAAGCACATTCTTTGTAGTAGCAAAATTATAAAATAGGGGATGTTCGATTGGGGAATGGCTAAACAAATTGTGGTATATGGTGGTGATGGAAAACTATTGTGCTATAAGGAATGATGTACTTACTGGAGGATTTCTATATCAACTGGAAGAACTAATGCAAAGTGAAATGAGAAGAACCAAGAGAACATTGTACAAAGAAAATGAAACATGGTGGAATGATCAAATGTAATGGACTTTGCTACTAGTATCAGTGCAATTATCCAGGACAGTTCGGAGGGATTTATGAGAAAGAATGCTATCGACATCAAGAGAAAGAACTGTGAGTGTAGAAATGCAGGAAAAAAATATATATGAGTTATTATCATGTGTTTATATGAGTATATGATTTGGGGTTTGGGTTTCAAAAGATCATCACTCTATTACAAAAATGCATAATATGGAAATAGGTATCAAGTGATAACATTTGTATAAACCAGTGAAATTGCTTCTTGACTCCGGGAGGGGGAAAAGAAGAGTGGAAGGAAAAAATGTATCATGAAAACATGGAAAAATATTTTATAAAATAAGTAAAAAATAAATGTAGATAATAAAAAATCTGCATGTGTGGAGGCAGCATAGAGGATAGTTCATAATTTGAATTTGTTCAAGAATCAATTTTAGATTTCAAGAGAACTAATGGAGGAGGGAGAGCAGAAAAAATGAAAGCAGTTATATAGTTAATCCAATACCACATTAGTCATTGCCCAGTTAACATAGATTACCATCTACTTACTATGGTAAGAAAATCCCACCACCTTTAAGCCAAAGAAATATAATGCTAAAATTCAGGAGCACCTATTCATTTACTATCTAGTCCTTTTACTATCAATTTTCCAGTTATAATTTAGTGAGAAGAGAGAGGCATTAAAAATCAAAGTGACTTGAATCTGAAAAAGGTATCAAGATGTAGTTGAAGTTTTGATTATAAGTACAAGTGGTTATTTTCCTATTGATTTGTCATTTCTATTTAGTATAGTTACACCATAAAATAATGGTCAAAATAACTCTGGAAATTATGGCTCTGGAGAAATGTACTACTAGTGAAATTGCAGAGAATAAATTCACAGTGCCTTAGGTTGTTAGCTGCTAGAATGAGAGCTGTATTTTTTCCTGAATCCTTTGCAGTAGGGAGTAGGTTGTGCAAACCCACAATGAAAAAATAAGAATGTTAAATTTAATATTGAAAAGAAAATTAAGCTTTCTTCATTCCTATATTTTATATTCATCCTCATAGAGAGAAACTCTAAAGGACTAGTTTATTCAAGTATATTATATTTTTAATCATTAAAGAAGTTGAGAAAGGATAACTATGATTCAAGTTATCCTTAAGCATTACTTGTTTATAAATCAAATGAGGTTTTAATTTTTCCAGATAATAAAAAATTTCATGTGCTATTGCTTTTCCTTGTAACATGTTATTATAAAGTTATCCAGACCAATTAAAAGTAAATTCATGGTTTCCTAAAACAAGATAGTTTAAATATGATCCACTGTCTCAAGATAAATGATCATTATTCTTTCTTAGAGGCATTTCTTACCTGGACCTTTGCCCATATGCATATTTTTCTCTTGCCTGCCTGTTCTCTTCTCTCTTTTATGCTCCACTTGAGACTGTATAGAAACTGCTTGTCAAACAGCAAACGTAGAACTGTTTGCTTTCATTTTACAGGGAGCTCAGTCTCCACCTCCCCCCACACCATCTCCATCTCCAGAAATTTTCTTGAATAGCCATCTGAAATGAAAATTAGATTCATTTTTACTAGTAAAAAAATCTACTCAATTCTTATGGCAATTACCTGTGTTTTCTGCTCCAGAGAGATCTCGAATTATATTTTGTGAGCAGTTCTGTTGAAGATTGCTTCAATTCATTCAATATAATAGTGATTTCTAGGTGGTCAATTATACAAAACTATGGAAGCCAATCACCACTTCCTAACTCCATTTTCCTGCCCTAGCTAAGATTTATAGACTTCCTCCTGTTAGATATTACCTTTCCCTCTTTGATAGTTCTGTATACATGTTTCAAGTCCCCTAAGCTGGTTCAGATAGATGTCATGTAAATAACCTAACATGTAAATTTTTCCTATTCATTCACTTCATAAGAATTTATTGAAAGCCACTTTTGTGCCTACCATTCTCAGTTACATATAAGAAGACAGTATGCTTGCATTCAAGGAACTCATAATCTAGATCAAGAGATGATAGACTGGTTGATAGACTGAGAGACAGATGATATACTATCTATATATGTGTAGCATATAGCAAGAATGCCTATATAGATATATCTTTCAGTCATTTTCCTGAATATATACCTAAAAGTTGCTGATACATTCAAAGCATTAAAGTGATCTAAAACAGATCCTTGTATTTAAAGATAAGTATTTGGAAGGATCTCAGAGCATTCCTAACCTCAATATGCAATACTCAAATGTTTTACCTTTTTATTTATTACTCTTATAATTTCTACACCATTGATCTTGCCTTTTTATGCCTTTTAATGATTGTAATTCCAACATTGTTGATAAAATGCAGCAACTTTCTTGCATATATAAGATGTCTTCTGAATTCCTTTAATACATCTATTTACCAACTATTTTGATTTTAATTTTTAAAATGATGTTGTATGATCCATATTCTAAAGGACCTCTCCAAATAACCGAACTTTAAAAAGAGCCCCTCTGCTCTCAGAAACCCAGATTCTTTTGGCCTGATACAATCTCTTTTACATTTTGTTGCTCATGTTTCCTGTGATATAGGCCTGTTAGGTCCCCACAGGGCACAATATCACCACCTGCCATGAGATTGAAGTTAAAGGGAGGACAATCACACACCTTTCTCGGTGGATTCTTACCCTACTCCAATAACTTTTACTCTTCCTGTACTCATTCCTCAGTAGTTAGCATATATCCCCTTCAATGCTCCCCATCTAGTGAGGGAGAATGCAGCATCCCATAGCTGCCAATGTAAAAATTTCACACCCTACCCCAGAATCCCTATTCTCTTATTTCTATTCATCTTAAAATACCCGCCATTACTAATTCCCCACCTCAGCTCTGCTCTGCTCTTCCATTATTCTCTCTGGAATATCTGCTCCATAATTAATAAATTTCTTTTTACCTTAAATCTTTAGTTTCTTAATCCTTCCACCATCTGTCACTCACAGATGAAACTTGTCTTTCTCTCTTTTTTTACCTTTATCTTCTGTTTTATGATTAATATTTAGTATTGGTTCCAAAGCAGAAAATCAATAAGGGTAAGGCAATGGAGGTCAAGTTACTTGCCCAGGATCACATAGTGACCAAGTATCTGAGGCCAGATTTGAATCCAGAATCTCCTCTCTCCAGACCTGGCCCTCTATGCACTGAGCCACCTAGCTACCTCCTTGGCTCCCTCTTGATTACATAGCTTCCCTTATAACCCCTTCCAGTACTGCCTACACTTTCTCTCATATCTTCAATTTTTTGGTCATGGTGGGAGAGTCAAACATACCCTTTGCTCCCTAAGACCACTTCCATATGTTCTCTCTACCATAAGAAATATATCCAGGTGTCAATCAATCAACATTTATTCATTCAGTACCTACTACATGCCTAGAACTATGATAGCCACTGTGGATACAAGTACAGAAGATGAAGCATTCCTGCTAACAAGAATCTTGCATTTTAATGGGGGAACACAATAAGTACATAAAAATATATACAACATAAAAATAAAATTAATGACTATATACCAAGTGCTTAAATATAGGGGAGTTTGGGGGAAGTACACCAGCAGTTAAGGGAATCAGAAAATACTTCATGCAGATTATAGTTGAGCTGCATCTGAAAAGAAGACAAAGACTCTGCAAGGTGGAGGTTAAAAGGCAGTGCATCCTGAGGTGTGGACCATGGGAAATGCAAAGAGATAGAAATGGAAAATGGAGTTGTGTGTGTGGAGAGTGGGGAAAAGGCCAGTTTGATTGGATCACAGAGTGTGTGAGACACTGCAAAGATTGGTTAGAGATTGAAGACAGCTTCTAAAGCTAAAAAGGCTAGTGTCCTCTGGTTCTGACCTGGGCTAGCTTCTCTTCTTCCTCTGTACTATTTATCTTGGTGATCTCATCAGTTCCCATAGATTTAATTACCGTCTCTATACTAATGATTCTCAGATCTATCCGTCTTGCTTCAATCTCTTTGCTGACCTCCAAACTCCCATCTCCAATTGCTTTTCATGAATTGGATTCTGGTACACTTCTTTAACTCAGTATGCCCAAAATGGAAACCATAATCTTTTCTCCAAATCCTTTTACCCTGGTGTCTTTCTATTAGACTGTAATATAGAGTGCAACATTATCCTTCCATTCTTTCAGGTTTACAATGTAGGGCTCCTAATTTTCCCTTACTACCCCCCAGATGTAATCTGTTCCCCAGGCCTCTCTGTTTCACTTTCCCCAGTCTAATCCAGTCTCTATCCATTGAGTCACTAAAGCAATTTTCTTCAAGTATAAGATTAATAATGTCACTTTAGTGGCTCCATAGTGCCTCCAAGATCAAACAAAATACTCTGTTTGGCATTCAAAACCCTTCATAATATAGCCCTCTCCTACCTTTCTAGACTCCTTACTCCCTGATACATACTCTTTGCTCCCTGACAGGTACTCTGATACTCTATTCCACAAACAAGATACTCCATTTCTTAGCTCCAAGGTTCTTCTCTTCCCCCATGCTTTGGACTCTCTATCTCTCTCACTCCCCTCTTCTCAACCCATTGACATCCCTGGCTTTTCTCATGTCCCAACCAAAATCCTTTTGGTCTACTTCCAGTACTAAGGACAATACCTGTGGGATTGACTGTTTGGGAATTATCTTGGAGTCATCTGGGTGATCTGGGAGTTATCCACATATAGATGATAGGATGTAGGATATAATGAGATTGCCAAGAGCGAATATACATGTAGAGGGAGAAAAAAAGAGAGCTTAAGAGAATCTTGGGGAAGATTCATAATTCAGAGATATAATATGGGGACCAAGAAAAATCTGTCAGACAGGAGAAAAGCCAAGTAAGCATAATATCATCAAACAAACAAAAAAAAATAAGAAAGATTATGGTTAAATGTCAGATGGTTCAGGGACATCTTGAAGGATTAGAAGGAAAAAAAGGCCATTAGATTTGACAATTCAAAGATCACTGTCAACTTCAAAGAGAGTATTTTCATTTGAATGATGTAGTCAGAACAGAGATTGCAAAGAGTGTTGATTAGTGATTGAGAGGAAATAAAGTAGAAGAATCAAGTATAGTTATTTTTTCAAATGGCTTGTCTAAGAAAATAAAGATAATAGCGTGAGGTGTGAAGTTGGGTTTTTTTTAATAATAGGGAAGATTTGGTGCTTATAAAGAAATGACTATTTGATAGAAAAAGGTCAAAAATTCAAGATGAGGAATGATTGTGGGTTCAGTCTGTTGGCAAAGATAGAAAGGAATGAGATCAAGTGCATATGTAAAGAATAGAGCACCTCTGTGTGAGAAACAGAGGAAAGGATAGAATAAGAAATGAAGAAAAGAGGGTATTCAATAAAGACAACAGTAAAAGGGGAGTTCACAACATACACACTCAATTGTCTTAGTAAAGTAAAAGACATAATGGCCAGAAGTTAGGAAAGAGAGTTCTCAGAAGTTTAAGAAGGTAGAGAAAGTTTGAAATTTTCAGCTGTGGGTATTGACATTGAGAATCAATTAGAGTCATCAAAAGATTCCTTTGCTATAGCTGAGGTTACATAGCATGAATTTGTATTGTCCTCAGATATTTCAAAGTGAGTAGAAGAAGAGGAAGCAGTTACTAGGAGTAAATCTAGGTCTGAGGTTTAACAAGAAAGGATATGTAATAGCATAATAAGGGGAGGAATTCAAGAGAAAAGAAATATGGAGTTTGAAATTGGGTTGAGGTTGGAGAGAGAAAGATGAAATCAGATCAAGGATAAAGGTCTGAGAAAATACCAAGGTTGAAGAACCAGAAGTATTGATGAGGAAAACTAATTTAGAATGAGTAATGCATAGATATAGAATAAAAACATATCATGGTTAAATAATGGAAAGTCAGAATTTCTAATTAAAGAAGTGAAATTTTTTCCTTGAGAAAAATCAAAGAATGACTAGAGGATGATCAGGGAATGGGTTTCCTAAAGGTATCATAATCTTCTTTTATCAATGAGTTCAATATTTAGTTTACAGTCTTTTTCATTTGAAATCCTAGCCTCAGGCTAAGGGACTTCAATTCCCACACTGAATGTTCTATGAAATACTCAACTTCCTAATTCTTCATTCTACTCAATTCTTGTGCTTACTCTCTACATCATCTCAACTACATACAAAGAGGATAATACCTATGAATCCTGATATCATTCATAAGTGTTCTACTTTCATTTCATGAACTTCCAAATTCCTCCTCTGGTTATATTTCATCATTGCATCTTTCTTCACATCTTATGACCTCCTTCTTTAGCTTCACTATGATCTCCATAATCTCTCTTTCTCTGTTATTTCATCAACTATCATTGCTGCAGTCTGTACTCTCTTCCTTTCCCTATGCTGACAGATTATTAAACAAATTCAACTCTATATCATTCTCTACTCTTGAATTCCTTGCCTCTTTTTTCAATAGATCAACATGACTTGACAACCCCCAATCTCCTGTTATTCCTACCATTCACTTCCTTCATTACTATTCATGTACTGCTGAATGAAGCTGGGAGATACCATGAAACCATGTTGATTGCACCCATTACAAATACCTGTTATCTAATCTCAACTGGAACTTCACCACAGCAAGGTAATCTTTCTATTCTCCTCAGACAATTCACTATCCCATTCTTGAAAGAGATAATTCGAAATCTTCTAACCTTCCATCAAGCCTTCCATCCTTTCACACTCTCTGCTGAGGACTTGCATTTATATTCACTAAAAACCAAAATCTAGTTCATTCTCTGAGAGCTCCTTCTTTTCCTTATTTCACATTGCTGAGACAGAATCCCTTGCCCTTCCCTTTCTCATATCTTGAATAAAGAAGAATCACTTCTCCTTGAACCTCTACATGTACACCATGCACGCTATCCCTTCCCATCTTCTTCAATAAATTGTCCCTGTTACCATCTCCCCTCTTTTTTATCCCAAACCCATCTTTATATACAGGATCTTTCATGTTTGCCTAAAAACTGATCATGCATCTTTCACCCTTAATTAAAAAAAACAACAACTTAATTTAATCACTACTATTCCTGCTATGTCTTTCCTGCCCTTCCAGACTAAACTTTTTTGGAAAAAGGGACTACTACATCTTCTGTAACTTTCTTCTAAATTCTACAGTCCTATTTCTGACCTCATCATTCAACTGAAACTACTTTCATATCAGCAAAATCATAGTTATCATCATCATTACAGTTAACATTTTTATACTGGCTTAAAATTTTCATTCTTTTTTTCATTTCCAATTCACCCCTTTCTGCATCCACCTACCCAATCGGAAGGCAAGAAATGAGCTACCCTTTTTACACATTTTTTTTTAATTTTATAATTCTTTTTTTAATTTAATTAATTTATTTAGACAATTTAGAACATTATTTCTTGGTTACAAGTCATATTATTTCCCTCCCTCTTCTGTCCCCACCCTTCCCGTAGCTGAAGCGCAATTTCACTGGGTAATATATGTGTCCTTGATCTAAACCTATTTCCATGTTGTTGGTGATTGCATTAGGATATTCATTTAGAGTCTACATTCCCAAACATATCCCCATGACCATTGTATTCAAGCAGTTCTTTTTCTTCTGTATTTCTATTCCCACAGTTTTTCCTCTGAATGTGGATAGAGTTCTTTCTCGCAGATCCCACCACATTGTTCAGGATGACTGCATTACCACTAATGGAGAAGTCCATTAAATTTGATTGTAGAGGACAGCTGGGTAGCTCCGTGGATTGAGAGCCAGGCCTAGAGATGGGAGGTCCTAGGTTCAAATCTGGCCTCCAACACTTCCTAGCTGTGTGACCCTGGGCAAGTCACTTGACCCCCATTGCCTAGCCCTTATCACTCTTCTGCCTTGGAGCCAATATACAGTATTGACTCCAAGACAGAAGGTAAGGGTTTAAAAAAAAATTGATTGTACCACAGAGTATTGGTCTCTGTATACAATGTTCTCCTGATTCTGCTCCTTTCACTCTGCATCAATTCCTGGAGGTTGTTCCAGTCCCCATGGAATTCCTCCACTTTATTATTCCTTTGATCACAATATTCCATCACCAACATATACCACAATTTGTTCAGCCATTCCCCAATTGAAGGACCTAACCTCATTTTCCAATTTTTTGCCATCACAGAGAACATGGTTATGAATAATATTGTACATGTCTTTTTCCTTATTATCTCTTTGGGGTACAAACCCAGCAGAGCTATGAATGGATCAAAGGGCAGATAGTCCTTTAGAGCCCTTTGGACATAGTTCCAAATTGCCCTCCAGAATCATTGGATCAATTCAGAGCTCCACCAGCATTGCATTAATGTCCCAACTTTGCCACATCCCCTCCAACTTCAGAGTTGTTTTAATTTGCATCTCTCTGATTATAAGAGATTTAGAACACTTTTGCATGTGCTTATTAATAGTTTTGATTTCTTTATCTGAAAATTGCCTATTCTTGCCCCTTGCCCATTTGTCAGTTGGAGAATGGCTTGATTTTTTTGTACAATTAGTTTAGCTCTTTATAAATTTGAGTAATTAGACCTTTGTTAGAGGTTTTTGTTATGAAGATTGTTTCCCAATTTGTTGCTTCCTTTCTAATTTTGGTTACATTGGTTTTGTTTGTACAGAAACTTTTTAATTTGATGTAATCAAAATTATTGATTTTACATTTTAAGACTTTTTCTAGCTCTTGCTTGGTTTATAAGTCTTTCCTTTCCCAAAGATCTGACAAGTATACTATTCTGTTTTCACCTAATTTGCATATAGTTTCCTTCTTCATATTCAAGTCATTCACCCATTCTGAGTTTTTCTTGATGTAGGGTATGAGATGTTGATCCAAACCTAGTCTCTCCCATACTCTCTTCCAATTTTCCCAGCAGTTTTTATCAAATAGTGGATTTTTGTCCAAAAAGCTGGAATCTATGGGCTTATCATAAACTATCTTGCTGAGGTCACTTACCCCAAGTCTATTCCACTGATCCTCCTTTCTGTCTCTTAGTCAGTACCAAATTGTTTTGATGACCACTGCTTTATAGTATAGTTTGAGATCTGGGTCTGCAAGTCCTCTTTCCTTTGCATTTTTATTTTTCATGATTTCCCTGGATATCCTTGATCTTTTGTTTTTCCAAATGAACCTTGTGATGGTTTTTTTCTAATTCAGTAAAAACGTTTGCTGGTAGTTCAATGGGTATGGCACTAAATAAGTAAATTAATTTGGGCAGGATTGTCATTTTTATTATGTTAGCTCATCCTACCCATGAGCAATCATTGTTTATCCAACTGTTTAGATCTAGTTTTAATTGTATGGAGAGTGTTTTGTACTTGTGTTCATATAGTTCCTATGTTTGTTTTGGCAGATAGATTCCTAAGTTTTTATATTGCCTAAGGTAATGTTAAATATAATTTTTCTTTCTAATTCTTGCTACTGAGATTTGTTGGAAATATATAGAAATGCTGGTGACTTGTGTGGGTTTATTTTGTATCCTGCAACTTTGCTAAAGTTGTTGATTATTTCAACTAGATTTTTGGTTGATTCTCAAGGATTCTTTAAGTAGACCATCTGCTAAAAGTTATGGCTTGGCCTCCTCATTGCCTATTTTAATACCTTCAATTTCTTTTTCTTCTCTAAATGCTACAGCTAGTGTTTCTATTACTATGTTAAATAATAGAGATGATAATGGGCATCCTTCTGTCACTCTTGATCTTATTGGGAAGTCCTCTAGTTTATCCCCATTACATATGATGTTTGCTGACAGTATTTATTATTTTTAGGAAAGGCCCTCCTATTCCTATGCTTTCTAGTGATTTCAATAGGAATGAGTGTTGTATTTTGTCAAAGGCCTTTTCTGCATCTATTGAGATAATCATGTTATTTTTGTGGGTTTGCTTGTTAATATGGTCAATTATGTATATGGTTTTGCTAATATTGAAGCATTCTTATATTCTTGGTATGATTCCTACCTGGTCATAGTGAATAACCCTTGTGATCACTTGCTGGAGTCTTTTTGCTAGTATCCTATTTAAGATTTTTGCATCTGTATTCATTAAGGAGATTGGTCTATAGTTTTCTTTCTCTGTTTTTGACCTGCCTAGCTTTGGAATCAGTACCATATTTGTGTCATAAAAGGAATTTGGTGGTAGAACTCCTTCTTTGATTATTCTGTCAAATAGTTTGTATAATATTGGGATTAGTTGTTCTTTGAAGGTTTGATAGAATTCACTTGTGAATCCATCTGGTCCTGGGTATTTTTTCTTAGGAAGTTCTTTGATGGCCTGTTGGATTTCATTTTCTGATATGGGGTTGTTTAAGTAGTCTATTTCTTCCTCTGTTAGTCTAGGCAATTTATATTTTTGTAAATATTCATCCATATCACCTATAATGCCATATTTATTGCCATTTAATTGGGCATAATAGATTTTAATGATAGCCTTAATTTCCTCTTCATTAGAGGTGAGGTCACTCTTTTCATCTTGGATACTGTCAATTTGACTTTCTTCTTTCTTTTTTTTTTAATTAGACTGACCAATACTTTGTCTATTTTGTTTGTTTTTTCAAAGTACCAGCTTCTAGTCTTATTTATTAAAACAATAGTTCTTTGACTTTAAATTTTATTAATTTCTCCTTTGAGTTTTAGGATCTGTAATTTAGTCTTCTTTTGAGAGTTTTTAATTTGTTTACTTTCTAGTTTTTTAATTTGCATGACCAATTCATTGACATCTGCTCTCTCTAATTTGTTAATATATTAACACATGGATATAAATTTCCCCCTGAGTACTGCTCATAGATTTTTAGAAGGATTTCTCATCCCATAGATTTTTAGAAGGATGTCTCATCATTGTCATTTTCTTCATTGAAATTAGTAATTGTTTCTATGACTTGTCCTTTAACTAACTGATTCCAGAGAATCATATTGTTTAATTTCCAATTAATTTTTTATTTGCCTCTCCATGTACACTTACTAATTATTATTTTCATTGCATTGTGATCTGAGAAGGTTGCATTTATTATTTCTGTTCTTTTACCCATGTTTGCAATGTTTTTATGCCCTAGTACATGGTTAATCTTTGTGAATGTACCATGTGCTGCTGAAAAGAAAGTGTATTCCTTTTTGTCCCTATTTATTTTTCTCCACATATCTACTAACTCTAATTTTTCTAATATTTCATTCACTTTTCTTAGCTCTTTCTTATTTTTTGGTTTGATTTATCTAGTTCTGATAGAGGAAAGTTCAGGTCTCCCATTAGTATAGTTTTTCTATCTAGTTCATCCTTGAACTCCACTAGTTTCTCCTTTAGAAATTTGGATGCTATGCCATTTGGTGCATACATGTTTAGTACTGATATTTCCTCATTGTCTATACTGCCTTTTATCAGAATGTAATTACCTTCCCTATTTCTTTTAACTAGATCAATTTTTACTTTAGCTTTATCAGATATCATAATTGCAACTCCTGCCTTTTTTTTCTCAGTTGATGCCCAATAGATTTGGCTCCATCCTCTTACTTTTACCCTCTGTGTGTCTACCTTCCTCGTGTGTGTTTCTTGTAGACAACATATAGTCTGGTTTTGGTTTCTAATCCACTCTGCTATTTGCTTGCATTTTATGAGTAAGTTCATTCCATTCACATTCAGAGTTATGATTACTAGCTGTGTATTTCTCAGCATTTTGATTTCCACTCCTAGTCCTGCCTTTTCTTCATTCACTATTTCCTTCTACACCAATGTTTTGTTTTTAACCAGTGACCCTAATTCCCACCCTTATTTTATTGACCTTTCTTATTCTCCCCTTATTTCCTTTACAGTCCTTTTAAACTCCCCCCACCCTCTCCCTCCCTTGTACTGCTTCCCTCCCCACCAATCTATTTGTTACCCTTCTACTTCCCTATGGAGAGCAAATCAATTCCCTCCCCCAATGTATATGATTGTTCTTCCCTCCTTGATTAAATTTCAATGCATGTAAGAGTTGAGTATTTCCTATCTCCAACCTCTTTACCCCTCCAGTGTATTGATGTTCTCCCCCCTCCCACCATGTGCTTCTTTGTGACCTATAAATTTACCCCCTTTTGTTTCTTTTCCCATTTCTTTTAGTATTAACCTCTTTTTTGGCTCTCGTATACATATATATGTATATATACATACATACACATATATATGTATTTATGCATACATATACCTATATCCATACTTATGTCATGGCATTTCATCCTATACAGTTTGTCACTGTTCCCTCTAAGTGTAATTCTTCTAGCTGCCCTGGTGGTAATAACAATTTTTAAGAATTACCAATGACCTCTTTTCTTATAGGGATACATATCATTTTAAGTTATAGAATCTCTTTAAAAAAAAAAAAAAGGTGGCTCTTTTGTTTTTTGGTTTTGTTTTTCTCTTTTTCCCTCTTTCCTAATTACCTTTTGATGATTCTCTTGAGTTCTGGGTTTGGGCATCAAATTTTATGTTCAGGTCTGGTCTTTTCTTTACAAATGCTTGGAATTATGCTGTTTTGTTATATGACCATATTTTCACCTATAAGAATATAGTCAGTTTTGCTAGGTAGTTGATTATTGCTTGTAGACCTAGTTCCTTTGCTTTCCAGAAAGGCCTTTTGGTCCTTTAGTGTAGATGCAGCCAGATCCTGTGTTATACTCACTGTGGTTCCGTGGTATCTGAATGACTTCTTTGTAGCAGCTTGTAATATTTTTTCCTTGGTCTGATAGCTCTTGAATTTGGCTATAAAATTCCTGAGTGTTGTCAGTTGGGGATTAAGTACAGGAGGTGATCTGTGAATTTCTTCAATCTCTACTTTTCCCTCTTGTTCCTGAATATCAGGACAGTTTACTTGGATAATTTCCTGTAGTATAATGTCCAGCTTTTTCTTGTGTCCTGGTCTTCTGCTAGATCAATGATTCTTAAGTTGTCTCTCCTGAAACAATTTTCTAAATCTTTTGTTTTTTGAATGAGGTGCTTCATATTTTCGACAATTTTTTCATTCTTTTGATTTTGTTTTATAGTGAAGTGCTGCCTTGTGAATTCGCTTGCTTCTAGTTGTTGTATTCTGGTTTTTAAAGAATGGATTTCATCCCTGGCTTTTTGGTCATCCTTCTCCTTCTTATCTTTCATCTCCTTTTTCTCATTTTCATGCTGATTAATTTTGGCTTTCAAGACACTATTTTCTTGTTTTAGTTCAAATGTCTCTGTTTCCAGATGACTTATCTTGCTTTTTAATGTTCTTTTCCCACTTGTCTTCAACTTCTCTTAATTGTGTTTTGAATTGTATTTTGAGTTCTTCCAAAGCCTGTATCCAATTTGCTGGAGTTTCTGTTTTTTGGCTTGGTGTTCCCTCATCTTTCTATGTTCCATTTTCTCTTTGTTAATTGCCTTTATAGAAGCTTTCAATTGTATTTTCTTTTTTCTTTTTCTGTTGTTTGCTCATATTTACCCTATCTTTACTCCCTGCAGTTGTCTGCACTCTTGCTCCTCTGTGGTTTTGGGCTTTTCTGTCAGCCTTCACCCTTGGAGCTTAGTCAGCAAATCTCTCAGAGCTATCTGTGGGGAATGGGTGATAGAGCTTGATCTTCCCTGTCCTCTGAAGACTTTTATGGCATTAAATCCAGCTGGACTGAGCTGGATGTGCCCTGAGGCAAAAACCTCTGGAAGGCAGGGCAATATGGAGTGTCTCTGCTGCTACAACTAGGCTGCCCACTCTGTATTCTGCACTTCTTCTCCAACTGCTTCCACCTTTGTTCAACATTCTGAGCCTGGCACAGCTTTGCCCACAAGGCATTCCCTTCAGACCAGCAACCTTGCCCATTCAGAGGTTCCAGCTGCTGCTGGAGGCTTAGTGCTCTAGATGGGAGAGGGGCCTGGGACCTTCCTTCTTCCTTTCCCCTTAAACCTGAGTGTTCTTAAATTCAGGCTTTGGGGGTGGGGGGGGTATACCTTTTAAGTTGAGTCCAGCAAGAGGGTTACTTGGCTGTCTTGTAGGTTTGATTTTTAGTCCCCTAGGAGCATTTAGTTTCTAATTGGTAAGGAAGGGTTTTTAGAGGTCTGAACTTTCGTTGCCTCTATGCCACCATCTTGACTCTGCCTCCCTTTTTACATATTAAGTCATCCACAAAATATTTTCACATTAGTCATGGGGGGAAAAAAGATAAGAAAACTAAAGAAATACATATGCTTCATTCTGAACTCTGAGTCCATCAGTTAGATATCTGAAGGTGGTTAACTTTACATCATGAGTCCTTTGGAGTTGTAATAAATCACTGTACCAATCCAAGATTCTAGGTCTTTCAATTGATTCATTTCACAATGTTGCTCTTACTTTATAGATTGGTTTTCCATTTTTGCTTATAGTTCATCCCAGTTTTCCCCCCTTCTAAAACTATTCCTTTCATCATTGCTTATACCACAATTGTAATCCATTATATTTTATAATTTATTCAGTCATTCATCAGCTTCCAAATCTTAGCAACCACAAAAAAAGAGCGGCTATAAATATATCTATACATATGGGTCCTATTCCTGTTTTCTTTGATCTCTAGGATGTAGATGTAGTAACATTTCTGGGTAAAGGGTATGCATAGTTTAAGAGTCTTTTAGGCATAGTTCCAAATTGCTTTTGGTGAAATGGAGAGAATGTTTTAGTTCACAATTTCCCTAAAAACAGTGTGTTTGTATCCCAGTCCTGCCAAATCCAGCACTGTCATTTCCCCTTTTTGCCATACTAACTAATCTGATGGGTGTTGAGTGGTACCTCAGAGTTGTTTTAACTAATCTTTCTCTAATTGTTAGTGATTAGAGACTTTTAGATGACCACTAGTTCTTTAGATGATTTAATTTTAAGAGTTTTATGTATTTTTATGCTCTCTAGTGTTTATAAGAGAAATGAAAGTTATGTTTTCTCCAATTTTTTCTCAGCATCTATTGATGTCATCATGTAGTTTTATCATTTATATTATTAGCTTGATTTTTTTATGTTTATGGTCTTCTTTATGTCAAACACTGTATTCCTGGTATAAATTTAGCTTGACTTGAGTGCATAATATTTCTAACATTTTCATGTCTATTTCCCATAATTTTATTTAGCATTTTGCATGAGATCTTTAGGTGCTAATACACGATCAATTTTTGTAAAGGTGTTGAGTAAAGCTGAAACTATATAAATTCCTTTCTCAATGCATTCAGTAACTGTCAGAGAGCTATAATCTCTGATATCCTTAAAGGTTTATTAAGCACTTTAAATTCTTTCTTGTAATTTTTTTAGTTAATTTGTCTAGATATGAAAGGGGTATATTTAGATCTTCCTTTACAGTTTTGTTAGAAATTTCCCCCTCCAGTTACTGAAAGGGAAGAATTAGAGAATAAGGATTTATACAGCACCAACTGTATGCCCAGCTAAGAACTTTACAATGATCATCTAATTGTTCCTGGGAAGTACTTGCTATTATCATGCTTATTTCTACTGAGGAAGAAGACAGAGGTTAAGTGACTTGCCTTACACACAGCTAATGAACATCTGAGCTAGATTTGAACTCCTGGTCCTAGAACCAGTGTTTCTGGACATTGCCTCTATTAACTTTCTCCTTTACTATTGAGATGTTTTGCCATTTGCTGCACATGCATTAATTATTTGAAATTGCTTTAAAGCACAAAGCTATTTCCTTCCTTATTTCTTTTTTATCATGGTCATATTTATTACAGCCTATCTGAAACAATAACTGGTATCCACAACCATCTCACAGTCCAAGCTTTCTCTCTATTACAATGACAGCTGCCAAGTATTATGTAATCCTTACCACCTTTGATAATTCTTTCTTTTTGGCAGCTTTAAGTATTTCTTTCTCTGGATTTTGACTAAAGCACTTAAAGGAGTTTTTTGGGGTTTGTTTTTTTTAAGTTTCTTTCAGTAGGTGACTGGTGGATTCTTGCTACTTTTGCTTTTTCTTTGGTTATAAGTTCTAGGCAGCTTTTATTCATCATTTCCCGAAATATGGCAGCCACACTTTTTTTCTGTCATGATTTTCTAATAAACCAATCATTCTTATAGCCTTTTTAGTTTGTTTTCTAGGTCAGTGCTTTTTAATGGTATTTTCTAAAATCCTCATCTTTACTTTATTTTTAACCTTTTGACTTTGGTTTACCCTTATTGTTGCATTGAGTCATATTGTCTGTTTTACCCATTCTAATTTTGAAGGATTAATTTCTGTCATGTGATTTTCACTTTTCTTTACTCTGTAGCTATTCTATTTTGAATTTTATATTTAATTTCTTTCAAATACTCTTTGTAACTGTTTTAGTATTTATTTTTCTTTCTGAGACTTTACATCATCTTTCTCAGGGTTGTATCTTATATAAGGTTATATAAAACATTTTTTCTTTGACTTGGTCTTCTTCATATCTACAAGTGTGTGTGTGTGTGTGTGTGTGTGTGTGTGTGTGTGTGTGTGTGTGAGAGAGAGAGAGAGAGTTGTGGGGAGTTGAGTAAAAGGAGGCCTAGGACTACTCTCTTTGTGACTTTCCCAGTCACATAGCTAATAGGTGTCTCAGATGGTATTGGAATTCATAGATTCATGGGTACAAATACAGAAATCAATCCACTCCTCTCTACCTCCATTACTGTTTAAAAAGCATTTGATTTAGTAAGCTAATTTCAAAGTTCTTCTCCAATAAGGCCATCTCCTATCAAAACCATGCAAAACTCTTTGAATGATTTAACAACACAATGAATTTTATTGGTGATATTGCCCAAATAATATCTGACATATTCATGGTAGCCAAAGATATTTTCTATCATTGTAGAGATCATGTGGTTAAGAAGACAAAAGCAAAAGGGATCCCTGATAGCTTCCTGAAGATGATTTTGTCTGAAGATGGTATGGTGCTAATTGCATCAATCCTAGGAACATTCAGGAGCATTGCAAATGAGACTCATAATCACCTAAAAATGTTCAGCTTAATGATCTATAGGAAAAAGTAAATGGTCTGCTCATCTATAAAATGGAGTAATAATATGCTTCCTGAGGGATAAGATAATGTACATGAAAGTGTTTTGTAAGCATAAAACACTTAAAAATGTAAGTTATGAACAAAAGTTCTAATGATTTTATGTACTTAGGGATTGTGGCTATCTGGATAGGGCAGTAAGAATGATTCTTCTCCATGCCCTCCTATGAATCCTACTAGTTTACCTGACATCAAGGCAACTTTTGATTATCCCATACCATACTAGCTGAATGTTGAATAAAATGTTAACAAAGAGGAAATAATTATATATTCAAATTATTCACTATGACCCATTTTCACTTATTCTAGGAATACAATGATAGTTGACCATTAACAAATGCTAAATAAATCAATTATTGTACTAGATAGAGCACTGAGTCAGTAAAATCTAAGATAAAATGTGGCCTCATACATTTACTAGCCATATGACATTGGGAAAGTTACTTTACCAATTTTCCTTGGTTTCCTCCACTATACATGGGGTTAATAATAGCACCTATCTCCCAGAATTGTTGTGAGGATAAAATAAGAAAGTATTTGAAAACATTGAGCATCACACCTGGAAAATAGTGAGTATTATATAAATTCTTGTTTTTGTTATTATTATAAAAATCATAAAAATCCCAATGTTACATAGACATGCAGAAAACTTGATAAGATACTGCATGTTAATGTTTAAAAAGTATTTAAAATCCAAAGAACAAAATTACTTTTCCTTAAAAAAACATTTTAATATCAAAATGTCTGTCTAGGAAAAAGAACATTATTCATAATGATCTTTTCTCATATTTCAAGACTAATTCAAGGGAAGTTATTATTTCAACTCTTACTTAATTTAATCCTAGAAATACTAGCTATAATAAACAAAAAAAAACCAGTTTGGAGAATAAGCAAAGGCACATTATGAAAACAATTTCTCTATCTGAAAACACTGTGTGTGTGTGTGGGGGGGGTGGTTAAACCCTTACCTTCTTTCTTGGACTCAATACTGTGTATTGGTTCCAGGGCAGAAGAGTGGTAAGGGGTAGGTAATGGGGGTTAAGTGACATGGTCACATACCTGGGAAGAGTCTGAGGCTAGATTTGAACCTAGGACCTCCTTTTTCCAGGCCTAATTCTCAATCCACTGAGCTACCCAGCTGCCCCCTGTGGTGGTTTGTTTTGAGAACCCCAAGATTCCAATGGAAAATATATATATATATATATATATATAATCTTCAAAGAATACTATAGTGAAGTAGCAGAATATTAAGTAAACCAAAGACTTGTCAAGTTCTTTATATGTTACTAACATAGTAAAGGAGGAAGAGATTAAAAAGACATTTTATCCAAAATAATTAAAAATTCATTAAATATGCTAGAATTAACCTACCAAGCCCAATTTAGGATTGATATGAGTTCAATTACAAAACACTCTTCACAGAAATAAAATAATAAAAATAATTAGAGAAATATTCAGTATTCATGACTAGTCTATGATAGTAAAGTAAAAATGATAACACTAATTAGTTTACAAATTTATTACCAATGCAATACTTTATAGAGTCAGACAAAACAACAAAATTCACTTGGAAAAGCAAAAAAATCAAGAAAAAGGGAATAATGGAAAATCTTTGTTACTTACCAAACTAGATTACAAATCAGTAGTTAGCAAATCTATTTCGTATTGGTTAAAAGAGTAGCTTAGTCCAACAGAATAGATAAGTAAGAACTAGAATCAAGTAACACAATAGCCTAGTATTCAATAAATTGAAGAACAAAAATAGGAAGCTGTACTTCCCATTCGAAAATAATTTCTGAGAAATTAGTGGAAAATTAACTTATATTAATATTTTATTCCACATACAAAATGTCCAAAATCAGTTCCAAAAGGTAAAACAATATATTTTGAGTTAAAAATTATAGGATAATGGAACGAAGAACCTTTCAGTTATATGATTAGAGAGATAATTTATAATTAAGATAAAAGTAATCACAAAAGACACAATAGATAATTTTAAATCTATAACATTAAAAGACTTTTCAAAAATTAAATAAGTAGATAAAATTTGATATCCAATTGACACAGTGGGTAGAGTTCTAGACCTATAAGGAGGAAAACCTGAGTCCAAATCCAAACCCAGACATTAAAACATATGAGCATGAGCTACTCATTTAACTTCCATTTGCCTCAGTTTCCCTGTCTGTAAAATGGAGAAAATAATAGTTGCTATTGTTATGAGGATTAAATGACATAATATCTGCAAAGCACTTGGCAAGGCTCTGAAACACAGTAAATACTACTTAAATGCTATCACTACTACTACTCCTAGTACTAGAGTGATACAAATATATTACTAATAGCCCTTGTCTAGTAACTAAATTGCCAAGTTTTGAACAGTTTTCATAAAGAGAATAACAGAATAATAGAGATAAATGGCATTAAACTAAATGAATGCTAAAGTATCTTCAAAATCTAAATTCATAGTAATATGATTATATGAATACAAATTAGAACAACTAAATTTTTTAATTTTAATTTTTAAAATTCAATTTTACATACATCAAAAATGGCCATAAAAAAGCAATGGTTGGCGTTGGACAATTATGCTATTGTGATATTTTAGTTTTGTGAATTGTCCAAACCATGGTAGGAAACAATCTAAAATTATATAAGAAATGTTACTGAGCTATTTTCTTTGTACCCTTTGACACAGAAATATCACTATAAGCCATGGACTCCTAAGAGGTCAAAGACAGAAATATATGCCCTATATGCACCAAAATCAGCACAGTATAACTTTTTTTTTTCTAGTAACCCAACATTGAATAGAAAATAGATTCTCACTGACAGGGAAATGGCCAAATAAATTGTGGCATATTAATGTGCTATAGTCTTATTTCATCTTAATAAAGGACAAGCATAAGTCATTGAAAAAACCATGGGAAGCTTTGCATGAGTAGGTTCAATGAGGATAACATTAACTAGGATAATCATGCTAGAAAAGAAAAATAACACAAAGAACAGCTGAAATTCAGACCAAAGTCACTAGCCAATGTTTCTAGAGACCACATAAAGAAACACATCTCCCTCGTCACATAAACTATGGCTGCTCAGTGTTGTATGTGATATCCAATGGGATCAGTGTTTTGCTTTGCTTTGCTTGACCATTTTTCACTGTGATGGAGGATATAATAGTAGGAAAGATATGAGGAAATGACTAATACAAAAAAATCAATAAAACTTAAAAAAAATTTATATCATTAAATTATGTTAGATATATCATCCATCCTGGAAGAATCTTGACATAGGAAAAGCAGGTGTGGGCTCCTGTACTTTACTTAAGTGATCTAAAATCAGTCATTTAATTTCCCCAGCTATAATTTTCTTATCTGCTAAAGGGGATATTTAATCTAGAAAATGCTATTGCATAGACTAGTTCTAATAATCAATTATCCTAGTTCTTTTTTAAATTAATTTTCAGTATTTTTCAATGGTTACATGATTGATGTTCTCTCTCTCCTCTTTCTCCTACCTACCTCCTGGAGCTGACAAGCAATTCCACTATTATACTTAATATCTATTTCCAAATTATTTCTTTTGTAATAGATTAATCTTTTAAAAACCAAAACGTCAAATAATATACCTTTATGAACAAGTGGTAAATCACATGTTTTTCTTCTGCATTTCTACTCCCACAGTTCTCTCTCAATGTGGATAGGATTCTTTCTCATAAATCCCTCAGGATTGTCCTGGATAATGATCCTAGTTCTGATTTTGCTCCTACCAAATCAATTTCAGAATGCAAAGTTGGATCCTCTTGACAATTGAATTAATTCTTTCTGGCATCATGTGTATCACTAAATTATCACAAATAATTGTGATAATCATTACACTGTCATTACATTCAGGAATATTCCTTTTCACATCACATTTTTCTCTCAAGTGATAAAATGCTGACCTCAGCCTCCTTCAGGTAGTAAGTGAAAAATCAAAACCTAAAAACATTCAACAATTACATTTAACAGTCTTTTATTAGTGTTCTGAAAGGGATTTCACACAGCTTTAGTCACAGCAGTAGCTCATTACTTCAAACTAGAAACAGCTTTAAGTAGTTTAAATGTGTGTTCTCTTTTCACAAGATCCAGAGTTGATAGTTATTTATTCATTATTTGGTGGTTCTATAAGTACTAAAGTGTCACTTTAAATTAAATATCCTTCATTGAAGTTCTTAACTGTATGCTTACTAAGTTAGAAAAGTAGCACCTGCTAGAACTATGGCTTCTGTATGTAGGAATCTGAAGGGGCACATACTGAGAAATAAGATGATTACTTCCAGGAGCATAATCAGGCTCCTTAATCTTTAATGGATCTCTCAGAGGATCTCAGAGGTCTGAAGAATAAAATTAGGGTAAGGTAAATTGCCACTATTGGATTCACAACTATAAAAGTTCTGGTAATCTAACATTTGCACGGTCTTTGACCTCTTTCGATGAACACAATATACTTCTTCTTGATGCAGAAATGACCAAAGAAAGTGTAATAGTATATTGTGGTCATTTGCAGATATCCCAAATCACATCAGTGTTTACAATGAATGGAATCGCATGTGAAATTACTTTCACCACTGCAAAAATGATGGTCCCAATGAATGGACCCAGAAGAGTAGGTGTACCAGCAACCATATGTATACAATAATGGTCTCCAATTTAATAGGAACAAAATTAATGTTTGGTTATTTTTAAATGCCTCCGGAATGTATGTTGTTTTCTTTTTGTCTAGAAAATTACTACCCAATGCAGCTAACTTTATTTCCCCAAGATAAACTGAGCTGATATAAATGAAATTGCTGTTCACGCTACTAATAGCTTTTTTTTTCCTTTCAATTTCTCAGAGAGCTGACATAGGAATTTCTGCATTAACCATAACTCCAGATCGTGAAAATGTGGTAGATTTTACAACCCGTTACATGGACTACTCTGTGGGTGTGCTGCTGCGCAGGGCTGAAAAGACAATGGATATGTTTGCCTGCCTTGCCCCATTTGACTTCTCTTTGTGGGCTTGCATTGCTGGCACTGTACTCCTTGTGGGACTCCTGGTTTACCTCTTAAATTGGCTTAACCCCCCAAGATTACAAATGGGATCGATGACTTCTACCACCCTCTATAATTCAATGTGGTTTGTGTATGGATCCTTTGTTCAGCAAGGTAAGGAGAAAAAGAAATGTCACTAACAAAAGAGCAATTCAACCTACTAAAGTGAATTCAGTTTCTATATTTATACCTTTCTACAAACATTCATTTAAATGAAGAAAAAATAAATGCTTCATCATTTCCTATTTGTTCTGACACCATTAGGCTTACAAGGCCTAATATTGATTAGTTATCTTTTGAAAATATGTTTAATTTAATTTAAAATAAGCAAAGTTGAAATCTATATTATACGTCAGATTTTCTTCCCAGAAGTGTTGAATATTCCTTAAACTGACTTTCTGAAGTCTCTGAATGTTATCACATTCAATATATAGATAAATAGTTATTGGTTGTTGTTATTGTTGTTTAATTTCAGTATATGAAAGGTGATTGGGTCCTTTCTCTTTTGAAAGCTTTTATTTAATATTTTAGTCAAATAATTAAACATGTAAATATTTGATTATGTCAAGATTACCCTAAAACCACATATATGATTTAAGGTCTTATGATTGATATTAATATTAAGCATCTTTCAATGTGTTTATATTTATTTCAAATTTTCCCATGCAATTTTCAACTTTCAAACTATTTTATGTATTGGCTAGCCTTTAACAAATTATTTTATTCAACTGCAGAATGGAATGATAATCATTAACATCTTGTTTCAGTTCAGTGTCACTTTTTATGTTAGAATAATACATGCTCAGCAAATAACTTTGTATTTACTAGGTGGTAGAGTGAATAGGGTGCAGGACCTGGAGTAAGGAAGACTCATCTTTTATGAGTTAAAATCTAGCCTCACACACTTCCTAGATGTGTTAACCTCGGTGAGTCAGTTTCTACTTTTATAAAATGAGCTAGAAAAGACAATAGTAATATCCCTCCATTATCTCTACCAAGAAGATCCCAAATCGGGGCACAAGCAGACACCACTGAACCAACCGAACAATAACAATTCATTTTGTATCCTTAATGTTTGTGTTCATCTTGTTTTCCCCCAAATTCACTAGACATTTCTTCAGGGCAAGGATTATATCATTTTCTTAGAGTCTCTAAGCTCTAACACAATGTCTGGCATCTAGCAGATATTTAATAAATGTTGTTAAACTGGATTGGATTGGATTGGATGGCTTGATTTTGGACAATGTATAAGCTATTGTATTGGATGATAAAGATACAAAAAAAAAAGCCATGAAAATGGACCCTGCCTTCCCTGAGATTATATTCTACTGAGGAAGAGCTTATATTTTACCAATAGGTCATGCACTTGGTGATTCATAATTTATATAATTTGCATTTGTTCCCATAATTCTCTCTTCTGAATTTGTTCAAATTAATCAAGTTGAATCAGCAAATTAAGAATTACTACATACTTCTGTTACTTTAAGCAATGGAGTGAACTTACTCTGGTTACCTTACAGTAGCAAAGTGAAGAAGATGCTGACACTAAAAGGTTGCCATGAAACCTCTGCCTTTTAAGTTTCTCACCAAACTATAAAGAAGGCAATTAGTTCTTGAATTATGAAATCCAACCACTGAGAATCTCGTATTAAGATCTCTCTATAAGAAGCCAAAGACTTACCCAATGAGAGCTTCATCCCTGAAGGTGGACCTTTGGACAACCTGTAAAGTTCTGCTTTCCAGGGACATCTGGGAATAAGATATGCCAAGTTGTTATCTTGGATCACAAAATCCAATAAGCACTCAGGTCAGAAAAGAGGGATATAAAGGGTTAGAAAAAAAAGTTAGAAATATCAAGGCTTGTATCTGACATGTGCCTCACAGGTTTTCCTTTTTCAGTATATAATAAGCACCACAAATTAAAAACTACTTCACTCATTGGCCAAGGCTATCATGCCAAGCTTCAGCTATCTGTAAAACCTATAGAGGAATCAGGAATTTAAAGAAAACATGTAACAGTTGCTGCCAGTGATAATTATGATGAAATGAAGTGCTTTTCAAACATTACTCCATTTTTCCTTGCCCATCATCCTAAGGTCAAGAGGTGAAACAATTATGTATGTATATATATATATACATATATATAGTGAATTTTTAACATTAATAGCATGATTCACAAATACTTTGAAAAGTAAACTATCAGTTACAGATTCTGTGCTCAAGCAGTAGAACTTTAATAAGCTATAATTTTCAATAAAAAGGATGTGTGTATGTGTGTGTGTAAGGGAGGTACAGCTGTTATTTCAGAATTGCAGGCTTTATTGGACAACTATAGCAGATTGAGTAGGGATAAAGAGGCATTTCATGTGATATTGAAGAGATCTCAAAAAGGGAGTCTAGGGACAGATGAGAGGCAGAAAAATGTTAAATATATGTGAGTTGCTTACCAAGCCTGATTTTGTTTTTAACTGTAGTTTTGGAGTTTTCCCAGTTTAACAGCTCAGGGAACCCAACTGTGCAAAAGCAGTATGGTCTGTTACAGAGTTAGACTCAGTACATCTGTTTGACTATAACATTAAAGCTTGTGAATTAGATTGTTAAATGCATGAATGAAAAAAGAAAGAGCAGTTTCACACAGATTTTACTGTCAATTTCCTGGTTTCCCCCATCGTCAGCCCTATACACCCCTCCCTGAAATCTTCATGTTTTTAGAAGAGTATAAAATAATCTGAGAAGAGCCCACATCCATTAGTAAAGTCATCCAGATTTCATCATGAGCCACCCAGAGATAATCTTTCTAGCTAGTTCACAAATATGTATATCCTAAGTGCTATTTGTTGTAAGGTGTCATTTTTTCCCCCTTTTGCAAAGTGAAAACTCATAGTTAATAGCCCAAGTTAAAGTGAGGTACCTCTATAATGACATCCATTATAAATGCATAATGGTATGGAATAATTGAAGCTGGGGAAAAGATCACAAGGAGCAGCTAATGGGGAACAGGAAAAGAGAGAGGTCAGATGAGCCAAAGGCAAATGAGATCAGATTAAAGTCTTTCTGGTGTCAGAAGCAGACACTGACTAGAGAGGGGGAAAAAAAAAGAAAGGAAATTCCCCATGATACCTCTGAAAGATATTATTGAAGAATAGAAAGAAGACCTCCAGGACAGCTAGATTGTTGAAGTTTCAAAATGGTGTATATAGCCTCAAAATTCAAATAGCAGGTAACCAACGGTTTTTAGACTATGAGACTAATTTTTAAGGGGAGAAAACCCCTTCTTCCTTTCCATAATCAGAGAGGAATATAAATAATATAAATGAGGCACAATTTTCCCCATCACTTCTAGTGACAGAGAATTTGGGATTTCTCCTCCAGATTCAGATTTAAAGAGGACATTAGAGAAGAAGTAGGTCCTTCATGCTCCAAACTGAAGGACAACAACTTAATTCAGCACAAGGAAGACATTCATTTTAATAGGGGAGACATCAACATATATGAAGTTTCCTCATGATCTAATCACAGGAGCCCAAAAGATTCCTGCCTCCTAATGCAGATACCAAAGAGATTCATTTATAATGTTATCCAATATTTCACATTCAATTTGATCCTTAACAAAAAACTTATTAGCTGAAGCTCTATTGTTTACTGACACTAGTGAATACAGAGAAAATGAGACTAATTCCTGGTGACAGGTTAGCTGGCTAGATACTTAAGTTTCCTTCTAACCTTTCATCGGCTGTTTAACTCAGAAATTCCCTCTGTAGTACTTGTTTATTTCAGAACCACATCTCTGTTGCTATTAATCATGATAGGTCTGCCTTAATGAAAGTAGCACTGAGCATCATTCATGCTGCCACAATCACTTAAGGATTTCCCTGAATTGATTGGAAAGAAATTGATGTACTGAGTTTTAAAAAGAAATGATCCAAATTGTTCAGCAGAGAAACTTTAAAATCATGTGTTCAAAGAAAGAGTTCCCTGATGTTCTGTCTGCATGAGTCTAGGCACTAACATTTCACAAGATAATACAGAAATAGTTTGAACAAATGTGAATATTTTCATAACGTTGAATGAAAAAGGACCAGTAGCACTCTGATGAAATGGCTGCAGAAGAATTCTCTACTCCTAAAGTGATTTAGTGGGATAGGAGCAACCTTTTCAGAGCTGCTCAATCTTTCCTACTTAGCAGATATCATTTGATGGGGAAAAGTCTCTTCCATGTTAGCCTGACCTTCAAAGAGTTAATATTAAGCAAAAAAAGGACAAATCAAATTACTACCTCTGAACTTGAGCTGACATAAACAAAATTGTCTTGGCTCTTTTAAAAGCAGCTCTGAATAGAATCCATATTTACAAATGAGATTTTCATATTTATAGGAGGGAAAAATGATGTTTCCTAAGAGACATACAGTGAAGGGCAATGTTTGATATAGTCAGAGTTGCTTTTTTTTTATTGTTCCCAAAAGTACTATAAGAAAATATATTTTAAAAACTCCGAATCTAAATGACAGAAAAGCAGGTCCCCTGGGTCCTGTAAAACAGTACTGTCTGTCACATGAGTAGTCCTCAGAGTGCTTATCCAAAATAAACTTATCTCAGTTTTCCTAAGATTCAAATAAAAAGGGAAGAAGTAGGAATTTTTCATAGTTAAACTTGTTCCAAAGATAATTTAGATTTTTTTCGCTCATTTAAATTAGTGGGCTCAGAGACTGGGAACACCGTGGACCCAGGCTCTAATTGTTAAAAAAAAAAAAGGGAAGGACTTTTGAAATGTGTGAACCTGGATCTACAATATCTCTCGACTACTAAATGTATAATAAGAGACCTGATAATCCATGCCTAATACTTATAGGTCTCAAAGGCTTCAAAAATTGACTTAAGCAACAGAGAAAATTGAATGAACTAACCACATGAATTGAATGAATGAAGAAAAGGAAAAGAATAAAAGAAAAGAATAGAAAGAAAAGAAAAGAAAAGAATAAAAGAAAAATAAATAAAAGAAGAAAAGGAAAAGAAAAAAAATAAAATTGTTCCTGCTTTTTAAGCCACACAATATTAATTCTGTCAGGCCTTGAGGCTTTTTAAAATATGAGAGTCTTATTCCCTTGAGGAGAAAATAGGTCGAGAGCACCTAATAATGAAGTACATTTTTGGGTACAACAAGGAAATTAGCTTCCTTTGCTGAGAGCACCATCTCATATCAAATTGCTAAAGTCAAAATCCAGTGTTTATTGTAAATATATTAAAATATTCCTTCTTATTTGATGATATGTCTACTGCTATGTGTGTATTTGTGTCCAGACATGGCTCCTTTTGACCATGTAGAGCAATAAAGCGTATTGTTTTCTCTGGAACTAAAGCAACCCTTTTCAAGGTTTCTGTTGTTCAGAGTGGCTCATGAGAGATTCATCATTCTATTTCTGATTGCCAAAGAAGCTCTTTGGTAAGATTCTATTGTTTGCCCTAAGTCCACATTGCATTGTTTGAAACTGCTCTAGGATGTCCTGAAAACAAACATTTTCCTGCCCTTTCCTATTTTTAGTCACCACACTTCAATTTGTCATATACTATATATATATACATATATATGTATATATATATATATATATATATATATAGCATCTGCTTAGATATTTGTGATAAGCAATTTAGTGAGCACACTGTCACATAGGAGAAGTTACAAACAGAAGACTGATGAGCTGTCAGGTATCAAAAACAGAAATAGCGAAAAGGAGGGGCATTTCTTTAAGCCATGAAGAAAATGCAGCATCTTTCATCTTTCATTATTCCCTCATCTGCAAAACGAGGGATTTGAAGAAGAAAATGTCTAGGGTCCCTCATAGCTCTGAGTTGTGCTGATGCTCTGCAACAAATACATTATTTACAATTTTTATTTTGCTTTATTTCCTCATATTTCTTTCTGGCTGAAGGAAGATATGGAAGGTTTGGCTTAGTGTGGTTGAAAGAGGAATGAATTAGATGTTAGAGGATCTATATTGAAATCTTATCCTCATTACTTACCCTCTAGGTCCTTGACCTATCACTTTGTGATATCTGTAAAATGAGACCAGGTGATTGCTATGTTCTTTCACTTCTTATATCCTATGATTTCTAAATAATTTTAATGGCGCTCAATTGTACAGTACTCAAATGCTCAAATCTGTGAATTTATCAGATTGGATGTTCCATTCACAATTTACCCATGCCTGCCCAGCCTTTGCAGTCCTTATCCTGGTCCTCCCATAATTTCTTTACAAGTAATCCACACAAGGATCAAAAAGCATTCTTTACTTTGTCCTCACATTTTGAGGGTGTCATAGGAATATCTGAACTGTCTATGTTCCTCTTGCATTGTGTTTATCCCATCTTATTTTTTATTATATATAATGCATATGATGTATGAATACCAATGGATACCTCATAAAAATAAAAATTTGTTTTAAATTGTTTCATTGTCACATGATGTGAGGCAACAGAGAAAAGTCTTTTTTATTTTTTAATTTTTTTTATATTTTTCCATGTTTCCATGATTCATTTTCTTTCCCTCTCATCTTGCCTTCCCTCCCCATTCCCAGAGCTGACAAGCAATTCCACTGGGTTGTACAAGTGTTGTCACTTGATATCAATTTCCCTATTATTCATTTTTTCTATAGAGTGATTTTTAAGGCCTAAACCCCCAAATCACATACCTATATATATACATGTGATAAGTGATATATCATATGTTTTGCTTTTGCATTTCTATTCCCATAGTTCCTTCTCTCAATGTGGATAGCATTCTTTCCCGTAAGTCCTTCAGGAGGCTTGTTGCATTGCTACTAGTAGCAAAGTCCATTAGACACTGGATTTTTCCACAATGTTTTATTTTCTATGTACAATGTTCTTCTGGTTCTGCTCATTTCACTCTGCATTTCATTGAGGTTCTTCAGTTCACATAGAATTCCTCCAATTCTTACAGCACAAAAGTATTCCATCACCAACAGATACCACAATTTGTTCAGTCATTCCCCAATCCAGGGACACTCCTTCATTTTCCAATTTTTTGCCACCACAAAGAGTGTGTCTATAAATACTTTTGTATAAGTATTAGAAAAGTCTTTTTTTAAAGAAGCCAAACTTTTTCATTAAAACAGATATTGTGGGTATTTTCATAATTTTAATAAGAAAATAGTGCTGAAAGATATGATTTCAAGAAAATTTAAGCATTTATGATTGGTTCCTAAAATTCCAGAAACAGAAATTTTAGTCATAAAGGTTACAGAAGGGACCTTTAGTGGAGAGAAAGAGGTATGGAAAGAGAAGGGAGGGAAAAAAGGGAATAGAGAGAAGAAAAGAAAGAAGGAAGAATGAAAGGAAAGAAGAGAGAAAGACAGAAAATGAATGAGGGAACAAATGAAAAAGCATTTAATTATTTGTTATTATGATGATCAGGTTTAACCCCAGAGAAGATGCAAAAAAAATATATTTGCCTTTCTTTGCAGAGGAGACAGGCTATAGGTATGAAATATTGTAGAAAACAAGAAGCTCTAGTTGATATTCTTGCTAGTTTTGCTGAAATGCTTTTTATGGCTTTCTTTATTCTCTATTATAAGGAATAACTCACTACATGGTTGTGGGGGAAGTTTATATTTGGAAATAGAGATTTTGTTAAAGCAAAAGATACCCAAAAATCTTTAAAAAAAAAGAAAAAGAAAAAATGAAGCCTATGATAAATCAAAAGTATAAAATTAAGGCATTTTTTTTTATTTTGAGTAGTGTCAGCACTCCTGAAAAAGATTAAATTATTTTATATTCTTACTTATTAATAACCTTTGAAGTAATGCTAAAAGAAAAAAATAATAACCTGGATTGAGAGAAGAATTATAGTATAGTTGAGCCAGGGGAAAGCTCTACATTTTCAACTAAAAGACAATGAATTCATATCTTGACTTTATTTGACCATAAATAAGTCACTCCAGAGCCTATTTATCATATCTATAAAATTAAAGCTTTGAGCTAGATGATTTCTAAGGACCCTTTGAGCTAGAAATTCAATATTTCTAAGAGCTAACCAAATATTTTGTTCTGAAATTTCCATTCTTCTGAACATACATCTTAAAACCCTGATCAAGAAACTTTTCTTTCTCTTTTCTCCTCAAGGAATATGTTCTTTTTAATTTTTATCTGTTTGTTTATGTATCTATTTAGTTAGTTATATTTACCTTTAAATTTTATTTCTTTTAAGCATTCATTTCTTTAAAATTTTGAGTTTTAAATTCTGTCCCTCTCTTCAGTCCCTCCACCACCTATGGGAAAACAATTACTATATATTATACATGTGAAGTCATGAAAAACATTCCCATATTAAATAAGTTTCCAAAAAAAAAGCAAGAAAAATTAAGTGAAAAACATTTGCTCCAATCTGCACTCTGAGGTCATCAGTTGTTTCCCTGGAGGTAGCAAGAGTTTTTCATCATATATCCTTTGGGATCACCTTGGATAATTGTTTTGATAAGAGTTGCAGTCTTGAAAAGCTGTTTATAATTACGATATCACTATCATTGTATACAATACTCTCCTGGTTCTGCTCATTTCATTTTGCATCAGTTCATATAAATCTTCCCAGGTTTTCTGAAATCATCATTCCCTTATCAATTCTTATAGCACAATAATATTCCATCTTGATCATATACTAAAACTTGTTCAGTTCGCTTGATGAATATTCCCTCAATTTCCCATTATTTGCCACCATAAAAAGAGGTGATGTGTGTACATATAAGTTCTTTGGTCTTCACTGAATCAAAAGATAAACATGGTTTTATAGTACTTTGAAAATAGTTCCAAATTGTTTTTTAAGTTTGCGAATGGGTAGAACCTATTCACAACTCCACTAATTGTTACATTTGTCATTTTCCATTTCTGTCATGTATGTGTGAGATGGTAACTTAGAGGTTTAATTTTAATTTCTCTAATTGTTAGTGATTAAGCTCATTTGTTTTCTATGGCTATTGATAGCTTTGATTTCTTCTTCTGAAAACTGCCTGTTAATATTCTTTGACCATTTGTCAATTAAAGAGTAGCACTTATTTTCTAAATTTGACTCGGTTCCCTACATATTTAAAAAATGAGACCTTTATTAGAGAAACTTGCAATATTTTTTCCATTTCCTGCTATTGCTAGAATACTTCAGTTATAACATGTATTAAGAGTTACATTATTATATCAACAACTACCACTTCATTTCCTGAAAAGATTTATCTTCCTTAAAGGAGGGGGGTGATGTTGTTCATTCAGTGATTTTACAGCTCCTTGTGACCCCATGGACCATGCTGTCCATAGTATTTTCTCAGCAAAGATACTGGAGTGGTTTGCCATTTCCATCTCAAGCTGAAGGCAATAGAAGTTAAATGACTTGACCAAAGACAAAGCAAGTAAATGTCAGAGACTGTATTTGAGCTCAGGTCATACTGACTCCAGCTTCAACCCTAAGTAGTTGCCTAAATAATAAGGTTATTAACTAATAATAAATATCTTAAAATAGTAATTTATAGTATTTGGGGTTGGATTTTTTCCATGTGTGTATTTTTATTGATATGGGAAAGGAATGGCTTCAAGTCTCCCTTCCCTAGTGCACATTTGTAATTTGTCTACAACATGTAACTTTGGGTGAGTTGGCTAGAGTAACAAGAAATTAGCAAATTTCCCAGGATCAAGCAATTTAATGTTGGAAAGAAGCAAGACTAAATATAATAATATTAATAATAATAATAATAATAAATAATGAGTCTTCCTGCCTCTTCCTATCCATTATGCTATTTCAGGCTACTATGCATAATATTTATACTATGCATAACAATTATACTAAGTATAACATAATGTTCATAACATTTTTTAAAATACCATATCATGTAACATCTAGTTAATCTTAATTTCTCCACAGATTGGTTTTTAAGAAAATAACAATATCTGTATTTTTCTTCATATCATTGAGTGCGAAGAAAAAGACAGAAACTTAGGGTCATAGAATGTTAAAATCGGAAGAACCCTTGATCTCTAAGATCATCTTGCAACACCCCTTCATTTCACAGATGAGAAAATGTTCATTTTCAGAGGCTCTCAAAATGGTTCTAATGTGTTATATTGCTGGAAATAAGTACCAGTTTGAAGGCAGTATCCATTAGTAACCTAAAATTGCTATAATTCTTGAGTCTATAGTATAATCACTCATAATACAAAATTTTACCCCTGTTTTGAAATCTTAAGAATTCTGAACACAATTCTAACCATCTACAAGGTCATGAAGAATTGCCAGTGACAGCCTTTTGTATATAAGGTATTTATTAACATCTTGCACAGTATCTCTTCATTTTTCATTCCCAAAGATAAATTCCATTTTGACTACAGACACTTCATTTCTCTGCTATTATTGCACTTTTGATACGGTTGAAACTAGTTAAACCTTCATTCTTCTACTGCATATTACCACCTGAGGAGTTTTAATCCTCTAGAAATGCTCTGCCTAGAGTATCCCATTGCTTAATAAATTACTCCATCTTACTTATCTTTCTCTTGGCATGCATCTAGCAGTGTGAGCCATTATGCTGGGACAGAGTTAAGTTCCACTGACAGTTTATCTTAATTAACTTTGAAAATGTCTACAAATTTTATATTCAAATTAAACTTTTTGATTTTAAACTATTTTGAGAAAAAGATGTGTTACTCCAAATGGGGTCACAAAGAGTCAGACATGACTGAAATGACTGAACATGTATTTACTTATTTATTAATTCATTTATTGAATGGTGGTATCATTGATACAGAAAAGACCTAGTGAGGAAACTTCCCTTACAAATGCAGATTAGCCACCAGTTCTGAAACTTACAATCTTAGAGGTTTGCATGGGGGCACTGAGAAATTGTGATTTGCCCAGAGTCACATATCTATTATATATATATATATATATATATATATATATATATATATATATATATATATATATATATATATATATATATATATATATATATATATATATATATATATATATATATACATGTATATATATATATATAAAGAGAGAAAGAGAGAGTCATATATCTATTATAGTGTCATAATTATCCTCATTTGCTACATTAGAAAGTTTGGGAAATTTATGAAAGCCAGATACTAAACTGTATTTGCTTCAGATTTTTTCTATTACTTATTTTCTATTGGTTATGGGTTATTTTGAAAAATGAGTTTTTCACATGAGTTTTGATCATTTTAAAATAGGTTTGTGTATGTATATGTGTATAAATACATATACATATACACATACACCCTTACCTTTGATCTTCTAATCAATGCCAAATATTGATACCAAGGCAGAAAAGAAGGAGTAAAGGTTAGGTAATTGGGACTAAGTGACTTGCCCAGAGTCACACAGGTAGAAAGTGTCTGAGGCCAGATTTGAGCCCAGTATCTCCCATCTCTTGGCCTGATTCTCAATCCACAGAGCCACCTAGCTGCCTCGAAATGCATTTTTAAAAGTTTTTCTCCGCCACCTTCCAGTTGAGAAAATATAGATGAATGTTTTCATCTGGATATTAAAATGGTATAAATGTATATAAATGATATTTCAAAGGAAAGGAAAATTTAAAAGTTTATTTTCTAGTTCTTTTTTAACTTTTTTTAGTTTATTTTAAAATTTTTAAATTTCATCACTTATATGAAAAATTCTTAAATGATTTTGTGATTAACAACATATCTTTAATTGCTCTACCACTTTTAATGCACTAGATAGATTCTGTCATGTTATATCTACTGATTAGACAAGGAATTTGACGTTATCGACCTCAAAAAGATATCATGTGTAACTTGGGCCTCCAATATTGTCCTACTACTATTTTTTGAGCCTAAACAAGTTGACTCTAGATAATCTCCCTTAGCTGATACTGGAGGGAGGATTAGTTTGTGATAGAAGAGGGTAGGTGTTAAGGGACAGAGGAAAGGCCACATAGAAATTATGTAATAATCTGTGACAAATGATGGCCCTCAATTATTTTTTTTCATTACACATATGCCACCGGATCACATTGTGTCTTGTTAATCTTCTGCATGATGCAAATCATCATTATCGAAAACACTTTCTATCCTTCCTCCCTGTTCTCTTCCTGAATCTGTTCTGTTTATACTCTCCTCCACTTTTGACTGTTATTCATTAACTCATAATAAGGTTCCCTTCTTTGCTGCTGGATCTGGTGGCTCATTGATGAATGAATTTCTGACTTTCAATATTGCTACAACTTTTTCTGATGTTTTCCAGAATTTGTCACTATGTTCCATGATGCTTATTCTGTCTCTTCTAGAATTTCTCCCTTTCTCCTACCATGCTCCAAAGTACCTATTTACCACCCACAACAGCCTAGAATTCATTAGTCATTCCCCTAACTCCGTGTGTGCTTAAATGACAGGGCCCCCAAATCTCACTTAAATTTAAAAATCTTCTTGTTGGTTCTCCATCCAACTTTGGTCTATGGAAAAAAAGAAAAGTTGAAATTTCTCTCAAATATTAGTCTTTCTTTTTTCATATTAGAATGCAAAAATGCTCTATTCTAATATTCCCTTAATTCTTTCCTATTGGAAATTCTTCTCCCAAGAAAAATGTTTCTGGTGATATCCAACTTTCTGGATGAGAAATTTTTTTTAGAAATTTAGAATTCCTCCTCTCTTTTGGTTTCCAAACAAGCATGCAAATCTAAGGGAAAATAATTAGCCCTAATTTTATAGTTCTGTTGTAATTGTGAAATCCAGAAGGATATGATCACAAAAGTAGGTTAAGAGAATGGGAGGAGAAAGTAACAAGTAATATTAAGCATTTACTATTTGTCAGGCACTATACTAAATAATTTACAAATAATATCTCATTTGAACTCCACAACAAACCTGTAAAGTAGATGCTATTGTTAACCCCATTTTACAGCTCAAAAAACAAAGGTGGATAGAGATTAAGTGATATACCAAGTGTCACAAAGCTCAGCAGTGTCTCAGGCTAGAATTGAGCTGAAATTTTTCTGACTCCAAGCCCAAAGCTTTATCTACTGGGACATAATCAGTCTCAGGTAGAATCTGTAAATAATTAACCATTATTTACAAAAAGTGCTGCTTAGCATATGGGGGGAGAGGCAGCAGACAGCGAAAAGAGAATGGAGGAATATTTAGTACTATACTATTAACATAAATACAATTAAAAAAATAATGATTACCAGAAGGACACATCAAGCTTGGAACCAATAAACTTTTAAACAAGTAAATTATAAAGCATGTATAGTTAATGGATGAACCAAAAGAGAGTAATTTGGCAAAGAAACAGTCATTCCTAGCGCAGAAAGGCAATTTACCAGGCATTTACACCAGGGAAAGACTAGAAAATGTTCAGTAATTGCAGAGGTCAAACTTGTATGCCATTCTTGCTTACTTGTTCCTCTCTCAGGTCTGATTACAGTGCAATTTAAACCACGAATCTAGGGATTTGGTTTGAAGTAGTTTCTCAGCCAGGCAACTTGTATATAATTCCCATGAAGCTACATAAATTATCAAATTTTGACTTACCCCTGTTCTCTTTCCCACACCCTAAAAAAATAACCTAGGTCGCAAGCCAAACATATTAGCAAGTTTAGATTTAATTGAAGATCTTTGCCATTGTTTTAGTGGTTTATCTTTTTTTTTTTTCACAAAGGATGATGAGCTTTCGTAAACCAGAATTGATATAATATTTATGTGTTTGATTTCTATAGTGAAAGATGAAAATAAAGTTAGTAAGCAGTACATGGAAAAGCAGATAAAGTGTTTTTCCCTCAAAAAGAATGTACATGAGCTTTTATTTTATTTATGAATTATGAATATATGAAGTAGTCCCTCCAAATAAGAAGTATTTTTGTTTTAAAATACAATTTTTTTCAGTGTCCTTTCTTTTTGTCATTGTAAAATGCTGTTCATATTTTTAAATACTTTCCAAACAGATAAAAAGCAAAGAAAAAGTTATTAGAAAATTATGCATTTTCTTTATGTTTTCTCTTTTACACATCTATTTAGAATACTACTATGGGAATATATGAAGGCAGTGCATACCAAAAAAGAAGGTGGGGATCTCTCTAGATTACAGAAAATCCAACCTGCTTAGAAAAATAAAGATATAATTTGTAAATGGAAACTTCTCACATTGGTGGAGTCAAATTAAACAAATTATATTAAAGTAACCCATAAACCCTTATAAGTTTCAACAATTAATTTGACAGTAAAATTAAAACTTTTCTTCTATTGCTTTTGTTTATTAGATATAATAATAGTTATAATACAATATTCTCATTTCAATCATGACTTTTCCTTAAGCCTGAGTCCTTAAGTGGGACAAATGTTTAAGCTATTTTGACCTGAAAAAAATCATTTTTAAAGTATGCTACATTACTCCACTCCAATGCTTATTGTTCTGTATTTATTTTCTCTCTGTTAATCAACTTATTTTAATAATTTGAAAATTATTATTTCATCTGTGTGGTTACTCTTTCTAATATTGCCTATCTGTATGTAATACTGGCCAGTATTTTTTTCTGAGGTCTTGACTTTTCATAGTTGCTTTTTTCTAATTTTAGGAAGTATTATTTATTTCCCTTTCTATAAACAAAACTAATACATGCACGAAAATATTTATTTGAATGAAACTTTGAAGGTGGCATCATCTTTTGCAAAGAAATATTTTATTAGTTAATAAATAAGTATTCAATAACTTAGTAAGTAATAGATATTTTCTTGATCTTTCATTTAATTGGTTGACTATAAAGTTGTGGTCTTTTGTGAAAACATGTCTATTCTCTTCTCTTAACTTCATAAAGAAATACCTTGATATACATGTAAATTATTCTTATTAAAATGTTATAAACATGGGGAAATATGCCCAACATAGCTTTTAATGTTCCCCTATGCCATTTTTTAAAATTATCAAAAATCTATGTTGCCACATGAATGATCCTGATTGTTGCTCAATGGTATTTGAATGGTTTCTTTCTGGCTGCTTGAAGTATTTTTTCCTTGACTTGGTGGCTCTTGTGTTTAGCTATTACATTCCTGGAAGTTGTCAATTGAAGATTTCTTTCTGGAGACAATCTGTGAATTCCTTCAATTACAATTTTATTTTCTTAGTTGAGCATCTTTGGGCAGTTTTCTTTGATAATTTCTTGTGATATAACATCCAATGTTTTTTCTTCATCATGGCTTTCGGGTAGTCCAATACTTCTCAAATTGTCTCTCCTAGATGGATTTTCTAGTTCAATTGTTTTTTTCAACAAATTTCATGGTTTTCCTCTTTTTTTATTCCTTTGATTTTACTTTATTTGGTTTTTTTTATTTCTCATGAAATCATTAATTACTAGATGGTAAATTCTAATTTTTTAGGCCTTGTTTTCCTCTGTCAGTTTTTGGTTCTCCTTTTTCAATTGTCCCATTTCTTCTTGCATCACTTTCATTTTTTCTTGCATAGCTTTCATTCTTCCCCACTTTTCCTCTGCCCCTCTTAAATGGTTTTTGAAGGTTTTTTTTTTAACTAGTCCAAAATATGTGTCCAATTCATATTTTTCTTTTAGACTTTGCATAGGTTTCCTTTGCTTTTGTTGTCCCCTTCTGCGTCTGTACTTTGCTCTTTATCTTCATAAAAATTCTTTATAGTTAGGTGCTTTTTTTGGTGTTTGCTCATTTTTCATATCCAATTGTATGTAGGCTTTGTTTTCTGGGAAGTTGGGGTATCCTCTTAAACTTCAGTCCTTCCTTGATGCCATTTTCAATTTATTTTCTGGGTTGTTACTAGTTTACCAGATGGTCTGAGGACTGAGAGTTTTGAGAGCCCCATCTCCCTGCTGATTCAATTGACCCTTGATATGCTGATACCTTAATAACTTTCCTCAGGCTTGGGTGTAAGCTTTTGATCTCAGTCTGAAATTGATCAGGCCAGGGGCTGATCAAATTCTAGCCCCAGGCTTACACTCAAGCTTTTTCTCTCAAGGTGTTCTTGATTCGATCAGGCACACCCTTGATTGCCCTGGCTGGGAGCTCCACCCTTAGTTTGGGGCAAAAAAAGTCACAGGGGCTCCCCCTGAGAAAGGTGTCCTCATCCAAACCATGGATGATATCCTTATCCCAAGCCAAAACTGGAATTCCACTTTGCTCTGGGCCTACACAGATCACCCCTATTCAGCCCAGATTGCCCTGGACAGGGACTATGGACTTTTCCCCAGGTTTGAAATTTCAAGGAGTGTGGGTTATCTTGGTCCACTATTTGCCCAGGTAGTATCTCAGGGTTTGACTGTTAGTTAGGGCTTAAGTTCAGAACCTGTGAGAGCAGATGTGGGTTTTGGTGTTTGCTTGGTTTGCTCTTCACTCAATGCTTTGCGTTAGTTCAATTCCCCTCTAACCTCAGTTCCCCAGATGGTCTCTGCCTACCTTTTGGGATTTTCTCTTCTTGAAGATTGTTTCACTCTGTCTCCTTGTTGGTTCTTTCACTCCTGTATTCATTTTGTGGCGATATTTTAATCTTGCTTGGAGAGGATTTTCATGGTGAAAGGGCACTGCTGCTCTAGTTACTCCTCCATCTTGGCTCAACCCCTGGAAGTTGAAGCTAAGATTTTGATTAAGCATTCTAAAAGTTTGGGTTTTTTTAAGATAAGAAACATTTCTTCCCCAACATTTGAAAGCACAGGTTTAGCTCCCAAGATTGAGTGAGTCTCCATTATTAGAACAGACTACTGAGCATAGAGACAAAGAGAAAAGGTCTTGTACTACTCAAAAATAGTTTAGAGACTACAGAATTTTAATGTGATATATCTGTAGGCACTATACATCAGTGCCTAATGAAATATGATGCTGTGTATTACATTTTTAATTTTTATTCTTGCTTTCCTATACTCTAATTTCTTTTCAGTCTCTAGGTCTAGAGGTCCTGCCTGGTCAAAATAACTTAGATATATTCTTCAACTGGAATATACTAGATTAAAGAAAAAATGATGTCCCTTCAAAGAATCACTTTTTCTTTTATATGAAAATTAAATACATAAAATTAGCAAGTATACAGATCATAAATTTATTGTTTTGCTATTTGAAAAATATAAGAATACAGAATTATTTTTCATTCTAGACAAATAAAATTAAGAAAGTTTTATTAGTTTTATTCATTATACTTCAGGTTCTTTTAGACATAAAATAATACTCCACTATTAAGCTCATAAACATGTGTATATGTATAAAGTCATAAGCTGTATATGATTTCATTGCTATATGGAATGTCATAATTACTGAGAAAAGCATGCTAGACTTGAGGTTAGGAGGAAATGTTTAAAGCCTACCTCAGACACATACCAATTATATGACTGGACAAGTTAGCATATTTCAGCTTCAGTTTCCTCATCTGTAAATTGAGGATAATAATAACATCTACCTTACAGGGCTTTTGTCAGAATGAAATGAGTTAGCTGAGAAAGTATTTTTAAATCTTAAAGTGCTATATAAATGCATATATACTTATTATAATTACTATTCCAATGAGAAAACACCTTCTTTACTTGCTCTATTTATAGTCTTAGCTCAGTGGACATTGAGAGATGATTTGCCCTGGTTCACAAAGTAACTATCTCTAAGTGACCAGACTTGAAACTGGTTGTCCTCACTGTCCTCATGACCATGCTGTTGTCTCACAGTTTCATAATATAATCAATATGAGACATATCTGACATACTGTTATTTATCATAAAGGATTAGAAAATACATTCTCCAAATTTTAGAATTCTCTCAAATATCATAGAATCTTGCATCTTAAAGTGGTAAGTGCTTTATTTTGACACAATGTAGTGAGTTTTTACAAAGATAAAAATAACAAAATGTTTAAGAAACTTTAATAATTTTTCCTTGTGAAAGAATACATTCTCGATAACTGAGAAAATATATAAGATATGAATTAGAAAAAATGGGGCTTGATGATATTTTTAATTAGGGAAATTACTTGAAGGAAAAATATTGGAAATTATTAATTTTTCAGTCTGATTTTTAAGATTTATTTTTATCTCTCAAAACAAATGCATTCATTATCAGAGTCTCTTTAGTCAGATCTCATATAATAAGGCTCATTTGGGTTTTCTTCAACTTGCCTCTACTGTTCTTCACTTTGGCACTCAAAAATTCACATAGCACAAAAAATTAGGGACTTATACTACTACAGTGTTACTATACATTAATTGAAAAAGCTAATGAGATCCCAAGCTACAGCAAGAAAACAATGGCATCTAGAATACAAGGGCGTATGTTTCGCCTAGATGTCATGTGAATTTTTAATTGAATAAGAGGAATATAACATCCCACATCCTAGACACCATTCTTCTCTTGATGTAAGTTGGGTACAAATTGCCTTTTTGGATTAATGTGTAATGTTGCTGATTCATTCTTATAAAGGCCTCTATCTTTTTTATTTATTATTTAAGCCAAGCCTCCAATTTCAGCAGCAGTAAATTCTCTGCTATAGAAACTCCTTCCATCAATGCCGATTAAAAATGCTTTAGTAAATTACTGTTTCAGGAATGACTGGATTTTGATGAAGAGGGGATTTAAAGAAAAGATTAAATGTTTTTAAAAATTGTGATCAAAGAGTAAGTGAAGAGAAAGAGTAATGAAACAGAAAGACTGCTTCATTTATAGATTACAACATTTAGGCAAACTTTGTAAATGAAAAATAAGAATCTGAAATTAGAAGAATTAGATATATATGTGTATTCATACATATAAATAATTTTTTTCTTTCAATGAATACATTTTTTGTTTTATTTTTGGATTCCTTTTGTTTTATATTATATTCATTGCTGAATACATTTCCCTACACTCACATAAAAAGAAAATAACAAAAGATTTTAGAAAGAAAAAAAAACAATTTAGCAAAACTCAAATATCTACTATACTTAGTAGTAAATATAACACTGCACACCCAAGGCCAGGCTTGCTCAGTAGAAGTACAAAACATTCCTCTGCCCCTGGTATCATTTCCTGATTCCTTTTTAGGAACTGTCCAGGCCAGCCATGTCCATTCCTTTACTTTTGGCTCCACCTATATAAATTGCCTGACTTTTCCACCCCTGCTACCACCCCTAGATTTTCAGCTTCTCTTTTACCTGTTTTCTCCACCCATTAGAATGTCAGCTCCACAATGGCAAAGGCTTTCTTTCTTACTGCTTTGATTTCTATTCCCAATACTTAGTCTGGCATCTGACACACTTAACAATACTTAAATGCTTGAGTGACTATCAGTAATACTTAATAAATGCTCATAAACTTGAAAACATTCAGCTCCATTTCATTAGGTTTTTCTTTCCATTCATATTGTTGGAGCCATTACATAGGTAGTCATTCCTGATGTCGTTAATTGTTCATAATCTGTTTTCTTCATTCTAACATCATTTATTCATTTGCACCAATTCATTCATTCACTCAACCACACTAATTTATGCAATCAATCAACTTTCATTAAAAACTATGTTAAATGATAGTGATAAAAACAACTGCTTAAAGAATTTTGTATTCTACTGAGAGGATACAAAAACATACATATCAAAATAAATAGTATATACATGTGATACAAATATTATATTAAATATATTTAAAATGTACTTTCTGTCAGAAATTTCTCAATAATTGATAGAAAGGTGGTAAAGATAGACTTTGAGAGTAACTAGAAACTGTAAAAGAAAAAGGCAATTAAATAATGTATTCTAGAAATGAGACAGAAGAGAGAGATGAATGTCAAATATAAGAACCTGGGTTTTGTCAACCTGCTTTCCAGTTTTCCCAACAGTCAAATAGAGTAGGGTGTTTGTTCATTCATAAGTAGTTTATTTTCTTGGGTTTATTGAACACTGGGTTATTGAAATTGATTTTTTCCAGTTTCTTGCTCACCTAGTCTATTCTACTGTTCTCCTTTTCTTTAATTAATACTATTAAAAATACTTTTTAAAAACCAATCAACCAAGTGTTGATAATGACTTTTTATACTTGTCATCTATAACTCCTCTTTATGATTCTTACTTCCCCCTTATTTCCTTTGTGATGTCAGACTTTTTTCACATAAATTTAATGAATTTTGACAAACATGGGAACTATCATATGAAAGACAAGGAAGTTCAAGAAAATATATAACAATGAAGTAAGGAGCTCCATAGAACTTCCTAGTAGTAGAAGAGATAAAGGTTTGCAGAAGAAAGACATTTGTGTAAATAAAAAATAAACAGACTTCTAGAGCTAACTTTCTTTCTTCAAATCTTGAGTCCCCCTACATGCATGAACTGTATGGGGTTTGGGTAATGCAACCCTGCTTGAAAAAGATTATTTTGTATCCATATTACACTTTATTATGTCTTTCCTTGCATAATATCAGTATATTTGAACACTATGTAATGTGCATATATAAAGTAAATATCATTATATTATATAGTATATTCTATTGCATATTCTACATAAAACAGTATATTGGTATAGCAACAGCATATAAATATAACACTGATAATAATAAAATGTGTTTAGCACTTCAAGGTATGCAAATCATTTTATAAATATTTTATTCATTCCTTATAAAAACCCTACAAAGTAAATGCTATATAAATAAAATATAAATCTCTATAATCAAAGAAACTGACAAAGATTAAGTGATTTACCCAAGGTTATAAAATTAGTAAATGTCTGAGGCGAAATATTGCCTTGGTAGAAGGAGTTTCATTACTGAGCATTCCTCACACCAAATGAATAAGTCCAATTTTGCATAAACTTGCAAAATTTTGTATGTTCAAGTAAAATTTTTAAACAAGAAAATATAATAAAACTAGGAATTCTCTGGTATATAATTGATAGAAGGAAAACAGTTTAATGACCCCTTCATGAAGATCCCTTTAAAAAGAACATCATTTAGGGAGCCAATAGTGGTCTCAATGGGCAGAGAGCCAGGCCTGAAGACAGGAAGTAATGGGTTCCAATGTGGTCTCAGACACTTCCTAACAATGCATCTCTGGGCAAGTCACTTAACCCCCATTACCTAGCCCTTATCAGGCTTCTGCCTTGGAACTAATATAGAGTGTTAATTCTAAGATGGAAGGTAAGTGTTTAAAAAACTATTCAGACTGTATGTGTGAAGTGTAATTTTTTTAAAAGAGAGGAATTATTCATATGATCTTTAAGAAAATGGAGATGCACTGCATAAGAAACATTTGTTCCATAAACAACCAGCACCTTTCACTACTAAGAGCTGGAATTTCAGACGTTACTTTGAATAGGAATTTTGGACATTGCTCAAGATAAGCAGAGGGACTAGACTTGGGATTTCACTCTTACAGGGATCTATCAACCCAGTGAGCAAAATCCATTTACCAATGCACATCAGTACCTTCTTTTCAACTTGTAAACTAGAACAGTTGGCTAGGGTACTGATTTACACTGTCAATATGTGTCAGAAGTAGAGTAGATAATTATTTTAAATATGGTTCAATGATAATTAAAGATCGCACTGCTAGAAGCTAGAGTTTAAATAATCAACAGACATTTATTACATACCTACTACATGACAGATGCTGACTATTCTAATCATTGTGAATTCTAAGACAAGAATTAAACAGACTCTTCCTTCAACAATCTTAGATTCTAATAAGGTAGACAACATGTACTTATATAAACATATACCTTATAATTAGATAAATGCACGTAGTTTACCAAGGAAATTAAGTAAATGTGAAAGGAATTTAGGAAAGCCTCAGGTTATCCCTTTTTATCTTAACTTTTATTTTAATAGTTTTTCCCAATTACATGTAAAATTATAATTCGTTTTTTTAAATTATGAGTTTCGAGTTCTCTCCCTCTATCCTTCATCTTCACACTTCTGAAGGAACAAGCAATTTGATATAGGTGATATTTGTGCAGTCATACAAAACATATTTCTATATTAGTCATGATGTAAAAAAAAAACAAAGACAAAAAACAAGAAAAATAAAGTTTTAAAAAGTATACTTTGGGGGATTTCTGGGATTTGAGCAAATATGGAGGAGTTAACTATAGCAGCTCTGTGTCACCAAGAGAATCCTCTCTGACCAAGATTAAAATATCACCACAAAATGAATGCTGTTTTTGTTATATTTTCCAGTATTTTTATGCCTCTGTTATCATGCTATTGATTTTTTTTATTTTCTTGCATCCCTTTTTATTTCTTTCCCTAATTTTTCTTCTACCTCACTTACTTATTGATTTTTAAAATCCTTTTTGAGCTCTTACAAGAATTCTTTTGGGGCCTGAGACCAACTCACATTTTTTTTTTTGAGTCTTTGAATTGTAACTCAAGGCAATACAACAGAGTCCCGCACCTATTGCTAGCAAGGGAACCCCTGTAATCTCTTTTTGATTAGCTATCTGATTCTTTTATTGTCTGTTGACAATGAGCAGTGGATAAAAACCTGGGCACAGATATCAATTAGAAGCTTATTGCAGTAGTCCAGGAGAAAGGTAACATGAGTCTGAATATGAGTGTCTGTGTGAATAGAGAGGAAGAGAACATGTATAAGAAATATGTAAGCAGAAAGAATAAGATGTGGAAGCATGCTGGTGTATTGGTGAGAAGCAGGGAAAACATCCAGTATACTTGGAGAGATTAGAGACATAAGGAGGACAAAGAAGCCAACCAACTGGAGAAAATTGAAAGAATTGGGACTCTGCTATCATAAAATTTATAGTTTACAACCCATACTCAAACCATGGTTTTATACAATAATATGTATTCTTAATTATAATAGTATAACTATCTCCTACATCCCTTTCTCACATGACAAGATGGCACTTCTCCTTGCCAAGGTCAACCTCTCCTTATGTATAAGTGATTCCATTCCATCCTATCTCTTCCAGCAGACTACCTAGCAGCAGCATCCCCACTCTTATTCAGCTTCAATTTCTCTTTGTCTTACTGGCTTCTTCCCTGTTACATATAAAATTCTCACATCTCCCCCCACCCATTTTAAAAAACCCTCACTTGATCTTTCTGTCCATTGTTCCTCCTGTCTCTGGTGGCTAAAGTTTTGAGGAAGTTGTCTATAATAGATGACTCTACTTTCTTTCACCTCATTCCCTTCTAAACTCCTTTCAGTCTGACTTCCAATTTCATTGGAAACTGCTCTTTCTAAAGATACCAAAGATCACTTAATTTCCAAATCCAGTGACCCTTTCTCAATCCTCATCCATCTTGATATGTCTTCAACCTTTGGCACTGTTAATTGCCCTCTTTTCCTTGATACTTAATCTGCTCTTTATAGTCTTAGAGCATTCCCTGGGACACCAAAAGCCTGAGCAACTTATACAGGGCTGTGAATGCACTATTTTCATCTAAAAATGTCATAAATAATATCAATTATGCCATTATCTTAGTTATTAAGAGGAATGTCAAAAGAACTTCTTGTTTCTATAACATAGAAAATTCCCAAAGAAGAAACTCCCTTCCTCCCAAAAAAGGAAACAAAGCCTAGTAGCATTTTTTTCTACAACTTGTAGTTTTAGAGATTGGACTAAAGAACTCAGATATAAAGTGATTTGACCAGGGTTATGCAGACAATATGTAAAATCAGAGGTGAGATCTGAAGCCAGTTCTTCTTTTCACAAAGGATAGCTCTTTATTCTTATTGCCTCTTATTGAAAAAATGTTAGATGAACCAGAGATCTCTATGGCATTCAAATAAAAACCTCCTTCTAAGACATAATCATTACTATCAAACCATTAGCACTCTTTAAGGGCGAGTATTCAACCAGTTCCAAATATGCCTGATCTGTATCATCACTGGCCACATCTTTCCATCTTTCCTAGTATATGTACATATGTGGGTAAATACATACAGATACATCTGTGCATATATACACATACATAGAGACTCTTCAGAGGGAAAAGATATATAAATGATACAAATAAGACTATAATTATATTAGAATTAGTAATCATATTTTTGTAAGCAAATAAAAGGAGGTAGTAGTTGATGACACTTTCAATTTTGAGTAGGAAATGATGATAATTTTCAGAATCAAAAAATTTTAGATTTGAAAGAGACTTAGACCAACCTGGCACTGTGCTAGCCTTGTCCAAATGAAACAGAATCCCCACTACCTCATACTAGAGAAGTGATCAGACAGATAGATACTGATAGAAGAAGGCCTCCATTACTTCTTGAAGCAGCCCATTTCTTTTATGGCTATCTCTAATTGTTAGAACTTTAATTTTCCTCGAAAAAAATATCCCTCAACTTGCTGTTTTTCAGCTTTTGCCTACTTTACTTGAATACCTCAGGAGTCAAAAAAAAAAAAACAAAAGAAGCCTAACTCACCTTTAATATTACAATCTTTCAGATACTTGAAGACAGCCATGTTTTGTTTTGTTTTGTTTTTTCATTGAGTATTCTCTAAAAAAGGAAAGTTAAAAAAATAATTTACCAGCTTTTATCTTGCACTTGGGGAAAGGGGGGAACTATGATTCTAGACCTCAGTAATTTCGACAGAAATATCCAGACAGTAGAGAAACATTAGTGAACCAAGAAAATAATCTTTATGAGTATCCAACTTGTTTTATTCTGATTCTATCATAACCAGGCAAATTTCTGACTAATAATTTTGATCTTCCAGGCAAATCTTTCATACCAGAAAAGAAAGAAATATGTGTTATTAAATAATTGTATCTAATATTTCATTTGCATGGCTCTTCCATCCACTGACACAGATTGCAATCCCTCTATAGCTTTGTAGATAGTGTTCAAGCATTAGGATGTATTGTTCCACTTCATTAAGAAAAATGAGATAATCATCAAATATGTTGGAGAATACCTGAAGGAGGCTCATTATTTATATGTTCTTTGCACACAGTAAGCACATAATGAGCACTTTTTCATTCATTCTTTCTAATAGTGCTTAAAGCAGGATCATCTGGTTATCACAATAATTGTGATCATTTTACAGATGAGAAAATTAAAACTCAAAAACTTAAATCATTTTTAGAGGATATACAGATCCTAAATATATGAGGTGGGATTCAAACTTTTGTATTCCTACCTATAAGTCCAACATCTTACCTACTAAATCAAATTGCTTTACTGGTCAATTTTTTTTTTACCAATTTTTCTACTCTTTGTGATCTCAACAAAACCTGCCATACAACATTTCATAGTTTCCAAGATTGCAGCTTGTTTTTTTATTAATTCTGTTTTAGGTTGGCTGCTTCCTGATGAAATAGAGGAAATATCTCAATTTAATTAATTACATCCAAATTATCTGTTTTATGGATTGATAGGGAACAGTATTAATTCTCCCTGGTTATCAATCTAAATTATATACAAATCCTTGTTGTTACTATATGAAAGATTTTCATCAATAGTTAGCTAATCCCAATTCATTGGATGTTAATTTTTTTAATTGCCATTTTAGAAAGTGTCCGTAAGATATAATTAGTGACTTTGAAGCCTGTGACCTCCATCTACCTACTATACTCCCTAATGGTACAAAAACTGTACAGTAAAAAGGGAGTCAAAGAAGAACAACCAATACCAGGTTTTTGAGGTTACCAGAAAATTTGGAGATATATGCCAACAGGTACAGCCAGATTTTTAAAGTCATTAAAGTTTATTTATTTGTTGTATTTTTCTCTGGTATTAGTTTTCCTGACTGGCCTCAGAAGGAGGTTTCTAATGTTGATTAGTCAAACCCAATCCTGATTAGTTTCAATGAGGGACATTTAAGTGAATGCTATGTTCCAAGCACTATTCAAAGGTCTAGGAATATAAAAATAAAGATAAAACATCCTCTACCTTCAAAGAGTTAGTATGCTAATAGGGAAAGAGAAAATATGCTCAAAAATAGAAAGTCAAAATATAGCAAATCTAAAATAAGAATAATAATAAAGGACAAAAATTTCAGAAAGAAATATACACAGGATATCAAAAAAATTAAATGAGAAAACAAAAAGTTGAGTCTCTTAAAAGGTCAACAAAATTTATAAAATTGCAGTCAATCTAATTAAAGAGGGCAGAAAATCAAATAAAAAAGGAAATTAACAATATGAAATCATAACAAAACCAGAAGAAATAAAGAGCCAGAACCTATTATACAGTTATATATTAATGAATCTGAGAATACAAATGAAATTGTCTTCCTTTAATAACATAAAATACTCAAACAGGAGTCCAACTATAGATTTTTAATTTAACCCAATCTCAGAAAAGGATATAGTACTAGGTTAAAGGAACTACCAAATGGAATCCAATCAAATTTTTAAAGAAAAATCAATACCATACTTCACAAATTATTCTCAAAACTTCAGAAAGAAAAAAATTTTACCAATTTCACTTTTTGAGACCAACATAGTTTTATTGCCTAAACCAGGGAAGGATAAAACACAAAAAGAGACCCTTAGACCTGTGTCATTAATGGCTATTGACTTTTTAAAATTAAATAAAATCATTTCATTCTACTACTTATCTGAGAAAGTATTTGTCATGACCAAGTTGAATTTGTGGTAAGGGTGTAAGGATTTTTCAATTTAGAAAAATAACTGAAAATCTTTTTTTTTAATATTCCAAGCCACACAGTTATATCAACAGATATGGGAAAGTCTTTGACAAAGCACAAAATTAATTTTTGCTAAAAGTCCTACAAAGCGTGTATGCAAAGATAGATCTTTAATGGGATAAGAATTATTTATCTAAAGTCAAAAGCAAGAGCATATATAATGTAAGTATACTAGAATTTTTTTCAAATAAATACAAGAGTAAAGAAAGAATGCCTACCCTCTCCACTAAGACTTGATATGGTCCTAGAAAAGTAATATTAACAAGAAGAAAAAAGAAATTCAGTATACACCCTGTGGGATAAAAAGAATGGGCCCCCAGGACCACCTATTCAAAGTTTAAAAAAAAATATATATATATACATATTTTTTCTGACTCTAGAGATACATATATCTAGTCAGAAAATTAGAGTAAAGAAAAGCAGTTGTTTATTTCTTTTCCTCATGAGAAAGGCAGATGCCCTAATGGCAAATAAAATACCTGAGTGCAAAAACAGACATTTTTTAAGTTCTTAATGCAAGACTGCTCTCTCCCTCTCCCTGTCCAGCCCTGGCTTGGGTCCAGAATTTATAATCTAAATATGTGTATTCTAACTCAATTCAGGTTGCAGAGGTAGAGAAAGTGATTCGGAAGCAACTGAGTTATTTATTGCCCTTTAATCAAAGTCAAACTTTTATAGGTTTTTTCCTAGGCTTGTCCAAGAGTCTTTAGATAAATAGTAACAAAAAGTCCTTGAAATTTAAAACATCCCTTTCTAAATTGGGTCAATTAACCAGTGCTTTTGCCTTGAGGATGTTGGGGTGGGGGGAGGTATAGGCCATATGTTTCACTTTGAGAATTACAGACTTTCATTTCACTGAAGTACATAAAGATTGGTTAAAAGGGAAATAAAATTATCCCTACTGGCTGATGATAATATGATATACTTGGAAAATCCTAGAGAATCCAAAGAGATATTAAGTTAGACAATGGCTTCAAGAATGTTACAGGCTGCAAAATAAACACTCAAGAATCAACAAAATTTCTATATAATAATAGTAAACTCTTAAGTAGGATCATTTTACCAAATCATAAAATGGATGTGTAATGGATGGGGAAATGGAGCCACTCACTATGTTTATTTGAGGCTAGAGAATGAGAGAGGGAATGGAGCTAGAAGGTGAAGAGGGGGAATAGATTTGTTCCTCCCCTCTCTTTCCTTAGTAAAACAAGCACTAGTTGGCTTCAGAAATACAGAGTATATCTCTTCAGAGACTGAGTTGAAGATAAAGTCAAGGACTGAAACTGATTCTTCCTCCTTGAGGAGAAAGTATAGCTCTCCTCCCCAAGCTTCAGGTCCTTCTCCCTGGATATTATGAGGCAGACACTTGATCTAAGGAATAACTATTTATTTTAAAGGGACACACACAAGATAGGGTAAATAGTATTGTTGGGCAAGGAAGTGGAAAGTGAGAAACAGGAGATCCCTAAGGGCTAACAATTGACCCCCTCCCCAAATCCTGAAGGGTCAGGCTGGCTGCCTGACCCTCCTAGGTCAGTTGTGAGAGCTGTCCTGATTTCTATCTACCCAGGTTGTAATACAAAGATCAAGGACAGACCTAGGAGATAGAGAGGAAAATCTTCTTTGGATGGATGGCTTTATAATCAAAGACCTATCCACTCCTTTTCTCATCAGCTGGATCCAAGGGGTTTGAGTTCACAGAGAGATGGCCAATGCCCAGAAGGCCTTTCTGCTTCAGAGATTTCTCTGAGACCAGAGTTTCAGAGAGAAGTGAAGTAACTGCCTTTAATCTTCTCAGCTCTTCTATTCTTTCCCAGAATTCTCTGTCTTCCCCTGCTCCTCCCCAACTTGGATTGCTTTTTTTGCATGTTGAATCTGATTTTTCTCTCTTACAGATGCATAGATTCATTAACAAAATCTTCTTTAAAGTAATAAGATCAACTCAAATAACTGAAGAAATATTCGGTGCTTTTGACTAGGACATGATAATGTAATAAAAATGACAATATTTCCCATTTAATTAGTACTTTGGTGCAATATTAAGTTATCAAAAATATTTTATAGGACTTCATAAAATAAGAAATGGCCAATAAGTGCTGTGGAGTCCCAGTTTGGGCAAATAAAGCAAAAACTGGAAGCAGCTAGTTGGTCAGTGGAAAGAACACTGGCTCTGGATTCAGTCTTATACCATAGAAATAGACAAAGACAACTCATGGTCAGTTATTACACAAACAAAAGAGGATAGAGATGAGATCAAGGCAATTAACTGCATTGGGTCATCAGGAGATAGAAAAGTCAAGGATCATTGCAAAGATTCTAGTCACCCCATCCTGATGAGATAACAGCAGCACTGTTGAGATTGCAGCAAGTATATAAGCAGGCAAAGCTGTGAGAGTCAGAAGAACTAGGTTCTGTAACTTAAAAGAAGCATAAATGGCATCCCTGAAGAAAAGAGTGACCCTATAATAACTAGAAAAGGATCTGGGGATAGGGGAAATGCCTAAGATCCAAGAACTCTAAGAATGATTTGAAAAAAATGAAGCAAAACTTTTTTAGTGAAGTTAGAGCTCTCAAGGAACAAAAGAAATCTTGGAGGATACATATTTGAAAATAGAAATGATCCAAATACTAGAATCCTGAAAAAATAAGAGTGGAACAAACTGAACCTAATGAATCAATGAGATAAGATGAAATAATAGCACAAAGGTTAAAAAAATCACAAGACTAAAAAATTAAAGAATATGCAAGCGATTATAAAAAATAGTTAACCTGGAAAACAGATAGAGGAAATATAATTTTAAAATTACTAAACTCTCTGAAAACCATGACCAAGCCTCAAAACTCATTTGCTAGTGGGATGATATAATTAACTCTAGATAAAAACATGTGGTGAAATAGTATGGCAACTATGAAAAGAAACAATAATATAAAATTTCTGTCATCACTTGGACATAGTGTCCCACAAATGCATATTTCACTGTGAAGCTTGGGTATGCCTAGAGAACACATATAGAGATGCGAACACACATACATCTGAAAATGCACCTATGGAAATGGAATTCATTTCTCCAGTTTTACAGGGCTGCAAGTGTTCTGTCAAGATGTTAAGTTGTTCTTACTCTAGAAACTCTCATGTGACATGTGGTTTTTCCTGGGTAGCACTTCATTAATCTTCTACTCATTTGATAAAATTATAACCTTAGATTTGAAGGGACTTTAAACCACATTTTTCAAGGCCTCTGGGTGACTCAGTGGATTGAGAGTCAGGCTAGAGATGGAAAGTCTTGGGTTCAAATCTGACCTCAGACATTTCCTAACTGTGTGACTCTGGGCAAGTCACTTAACTCCACTATTGCCTAACTCTTATTCCTCTTCTGCCTTGGAACTGATAGTAGTGATTCTATCTGAGATACTTTTAATCAATTCTAAAGCAGAAGATGAGTGTTTAAAAGAAAGTATGTCTTGTGTAGACTGAAAGCTATCCAAAATTTTGGGTAAGGCTTGTTTTTTTTTTAAGCCAATTTGTCTCTGATTAATCTTTTTACAAATATGCAACCAAGATCTCAAGAGATTGTTAATGAAAAAGCAAAAGCAGCAACTGCTTAGTGATGGCCTGCTGTTCTCATTGTCAGGGATTTACTTGGGAAATGGTTGTAGGGCTTCTCTTCATTTATAGTTTCTTACTTCTAAGCCTCTCTGAGAGATAAGATGAAGTTTGACTGTCTGTTAGCTTGTGACCCAGAGTCTCCTTTTAGGTAGATAAATCCTTCACATAGCTAATACTATGTGTTAATAGTAATCTTATACTATTATACTAATAATTAATAATAATAATAATAGCTATGGGAAATGTTCTGCTCCATACAGACATAGGGAAATTAGACAATGCCATCTAGGGTTGTCTTTTTCCCTCTCAAAAGACAGTCATTTTCCACTTGACTCCAAGATCATACACAAAAGTCAACCAACTAAGAAGCACCTGCAGACATTTAATTTGGCTTTCCACTAGGATCTTGCTTACTATTAACAATGCCCTTTGCTAACCAAACTTATGTCTGATTCAAATTAGTATCTTTATAAGTCATTTTTCACCCATACCACTACAGAATCATTTCAAGGGTTCTCTTTCTAATTAATTGATTCGGATTGGATCTTTGGACTCCTCATTGGTTCAGTCATTAGAGATTCTCTAAGGTTTTTTATACAAATTAATTTGACCAGAACAAAAGCTAAACTAAGGAGGAAAGAAAAAGTCTTTCTGCTCCACATTCTTCCCTTCCCATTTCAAAATGGCTAGCAAGTAGTTTTCAAGACTTTGAGAACCCCTACTCAGGAACTACATAAAATTTGTTTTCCCATCAAGATCCTTTTAGCTTGAAAGTAGATAGCAAGTATAAGATGACTTCAGAACCTGAAGAATATTCTTATGTCAACTCTAACTAAACCCTTAATAAATAATCTTATGGCAATATAATGATTTTTAGAATTGTAGGAGAAAAGGTTGAAGTTTAGCCTTGGGAACATGAGAAGTTTGGATTAGCTTTTTAAGAGAATATTATAATATCACTGTCAACTAACATGAGAATTATTAATTTAAAGTCATTAAAATTTACAAGATCCTTTTGGGTGACATTGGGAAAGGAGACTGCAAAAGGGAAAATTAGTTCAAATGTTTTCACCTCCAAATGTCAAAGTTATAAGAAGATATGTTAGCTGACCCACTGTGCTATGAGTTTCAATTGCTCTCATTAAAAATTGATCACTTAAGATGTAGTTCCCTTGATTAATGGAAATCTTTGCAAACAGCTGTATGCATTACCAAGACTTCCAGCTGAACTACACATTTTCAAACATTTAAAGACTCATAAATAAGACATTTGTTAAAAAAAGAAGAAGAAATGGTGCTTCCAATTTCAACATTTCTTAACCTCTAAAATATAAATTCACTCATGTAGGATAAATTAACTCTTCCAGAGCAATCCTAAAAAAGAGAATTTTATAATTAATGCTTTGAAAAGGTTTATTAGTCTGACATAGATTAGCCAAGTGACTTTGAAGGAAATACATCCTATACTTTTAAATTATTTAATTGAATGCATGTGTAGATGAGTTTTTTCATTTCCTGTCAAAATTAATAAAATGAGATTAGACATCCAGGCAAGAGGTTTATGACTAAAATTCTAAAGGCTAATGATAAGTGGTAGAGTGGTTAGAAGGTCAAACCAGGAATGAGAATTACCTGGAATTGAGCCCCACTTAAACACAGAGTAACAGTATGAAACTGAGCACATCGCTCAGTTGATCAATGCCTTAGGCAAAAGAATATCATTTATGGACAAGATGGTGATCTGCATTAATGGAAAGAATTTAAATATTAGGAGTTCTTACTGATGAAATTGCAATCCCAATAGAGCCAGACCTAAACACAGGAGGTCCTAGGTCCAAATAGGGCCTCAGCTGTTTAACTCTAGGTGAGTCACTTAACCCCACTTGCCTCTCTTTTATTCCTCTTCTACCTTGAAACTGATACTTAGAATCAATTCTAAGACAGAAATAAAGTGTTTAGAAGAAAACGAAACTATGACTTGAATAAACTGAAAGTTATCCAAAATTTTAAGTTTGGGACTTAGTGTTGTAAGGATAATTTTAGCATTGTGACTTAAAAATCCAAATTAATTTGGTCACCAGGGAAAATCCCAAAATAATAAAATACACAAGTCAGCTGGAAATTATGGTGATTTTAATTAATATAGAGAGAAGGAATTAAAGAGAAGAGAGAGGGAGAGGAAAGAGTTAATCTAAACTGCTCCGGCTCAGGCTGAGCTAGGCAGGAATTAAAGGCCTTGGCCAAAGTGGCCTCCATGAGCCTAAGGGAAAAGAAAGTCAGTCTTATAACTCACCACGAGACTGTCGCAATGAAGCTGTCTGAGTGAGCTCCTCCAGGCTGAGTTCTGAATATCAGAACTGCCTGTCTCTCTGAATCTCTGAATCCCCCTTCTGGCCTTTACATCCTCTTTTTAAAGATCTTTTCTCTTGTGTCACCTCCCCTAAATTTTCATGTCTACCAATCACAGCAGTTGCTTTTCTCCAGGACTGTCCACTCTTTAGTTTTCACCCTCTCAGGTTGATTATATCTTTTGAGCTACTTCACATTTCTTTGTTAAGTTCACCTTTTGTTAGTTACTTGACCTTTTTTGTGATTAATTTAACCTTTATAGGTACTTAACATCTTTTTGTATTAAGATACTAAAAATAAACTTAGCTTAAAGTTCTAGCTTCACTATAAGGTGAGACCTAAGTACCTTCATTATTCAATCAGGAAATTACAACTATATCTTCCCCTAAAGTACTGTCTAAGTAGGGTGGAGTAATTTTAAAGTTCACAGAATAAATTACAAGTAGTAGTAGCAATTACAAGTACCTCTAAGCAGCAAGCCCTTGATATTTTACATAAGGAAATTTATATTCCCATAATTTCTTTATCTATATATTTATTTGATTAATTACTATAAGAAGTAAAGTACAACCTCACCTAACTAACTGGAAATTTAACGAGTATGATTGACTTTTACTTGCCTGTTTCTTTTCTGAGATTAGAGTGGATTTTAATTTTTTTTAATTTTATCCCAATTACATGCAATAAAAATGTTTAACATTTGTTTTCCAAAATTTTGAGTTCCAAATTGTTATTTGATTTAAGATACACATATCTCATCCTCATTGCTCATGCTGTGGAAGAATAATGTATTTTTTTAAAAACATGAAAATATTAAAGTGAAAAATAGTGTAAGACCTGCAATCAGACTCTACCAGTTCTTTCTCTGGAGATGGATAGTATTTTTCATGATGAATCTTCTGGAATTATCTTGGATCACTGCATTGCTGATAATAGCTAAGTGATTCATAGATGATGATTGTACAATATTGCTATTTACTGTATAAATGTTCTTTTGATTCTGTTCTCTTCACTTAGCATCAGTTCATGTAGGTGTTTCTAGGTTTTTCTAAAATCATCTTACTCATTATTTCTTATATACAGTAATACTTCATTACAATTATGTATCGCAACTTGTTCAACCATTCTCTAATTGATGGACTCAATTTCTCCTCAATTTCCAGGTCTTTGTCACCACAAAAAAGAGATGCTAGAAATGTTTTTGAACATATAGATCATTTCCCTTTTTTTAAATCTCTTTAGGATAGAAATGTAAAGTGTGCACATAATTTTATAGCCTTTTGAGCATAGTTCCAAATTGTTGTCCAGAATGATTAGATCAGCCAAAACTCCACTAAGAATACACTAGAGTCTCAATTTTTCTACTTGTCTTCCAACATTTATCATTTTCCTTTTCTGTGACATTAACCAATCTTATAGGTATAAAGTGTTTAAACCACTGAAGTGTTTTAATTTGCATTTCTCTAATCAAAAATGGTTTAGAACATTTTTATATAACTAAATATAACTTTAATTTTTTTATCTGAACACTGCCTGTTTGTGTCATTTGACTATTTGTCATTTGAAGAATAACTTTTTAAAAATTTTGAATCTATTCCACATGTATTTGAGAAATGAAGCTTTCAACAGAAACTTTCTGAAAAAAAAATTTCCCAGCTTTCTGCTTTCCTTCTTGATTGTGTTGATTTTGTTTATTTCAATTTTTTTAAACTTAATATAATTAAAGTTATATATTTTATATCTCATAAGGCTCTCTTTTTCTTGTTTGGTTATTTGAGAGGCAAAGTATTCCATGCTTCCTTAATTTGCTTATAGTCTAACCCTTTATATCAACCCATGTTGACTGTATCTTGGTATATGGTTTGAGATGTTCATCTGTACCTAGTTTCTACCATACTGTTTTAAAAATATCCCAACAATTTTTGTCAAATATAATTAGTTTTTATTCCCAAAGCTTGGATCTTTGGATTAATCAAAGTATTTACTACAGTGTATAATATAATTAATCTATTCCATTGACCTAACATTCTATTTTTAGCCAGTACCAGTTTGTTTTGATGATTACTACTTTAAAGTACAATTGGAAATCTGGTCTGTCTAGGTCACTTTCCTTAACAGTTTTTTTCTTTTTAATTTCCTTCATAGTCTTGATATTTTTTTTCTTCCCGATGAATTTTGGTTTTAAAGTCTTTCCCTTCCCACAGGTCTGACATGTATACTATTCTGTGTTCACCTAATTTACTTATAGTTTCCTTTTTTATGTTCAGGTCATTCACCCATTCTGAGTTTATCTTGGTGTAGGGTGTGAGGTGTTGATCCAGACCTAATCTCTCTCACACTGTCTTCCAGTTTTCCCAGCAGTTTTTGTCAAATACTGGGTTTTTGTCCCAGAAGCTGGGGTCTTTGGGTTTGTCATATACTGTCTTGCTGAGGTCACTTACTCCAAGTCTATTCCACTGATCCTCCTTTCTGTCTCTTAGCCAGTACCAAATTGTTTTGATGACCACTGCTTTAAAATAGAGTTTGAGATCTGGGACTGCAAGTCCTCCTTCCTTTGTATTTTTTTTCATTATTTCCCTGGCTCCAGATGAATTTTGTTATTTTTTTCTAGCTCTATAAAATAACTTTTCATAACTTGATTAGTATGATATTGAATAAGTAAATCAATTTAGATAGAATTTTAATTTTATTATATTAACTCAGCCTACTCATGAGCAATTAAAATTTTTCCAATTGTTTAGCTCTGTTTTTATGTGAAAAGTGTTTTGTAATTGTCTTCATATAGTTCCTACATATGCTTTGGCAGAGAGACTCCCAAATATTTTATATTGTCTCGTTATTTTAAATGGAATTTCTCTTCCTATCTCTTCCTGCAGGATTTTGTTGTCAATATATAGAAATGCTGGTGATTTGTGTGAGTTTATTTTGTATCCTAAAACAAAGTTATTATTTCAACTAGTTTTTTAGTTGATTCTCTATGATTCTCTAAGTATACCATCATATCATCTGCAAAGAGTGATAGTATAGTTTCCTTATTGCCTGTTCTAAATTCTTCCATTTCTTTTTCTTATCTTATTGCAATATCTAGCAATTCTAGTATAATATTGGATACTAGTAGTAACAGTGGACACCCTTGTTTCACCTCAATTCCTACTGGGAAGTCTTCTAGCTAAACCTCATTACAGATAATGCTCATTGATAGTTTTGGATAGATATTACTTATCATTTTAAGGAAAGGTCCATTTACTCTAATATTCTAAGATGTTTTAAATAAAAATTAGTGTTGTATATTGCCAAAAACTTTTTTGCATCTATTGAAATAATCGTTATTTCCATCCCCAGCTGTGGATTTTGGACTTCATGATAGGGCTCCAGCCTTTTAGAGGCTGGGGAGGAGGGGTGCTTTTCTGCTGCCTTGGGCAGATCTCTGTTCCTCATTGCTGGCTTGGGCAGAGGTTTGGAATCTGGAGCAGTAGGGGAGTGAGAGGTCTTGCTGTTGGCTTGCCAGTGGGCTCCTTGCTGTGTTACCTTCTCACCTCATTGAAACAAATATTTCCTGCCTACCTACCAGATTCTTTTCACTGGTAAGCTTGCCTCAAGCTGTCCTTTGTTGGTTCTGCTACTTCATTTTGAAGCCTTATTTTAAGGGGTTTTTTTTGGGGGGAAAGGATTATTTAGAGAGGTTTCCATAACTCTACTCTGCCCTCTTGGCCTAATAGAGTGAATTTTAAAAATTAATTCCAATGCAACAAATATATGTGTCTGGTAGTGTCTGCAATTTGGATAAATACTAGAGATACAAAGCCAAAAGCCAAAAACAATCCTACCCTCAAGAAAGTTTATAGGCTACTGAAGGTGATTTGGGTTAGAAAAGAAAAAGTAAAAGTAAAGGAAAGAAATAGAAAGCAGTTCCAAGATCGAGAAAACACCATAAGCTTTGGCAGTGAAGCTTCCCATAGGAGGAAGTACTTGAGCAGACTTTTGAAGTAATACACTGGGATTTGAATTGGTATAGACAAAAAGGGAATGCATTCCCCACCTGAGTGACAGTCTGGATAAAAAGCAAAGAAGCAAATTAAATTCAGGAAAGTTTGAATAGAGAGAGTCAATAGGGGAAGGAGGAATGATTTACAACATCCAAAAAGGCAGGTCAGATCAGATTGTGAAGGAATTAAAATGGTAGGTAGCTAAAAGAATTTGTATATTTGATTGGAGGCAATGGGGAAGGGACTAAAATTTTGAAGTAAAATGGTCAAAACTCTGTATTTGGAATATTTGAGAGGCTAGACTGCTAAAAAAGTTATTAATATGATCAATTGTGAAGAGTTTCGGGAACTTGAAATCTAATTTCATTTAATTTACATTTGAGCTGTGGAGATTGGCACCTCAAAGTTAAAAGAACAATCAGCCACTTGAGTTCATTTGATATGTCTAGCTGCTATTTTAATTTGATTACAATTCATTTTTGATTGAAGGGTTCCAAAGGCATTTAAATGGGAAATAATCCATTCTATTGAGATCAATTTTGAAAAAAATTCATTAACTACTTATGCTAAATTTGAAGCTCTATCTTCAGCAATTACAAAGTTCATTTTTATCTTCAAGAAACCCAGTTACTGAAATATCATTTTCCCTGGTTTCATCAGAAGAATCAGAGTCATGTTAGAAAGAACTTTTTTTATTCATATGGGATAATCAAAGTTCAAATTCTTTCAATGCTCAACTGATATTAAATTTTGAAAAACAAAAGTATTTAAATAATTGGAACCTCTTCATTTTGGAAATGTAAATGATAAATCAGTAAAATTCCTAAAATATTGCTGGCTAGGCATAATCATCTGAATCACCTGTGGAACAAGATTTTTTTTTCCTTTTCCTTGTTTTCTCCAGGATCTGGAAAAAAAAATCCATTAGACCTTTTCAAATGAAAATACTCTTCTTATAAACATCACCTTCATCTCAAGAAACCATTTTCCAGGAATAAAAAGGGTAGAGGAAAAATAGTAGTTTTGTTTAAACTACTAAAATCTAGGTAAAAGTTCTGAATGGATACACTTAGGACCTGGACCAGTGGTTTCTTTGGCACTGGAAACTCTTAAGAGAGAAAACTCCCTCTACCAATACATGTTGGCAAATTCTAAGCAGTTTACTGTATTGGGGAGTTTCCAGGATCTCACAGAAATTAAACAACACAGCCATCTTGAGGCCAAGTCTTTTTGACTTTAAGGTCAACTCTCTATCTCTCCATTTTGCCACACTAAGTTTTGAATGAGTGAGATTTTTTTTTAATATGAATGTAGGCTGGGATAATATCTATTTACCTATAGAAAATGGCATATACTATTTTATAGCGTAGTTATTACTTTATTTCCCCCCAACCTTTGCTTCTCAGTGTATTTGTGATGGACAATTGAATATTATAGATGTGAGTGTAATAAGCTCCAGGAGTACAAACTATATCAAAACTAAACTTTTTATCTCCCAAAAAAATTGCCAAAGAGCCCTGAAAATGTTGTTTAATAAACTAATTTCAAAATTCCATAATTAGAAGGAATATAAGAGGTTATGTGAGCCATAAAAGAGAAGTAATTTCCCCTGAAAAGATCTTTTTTTACCTCTACTTCTTGAGAGCTTACAATGAGAAGGGAACCTACTACCTTCTGGGTGAGATTATTTCACTTTGGGATGGTTGTGTAATAATTAAAATTTAGGGGAGACTGAGGCAGGTAGAAATTAGTTTCTCTCTGCAAGGAGTATTATATTTTATGAGGTTTATTAAAGGTTGAGGATTTAAGAATATACAAGTAAGAAAAGGCAGGTGCCAGGTGGGCCATGAGGCCCACCTGAAATTTCACTCACATCATGAGACTCATCTGTTTGCCAGAGGAGACAGGAAGTAAAGAGACCCCGCCTACAGGGAAGACCCTTTAAATAGAATTTTGCTCTCGTCCCAGGTGAGAATTCAGTGAGATTAGAGGGCATTCTGGGAGCTAGCAAGGACTCCTGGGGAATGGAGTCCAGAGTTCAAATCTCAATTTTACATTCGTCATTACTAAAGAGTTTCCCTTTGTGTAACCTTGGTGGTGGAGTCAAAAAGACCTGGTTTCAAGTTCCATTTCTGACAAATACTGCCTGTGTGACCTGGGGCATTTTTAGTTCTCTAGCAAATATCCAAAATTATAAATTGTGGAACAGAGTGCATCAGAGAAAGAAATATCCTAGATGAAATCACAAGGCTGAACCAAACCCCCCCCAAAAAAGGCCTTAATTTGTGTCTTCACTTAATTGGTGCCCATTGTTGATAATTCTAAATTTTGAGACTATGTGGGAAAAAAAAATCTAATGATATCACAACAGATAATTGAAAATAGTTGTCCTTTTCTACCTAAGCATTCTTTTCCCAACTCCAGCTACTTTTATTGATATTCATATGGCATGATCCTTACCTTTCCCACTCTTCACTCTTCAGAGTGCTCTCCAATGGACCAGCTCCAATTGATCAATGTCTTTCCTTAAATATGACATAAACCAAATAGAGAAAACCAGACACCAGAGGTGATATAACTAGGACAGAGAACATTATTACTCCTTTTACTCTGGTTTTTGTATCAAGAAGGCATGTAAATTTTCCATTAAAAGAAATCCACCCTCCCTCATATCTCCTTACACCGCCTCTAGGTAAGATTATATTCATTTTTGCTGAGGAAGTTATTTTGATTGGTTTAAGCATTATTCTTTGCCTTTTGAGAATATCATATTCCAAGTTCTCTGTTCCTTTATGCTTCAGTTGTTGTTTAATTGTTTCCTAATCCTGCCTGACTCTCTTCATGATCCTGTTGGTATTTTTTTGTTGTTGTTTTTGGCAAAGATACTAAGTGGTTTGCAATTTCCTTCTCTAGTTAGAGGAAATTGAGGCAACTAGGGTTGAGTGACTTGCCCAGGGTCACATAGCTAGTGTATATCTGAGACCAGAATTGAATTCATGAAGGTGAGTCTCCCTAACTCAAAGTCTAGTGTTCTAACCATTGTGCAACCAGCTGTCTATTGAGTCCTCAGTACTGGAATGCTCTATTGTAAGGGGTTGCACTGTTTTAATTTGACTTGGAAACTGTGGATTTTAGTTGTAATGTTCGTGAAAGTTTTCTTTTTTTTTGGTTACTTTTGGAGTTTTTGTGTTTCTTCTTTGTCCTCTGATTGTAAAATATGGACAACTTTCTTTTAAGATTTTTTAAAATATGATGTAAATATGGATATGATTTTCAAATTACTATGGCTTTCAGGTAGTTCAAGTTATCTCTCCTTTATCTGTTTTGCAGATCAGTTGGATTTTTTATGATGTGTCTTAAATTTTCTTCTATTTTTTCAGTCTTTTGCCTTTATTTTAATATTTCTTATTTTCTAATGGAGTCCTTATCTTCATTTGGTGCATTCAAATTCTCAAGTAGTTTGTTTCCTGGACAAGGTTTTGCAATTCTTGTGCCAAAACCATTAATTCTATTTCTAGTTCTTTCTTCATAGCTCATTCCTGATTCATTTTTTCCTCTAGTATTCTCATTTAATTTATCAAACATTTTGACTTCTTGCTTCATTGCTAGGAATTCTAATTGAACTTATGCTAATATTTGTTTTACTTTGAGTCTCTGTTGGAAATGATTTAGAGCCAAGCTTATCTTCTGGATTTGCTTTTTTATGATAGAATTCTTATTTTTTTTGTATCACCATTATTTTGTCCTACTTTCTGACTTCACATTTTGTGTTATGACTGGGCTCTTCATACCTGTGAAGAAAATGTCTGAAGTGATCATCATGCTGTTTTCTTGGGATATTGAACATTGAACATTATTACAGGATCTCAAAGTAACATGCTGAGAAACTAAAAACTTCCAGGGCAAAGTCCAATTTCTGTACTGAGCTATACAAGTTCTTGATCTGAGTTTGGTTATGAGCAACATACCTGTGGGTTTACTCAATTAGAGTTCCAGTGACTTTCAGCAATATACAGGTCTGCTGGTTCAGAGTAATAGAACCATGGCTTTGATCTGTGATTCCTATTGTAGTTATTCCAGTATAGGCTTTTCACTAGATTGGAAACTATAACTAAGACTCCAATCTGCTCCTAGGATTTGAGGCACACAGATGCTTCTTGCTTCTGAACTTGCTCCTTGCTCTTTATACCACTAGGGCCCATGACTACTCCTCACCCTGGAATACCACCCCTAGGCACAGGTCCCTTCTTCAATCAGCCCTGGATCTATCAACTGGAACTGTGTGGTGAGCAACAGTTTACACCTATTTCAGCACTTTGCACAAATTTCGTTCCTTCTTTGATGAATTTGCAATCTCTTCTTATCCTGGTGCATGGCCTTTCCCTGACCTGGAATAATCAAAATGGCAGCTTCTGGCTACAATCTACTCCCAATGTTCATGAACGTCTTTGTCTCCTTATGCCAAAATGGGCTAGAAAAAAAAAACATGGAATTGAGATTATTTTCTTGGATTACCAATTAGAGAACTCAGTCTGGTACATATCCTAAATGTGTTTGATGGAGTTTGTGGTAGAAGGGGACCTTAGCTATCCTTCCTAATAGTACTCCACTACTTATCTCTACCTCTTATATTTGTTTCTTAATGACAAATATTGAATAGTCTTTCTTATTGCTATGACATTCTTATACCTTCCAAACTCTCAACAAAGGAAAAGATTTTCCTCTACCTCATAACATCCTTTTCCTTCTTTGTTTTTCATTGAAATCCTACATTTGTCATTTTCAGGAAGAATAAATGCATTTCTTGAGATTCTAGACATTCTCTTCTAACAGGGAAGGTGCCCTGCAAATTGAACACAGATGGTACTTATGTGCCTGTGGCAGAAATACAATGTACATCCTCTGTGCTATAAAATTCTCACATATGTACTAGAACCAGAACTGCAAACTGGTTTGCTGTTGCAAATTATGAGTCTTTATTGCTCCAAATTGACATCCACTGCTTCATTATTACCCTTTTCACTTAGCCATTCAACTAGTTAATTTTATTAACATCTAACCAAAGTCTCCCCATCTTGTTTACAAATGTATTATGACATTTTACTGAAATATAAGTATATTAGACCTCTAATGAAAAAATTTACCCCTCATCTGCTATGTTAGGAAGTCTGTCAAAAAGAAAGAAAGAAAGAAGGAAAGAAAGAAAGAAAGAAAGAAAGAAAGAAAGAAAGAAAGAAAGAAAGAAAGAAAGAAAGAAAGAAAGAAAGAAAGAAAGAAAGAAAGAAAGAAAGAAAGAAAGAAAGAAAGAAAGAAAGAAAGAAAGAAAGAAAGAAAGAAAGAAAGAAAGAAAGAAAGAAAGAACGAGATAGAGAACGAGAGAGAGAACGAGAGAGAGAGAAAGAAAGAAAGAGAGAGAGAGAGAGAGAAAGGAAGGAAGGAAGGAAGGAAGGAAGGAAGGAAGGAAGGAAGGAAGGAAGGAAGGAAGGAAGGAAGGAAGGAAGAAAAAAGAGAAAGAAAGAACGCTTACTCTGGCATGAATGATTCTTTATGAAGCTATGCTTACTCTTATTGTTTTCTACATTGACACATATGTGTGTAAGTATGTATGTATATGTAGCATATGTGTATACACACACACTCTCACAAAATGCATACATTTGCCATAAATTGTCATTCTCAGGAACCTATAGAGTTTCTATTACTATTACTATTTCTTCTTTCTATCTCCTCTCCCTCTCTTCCAACTTCTTTCCTTCTCTCTCCCTTTCCCCTTCTCTCTCTGTCTCTCTCTCTCAACATTTTCCAAACTTATCCTCAACTCTGTCTCATAGCAGTTTTGCAAAGAACTCTGATATAGATTCAGTAATCCCATCTGCAACTCCTTTCATTATCTTGGGGAAATTTTCATCCAGGTCTGGTGACATGAAGTCAGTGAGGAAAGAACTAAGTTTCCTTATGACCTCCTTACTTAACTTCAGTTTTCATCAATTATTATAATTTTTCATATTTTGAATCTAAAGATCATCCTCATCACCAATCAATTAATCAACAATTATTTATTAAGCACCTACTATGTGTTATGCACTCTGGTAGGGACTAGTTCCATGAATACAAAAGTAAGATGATGATGAAATACTTAGATAAGTTAGTAGATAAATTAGCATATATATGAAATAAATACAAAGTAACTGGAGTTGGGTATACTAACAACGGGAGGGATCAGAGAATGTGGCATTTGAATTGAATCAGAAAAATGCCAGTCAGGGAATAAGGTGGAGGTGGGGAGGGGGAGGATATAAAGAGGCAAAATAAGTGAAAATGGATTGCCATATACAAGAAACATGAAGTAAGCTAAAAATCCTAGAATATAGATTGGGAATGGGGGGGGGGGGACAGGCAGGGAGCAGAACCTGTAGGGGGAAAGGAAACCTGGAAAGATATTCTGGGATCAGATTGTAAAAATCGCCAAATGTGAGAATGTATATTTTTTCCCCTAGGGGCAATAGGAATCTACTAAAACTTCTTGACTTGGTAAATGACATGAACATTCTCATATTTAGGAATATCAACTTGTTTGCAATGTGGAGGATAGACTGAAGAAGGTTAGAGTAGATTCAGAGGAGATCTTTCAGGAGGCTATTTCAAAAATCTGGACAAAAGATAATAAGGGCATAAGCTAGATTGGTTGTGACTTGGGTAGAGAGAAGAATTTAGATGTGAAAGATGTTGAGAAAGTAGAATTGACAAGATTTGGCAATTGTTTGGATACGAGAAAGAGGAAGAAGGAGGAATTGTCAAACACATAGAAGTCAAGAAGGAAAAGAACTGAGAAAAGACTGATAGATATAGCAATAAAAAGTTATCAGTGATGACCTTTGGGTTTTTGTCAATTGTTGGAATCAGAATCTAGCAAGGGGCTAAAAAGTGAGTTGAAGTGAGAAAATGGAAGTAATGTTTATAGATATTTTTTGGACTTTGGCTATAAAGGAAGAGAGCTATAGGTGATAACTTGAACTTTTGATTGTTATTTTTGTTTTGTTTTTATAAAGTATGAGCATTTTGTGAGCAGCAATGGAGTAATGAGCCAGTATATAAGGAAAATGTGAAAAATAGAGAGAGAGAGTGATCAAAGTGGTAAGATCCCAAAGGATATAGTAAAAGATGAGATCATAGGCACAAGGGCTAGCATTGTCAGAAAGAAATTCAATCATTCTCTGAAGCTAGAGCAAAAGTTGAGTGAATGAGTTGGGATGGAGAAGGAGGAAGGTGTTGAGAAGATTAGAAGTATAGAGATTTGGAAGAAAGGAATCTCATAATGGTTTGGCCTCAATTTTTTTTTCACTGAGGTTTGTTGGGATAAAAGGAAGTGCACAGTATTGATGTAAGAAAAGAGAAGATTTGGAATAGTCTTCCTAAGGAGTTCAATCAATCTGGGAAGAGTAAAATGATTGATGTGGAGCAGTAAGAACCCAATTGAAAAGCATAAAATTTTAGTGGCTCTAGTTGACAGGGTTGTTTAACTTCCTCTGACAGTGGAGGAATGGAAAATAATGATAATGTTGGTAATCCTAGTTGAGGTTTGGAAAGGAATGAGAAGTGACAGAACATCTAAAGATGAAAGGCAGAATGAAGTTGAGGTTAACTAAAAGATTATAATTTTTAAGGGAAAATATTAAAATAAGAGGAAGTAGACAGGGAAATCCTGGGAAAGAGCAGTGGAATAAGAATTTGTGTAAATCCAAAGAAAAGTTTCAAGAAGAATAAGGCAAAGAGAGAAATGGGAGGACAAGAAGGTCCTTTTTAAGTTTAAGAGCAGATGTGTGATAAAAAACAAGCACATCTAATTCCATCCTTCTTAGAGACCAACTTGGAGATAAGTGGACATCTGAGAAGGCTAGAAAATTCAAGGAGTTGGAGAAGATCACAAGTATAACAACAAATATAACAAGAACAGAGTTTGGGCTGGAGGGGAAGACTGAACCAGTTCCTAAGCTTCTCCACTAAGGAATATTTTGTTCTCATAATAAATATTTATTTTTTGCTTCTTTTTGCTGCTTTTTACCCAAATACTTTACATCACAATTCTCTGTTTTAGTTACTGAATTTCCTAATGAGCTAATCTTAGTATTAAAATTATTTTTGATTACCCCCATTAACTATTCTTTTCCTTATGAGCAAGATCTATCTTTTGTAAACCTTATTGTCATCATCCCATGAAGTCTCATGGATAGTTATTTAGAATTTGCCTTAAGTGAAACTTTCTAGTTCCCTTTGTTTATAACTCATGCTTTGCTCTTACTGGTTTTATTCCTGACTGTCTTTTAAAATATATTATCATATAAATGGACAAGGGACATGAATACACAATTTTCAGCTAAAGAAATCAAAACTATTAATAAGCACAAGAAAAAGTGTGTTCTAAATCTCATAATCAGAGAAATGAAAATCAAAACAACTCTGAGGTTTCACCTCACACCTAGCAGACTGACTAACATGATAGCAAAGGAAAGTAATGAATGCTGGAGGGGATGTGGCAAAGTAGGGACATTAATTTATTGCTGGTGGAGTTGTCAACTGATCCAACCATTCTGGAGGGCAATTTGGAACTATATACAAAGGGCCCTAGAAGACTGTCTGCCCTTTGATCTAGCCATACCACTACTGGGTGTGTACCCCAAAGAGATAATAAGGAAAACGACCTGTACAAAAATATTCATAGCTGTGCTCTTTGTGGTGGCAAAAATTGGAAAATAAGGGGATGCTCTTCAATTGGGGAATGGCTGAACAAATTGTGGTATATGTTGTTGATAGAATACAATTGTGCTCAAAGGAATAATGAACTGGAGGAATTCTATGGGAACTGGAAAGACCTCCAGGAGTTAATGCAGTATGAGAGGAGCAGAACTAGGAGAACATTGTACACAGAGACTAATACACTGTGGTACAATCAAATGTAATGGACTAGTTATCTTGAACAACCTGGAGGATTCTATGAGAAAATGGTAGCAAAAACACCGAAGAAAAACAACTGCTTGATTACATGGGTGGAGGGGGATATGATTGGGGATGTAGACTATAAATGAACATCCTAGTGCAAACATCAACAATATGGAAATAGGTTCTGATCAAGGACACATGTAAAACCTAGTAGAACTGTTTGTTGGCTAGGAGAAGGGGTGGGAGGATGGGAGGGAGGGAAAAAATATGATTCTTGTAACCAAGGAATAAAGTTCTAAATTGACTAAATAAAATTTTCAAAGTGTAAATTTTTTTAATTAAATATATTATCATATAAATTATTAATCCTTTCTACTCATTTCTATTTCCAATGGTGTATGTACTTAGTCTTCTCTGTGGTATCTGGATTAACAATTATTTAAGGGAGGTTATTTCCCTTACCCCAAATTTTCAATTAATTTTTTTTAATCACAACTATTAGGCAAAAACATTTTACCCAGTTTACCAAGTTATATCCCTATTCTTTATTAGTCACTCTCGATATATTCGAATTACATTTCCCAGAACCATCTCCTCAGTCACTTATTCATCAAATCTGTCTTTCTTTTCAGCATTCTCTACTTTCAGTTGGTTTCATTTTGTTTAAGATTTGTTAGATGGATAAATGAATGAATGAAATTTATGCTATAATGGAAAGAAAACTGATGTGTAAAACTGATCTAGTCACAGCATCACAGAATCATAGTTTTCTTATCTATAAAGTGATGATAATAAAACATGTCCTACAGGATTACTGTGAGGATCAAATTTGATCATGTTTGTAAATTGCAAATAAATTTTTTTGAGGGAAGTAAAGGGTGAAAAGACTGAAAAGGATATGAAGATCACTAAATGTCAAATAGGGAATTTTATATTTGATCTTAGAGTGAACAGGAAGCTATTGGAGTCTAATGATTTGAAGGAGAAGCATAACATTAGCAGAACCATATGTCAGAAAAATCACTGGCAACTTAGAATTAGATGGATTGTAGCAGGAAAACAAATTAGAAGGCTATTGCAATAGTTTAGGCAAGAAGTAATGATGGCCTGCAAAAGGTGGTGGTTGTATGGGAGGAAAGTAGAGGATGTAAATAGCATGAATTTAAAAAGCCTTGTAGTGATCATATGACTTTTTCAGAATGTCTATATTATATTGTGGTCTACCACAACAATGATGAAACAATAACTAAACAAACAATGCATCCTGACTGTTAAGTATCAGTTATTAGCTTCTTCAAGGTAGTTCTATCACATTTCATAGTCTTGCCATAGGATAAATTATTCTATTTCTATAACCTTTATTTATGATTAGGATAAAATATACTGTATCCTTTTTAAAGTTTATTTGATTTAGTGAGCTTGTATTAGCCCTTTCCAAAGCAGGTCCTGTTTGTAATAATGAAAATCTCAATATTTTTGTCAAACTCAAGTCATTCTAGGATTTGAAGAAATCTTAAAAATTGGGTCATTTCAAAATTCACATTTTACAGATTAAGAAAATGACACCCAGATATATTGATACTTATTTTAAGTTAGATATTAAGTAGCTGAATCATGATTCATATCCATGTCCTCTACTACCAAATCCAGTAGTTGTCTGACTATATTAGAAGTCAACTCCTTAAGTCAAAAAGTTGGAGAAATGGCATGAACCAACCTATTAATTATGATGTTATCAATTTTTTTGTTTCAGGAAGCCAATTTTTTGACATTGTTATTTCTATAAACCTCTTGAATCTATAGAAAAATGCACTTTCTTATGAGTGGTAAAAATCCAGTCCTTATTTTAATCAAACTAATAACTACTCTTGTGACTCTAAAGCTAACAGAAAAATAATTCATGATTATTCTAATTGATATTCCCTTATTAACATTCAGTCTTTAGTTGAATAAAATCATACAGTTTTTCTAGTACATATTTATTAAATTAATTTCTCATTCCAAAATAATAGTTATGCATGTTTTAAATGGCCTTCTCTCTCCTCTTGGTTTCATCTTTTTAAAACCATGTATTTTGGAAAAAAGAATGTCAAAAATATCTTTCCACAGTTTTAGAAAAATGTATTGTGAGAATTAGTGATTAAACTACTTTATCTATATATCCAGAATATGATCTCCAAGGTTTCTTATAATTATAAGTGTTATTATACAGATTATGCCCAAAGAGAAGCATCAGATCATACTGAAACTACTTTTAAAATTCAGAGAAGTAGTAGGTACAGAATGAATGATTGTTGATTGATTGACCATTACTAACTTTTTCCTGCCAACAAATTATGTGAAATCAAGCCCTTTTAACTACATTTACGTGGGCAGGAGGACATATAAATATATATGGCATGAATTCCTAAATCATCAGAACCATTTAGTTCCTAATCAGCATATCCCTAAAAAGGAGAGAATGTTTTAGCTTCTTTTTTTAATAAGAAAATTTCTGTATTTGATTTCATCTTTTATACAGAACTCTCATTCCTTAGCTTTTTTTCTTTTTTTAAAAAGTTATTTATTTGGTTAATTTAGAATATTTTTCCATGGTTACATGATTCATGTTCTTTCCCTCCTTTCCTCCCTCCTCCCTCCCATAGCCAAAGAGCAATTCCACTAGGTTTTATATGCATCACTGATCAAAACCCATTTCTATATTATTAATATTTGTAATAGAATGATTGTTTAGCGTCTACATCCCCAATTATATCCCTATTGAAACATGTGACCAAGCAAATGTTTTTCTTCTGCATTTCTACCCTACTAGTTTTTTCTCTGGATGTAGATAATGTTCTTTCTCATAAGTATCTCAGAATTGTCCTGGATGATTGCATTACTGCTAGTAGAGAAGTCCATTATGCTTGATTGTGCCACAGTGTATCCATCTCTGTGTACAATGTTCTCCTGGTTCTCCTTTCACTCTGCATCAATTCCTGGAGGTTGTTCCAGTTCCCATGGAATTCCTCCACTTTATTATTCTTTTGAGCACAATAGTATTCAATCACCAACATATACCACAATTTGTTCAAACATTTCCCAATTGATGGACACCCCCTCATTTTCCAATTTTTTTGCCACCACAAAGAACATGGCTATAAATATTTTTGTACACATATTTTTCCTTATTTTTTAGCTTCTTAAGCTAAAGATATGATAATCTTTATAAATCACTGAGGGGAAATAATCACTGGAAGTATACTACTACTGGCTAATTAAAAAGTTTCATCTTAACTGAGCTTATGGCACCTTCTTATGAAAAGGCAAAATCAAGTCAGTAAAGACAGTAAATGATCCAAATTTGTGTGCCCTCTAATATCTAACTTTGATCACTATATTGGCATTAATGATGCAGGCATCACTGGAAATGCTATTCTTAGGGTGCTCTGGGCATTTTAGGAATTACATTATTACACGTTGCTTTTTTCAGTGGATTAACATGCTAACTTCTCCTCTTCTGTCCAACAGGTGGTGAAGTCCCCTACACAACCCTGGCCACTCGAATGATGATGGGAGCTTGGTGGCTGTTTGCATTGATTGTCATCTCATCATACACAGCTAACCTTGCAGCTTTCCTCACCATCACAAGAATTGAAAGTTCCATTCAGTAAGTAGACACAAATGATGCTTGATGATGATGATGATGATGATGATGAAGAAGGAAGACAATAAAAAGTATTTATATAGTATGCTAAGGTTTGCAGATTTTCTCATTTAATCTTTAAAACAATCCTGAGGGGGCAGAAGCTATTATCTCTATTTTATAGATGAGAAAATTGAGGCTGAGAGGTTAAGAGACTTGCCCAGAAAGGCACAGTTAATAAATGCCTGAGGTCAAATTTGAATTCAGATCTTCCAGATTCCATGTCCAACACTCGAGCCACTAGAGATAGGCTGGATGATGTGGGTATGCCATGTTTGTAGAAACTTGGAAAGGGAAAGAGCTAGATGGTGTCTGTGAATATAAATTTCCATGAAAAGAAAGATGTTGGGTATGCTATTTTAGATCAGATTAAACTTTTTATCCTTTTTTAACTATATTTCAAATATTTTATTAAGTGATCTATATCAAAATCCCCTGATGATTCATGCCATGTTGAAATCTGACTCCCATACCATAATAAAGAAATGTATGTATATGTATATTCCTGAATTCTTGAAAGAAAATGGTATATTACTAATATATTTTAGCACCTCTATTGGCATTTGCTGGGGAGAGAATCTAATAAGATGAAAATAAAGGAAATAGTAAGAAAGAATGAGAGTTTTATCTTCTGACCCCAAGTAAAAATCTTTGCTCCAGAAAAGCAGTTAGATATCCCAACCTTTTAACAAGCAACTTACTCTAAAGTATTTTTTATTCAATTCAATTCAATAGATACTTATTTAATTCCGATTTGATAGAATACGATAGACTTATATTCCTATCTTATTCTGGATGTCTCACAGTTAGTTAATTTAAAATAAAGAAAGCATACAGCAGTTGAAAGATTAGGATTCTCATTCAGAAAGTATTTTACATCTTTTGGATGGCTCAGATTTACTTTTTTCTTCCCTATGTCCTTTCTGTGCCATCTGACATTTTTACAAGTCACCAGGGGATGTGATAAAATGCCATTTTCTCTAATCTTATGTACAGACTGATTTGGCAGAGGAAAATTATATCTGAATAAGAGTGGGGTTGGATGTGATGGGAAATCCCTGTTCCCATGTTAAACAAACAAAAGTTTATATTTCAGCTGTTTCAAAATGCCATTGCCAAAAATACTTTCAGGATATAGCCTTGAGAGTTTCAAAGTCCAATTTGTTTTATAAAATTTTTCTCAGAATGAAACCAGAGACGCATGCCTTAATCGCTTTAACCTATTTAGGACATGCCTCTCATATTGGAAGGATGTGACAGTGCCTATTCTTTCTAGCTAGCATTTTCTGTGAAGTTGACATATTAGTACCTACTACATCCCATTCCCAGAATAACTTCTACAGAGTAGAAATGGCAACGAATGTAAAAATGGGATGTGTCAGCTAGGGAGAGAAAAATGGCCTTCTTTGGCAAGTTGATTGGCAGAAATTCTTCATGGTTTCGAAGTAGAAGTCAAATTTGTTTCTTTGTAAGAATTTGAATAATTGTTACAGAATTACACTCTATGCTCAAAATCAGTAGAGTATAATTCTCCATTTGTCATTTTTTCAATACAAAAGCTCAAAAGTTCTTTTGCATCCTCATCATGGTAGTGTTCTACCATAGAATGGGAGGTGGGGACCAAAAAAAAAAAAAAAGAAAAACATGAATTTAGTTTCCATTTCCCTTCATGAGGCAACAGTTCAAAATATTGTATTCTTCTCCATGATGAAATCACAGGCCATATTGACACAATTGGAAGTGTTTCCAATACCCTGATCAGTTCCTGACAAAAAAATAGTTACTCCAAGTCCCTCATGGCAATTTTGTTTCTCACTCTCAGTAAAAGGCAGCATGTGGCTAGTTGTTCTCTAATGCATGTGAAATGAAGCAGCCTATTCCCTAGTGGCTGCCAGCCCGGAGGGGGTATTGCTGAAATGGAGCTCCACCAAGGTAGATGCTGGCAGAATTCCTTTTGCTATGGTATAACTCACAGATAGCTTCAAAAAAGTGGGCCAAAAAATTTTCAGTTATTATTCAAAGTAATCATTATCCAAATAAAGATCGCATCAGTGCCATCATATGCATTTATAGCTTTAGACTGAGAATTATTATTCTTTGAGCACCTTATGTATGTAAATGATTTGGAGTCTATGTTCGAAGACATCACAAGCCACCAGCATGTACTCTGCTGCACTGTACTTAATTATAGAAACTTTGTGAAAGGCTTTTTGTTTTGTTTGGCACTGATTTCATAAATAGATTTGATTTGCTTTTGCCCAGACATATGATTTCACTGAGGTGTCATGATGTGGTAGAAAAAGTATTAACCTTGAAGTCAGGGATTTAAAAACTACCTCTGATGCTTACAACCTGAGTGATATTGGGGAAGTTATCTTTCCTTCCAGGGCCAGAGGTTTCTCATCTCTAAAATGAGGAAGTTTGGAATAAATGACCTTTGAGATCCCTTTTAGCTATATGAACACATGATCCTCTTATTGATGCTTATCAGCAACTGGGGCACTGAGTGGTTGAGTGACTTGCACAGGTCACAGCACAGATATGTCAAGAGTAGGACTTCTTAACAATATTGTTCAAAAGTGAAATTATCTGGCATGAGAGGTGCCAGAGTGTTTTTTAGTAGATTTCAAGCATAGAAAACCTCAGACATCACTAGCTGAGGTACACTGCAGTGGAGATTTCTTTCAAATATAAGTTGAACTAGAAAGCTACTGAGACTCCTTTCAAATCCTCTGATTCTAGGACATGAATTTGGGTTTTCCTGACTTCAAAATCGGCATTCTTTATAACAATCCATACTACCTCTCTTTATTCTAACATTTGAGGTTAGCCTAAAGGAAATGTTCAGGCTCAGTGCTGCAGAGTCTGGTTGTTTTGTTGCTGACATGTTAGTGGATTAAAATCCATTCCTTTCTATTAAGAGCAAGCAAATGAGTAAATAAATGGTGTCATTACATCATAAGTCATTAGACCAGATATTCATCTGGAAGGGATAGTCTCTAAAGAACATCCTGTCTAATTCCCTACCATCTCTTCTATTGTGCCCTCTGTAATGCCTACTCCAAAGGCAGTAAGCTGGCTTTCATATTACATCTTTTGCTTCCAACTCCATCTATATTCTGAGTCTCCCTCAACCCCAACTCCCCACTGATGACACAACCTCCCTGACCACTAAGTGCAGTAGCAGCAGCATTTTCTCCCGATTCTCTAGGGGAGATGGAATATTCTTTGCTCTCATTTCCACATATAGGTTTCTCCACCTCTCACAATCAGTAACTTCTCTCAGTCCATAGTATCCACATCTACAGACCAATGAAAATCCTGGTAGCAGCTCTATACAGGTCTCTGAGATAGTTCCCTTCTTTTCTCAAAGACTTCTGAACCTGACTCATAATCCTTTTCTCCTCTCCAACTTTTGCTTTTGTACTAAGGAACTTGAAAATACATAATGATGATCCTTAGCCTCATTAGTCTAGTCATTTCCCATGACCTACTCCTCTATCCCAGTCAAGCCATACAAAAAAGGTGGTCATACACTTGATCTTGCCAAAATCCATAATGAACCAGCTCCATGTTTAAGAACTCCAAAGTTGGGACTGAGTCAAGATGGCGGCTTAGAAGGAGCAAAAGTTGATTCCTCTGGGAAAACCCTTCCACACCAATCAAAAACAAAGCACTTCAAAGGGGACAGAAAACACAATCCAACAAGAAGACAGAGCTGAAGGACCCTCCTGCTCAATTTAACTTAACAGAAGTTTGAATTCTCAGGTTTAAGAAAAAGAAAGAAGGTCCCAGGGTCCTTCCCCTACTTACTGTGCTGAGACTCAGGAAACTGCCTGAGTGGGATCTCAAAGCCAGGACTCCAACCTGGATGGAGTGCCTTGCTACCACAATTACACGAAGCTCAGGGATCTGCCCATAGCTGGCAAGGAGGCAGCTGTAGGAGAGAAGCAGAGAAGAGGGCATACTGATTGCAGCCTTCAGCCACCACATCTCCATCTTGGGCCTCCACTTCTGGACATTTTGTCCTCAAGGCACATTCAGCTCTGCAGATCAGTTCAATTGGTTTAATCCATTTTATCAATAGTTCAGAGAAGAATTCTCCAGAGGGCAGAGGGATTCAGTCTCACAGACCTGGCAGAAAACCAGAGGAGCAAGAGTGCAGAGTGAACAGAGAGCCAGGTGTGGCAGTAGGAGAGAGCCATGGGTCTCTCCTGCTTAATCCAACCTGAAAGGTATGCAGATAAAACTGAATTCTCAGGCATAAAGGAAAGATCCAATACTTCTACCCCACCTATGACACTGAGACCTGTGGTAGGAATCTCACTGACTGTGATTCCAGGGTGAAGGCTTCAAATGCAATAGAATACCTTGGCACCAACACAGGAAGCTCAGGACTCTGACTGGGCAGCTGGCAGGGAGATGGCTGGCAGAAAGGAATAGAGAGGACAACCACCTTCAGCCTCTACACCTTCACTTTCACCTTCAGCCTCTGCTGACAGCTGGGGATGATCTGACCCCAGGGCACATTAATACAACTGGTCAGCTCCATCAACCTAATCCAGTTAATCAGCTGAGCAGAGAAGAAGCCACTTTAGGGCTGAAAAGCCCAAACTGATGGATCCAGAAAATGAACAGAGGAGCAAGATACAGCCAATAAGGAGGGTGGAAGAAGGGGAAAAAAAGAAATTACAATTGACAGCTTCTATTCATGTAATGAACAAAAAAAAAATGGAACAGAGGAGGACCAAGGAATACCAAGAAAATACTTAGGAACTCCAGTGAATTAGACCTGTGCTCTGGAAGAACTCAAAAATACAATTCAAAATTGGGGAAAGAATTTAAAAAGCAAAATAAATCATCTGGAAACAGAGACAAATGAACTAAAACAAGAAAAGAGTGTCTTTAAAGCCAGTTGACCAGCTTGAAAAAGAAGCAAAGAAGGTAGAAGATAAGACCTACAAATAAAAATAGATCAAAAGGAAAAGGAGGTACAAAATATCAGGGATGAAATTCAAACATTATTGTATGGGAAATTATCAAAGAAAACTGCCCTGATATTCTTGAAGAAGAGGGTAAAGTAGAGATTGAAAGAATCCACAAATCACCTCCTGTATTAAATTCCCCAACTGACAATATCCAGGAATAGCTAAATTCAAGAACTTCCAAACCAAGGAAAACATACTATAAGCTGCTAAAAAAAAAAAAGAAACAATTCAGATATCATGGAGCCACAGACAGGATTACATAGGACCTGGCTGCATCTACACTGAAGAACTGGAAGGCATGGAATATAATATTCTGGAAAGCAAGGGAACTGAGTCTACAACCAAGAATCAACTACCCAAAAAATTGGCTATATTCTTGCAGGGGAAAAGTATAGTCATTTAATAAAATAGATGATTTCCAAGCATTCCTGAAGAAAAGACCAGACTTAAACAGAAAAATTGATGCCCAAACACAGAACTCAAAAGAATCACCAAAATGTAATTAAGAAAGGGAAAAAAAGAACTCCAAAGTTCTGTTATCTACTCATAATCTATTGAATCTACACTGATGCTTGATGTCTTTTTGTATCAAACACTGGTCTTCATTTTCATTGTGGCTTTCAATCCTTTGACCATTCAGTTCTCTGCCAGACTCTCTCACCCCTACACTGGCCACATTCTCCTCCTTTACCCATCTTGTCCTCTTGGTGAACCACTCATGTCTGCATGTCCTCTTCTCTTGAGTATCTGGCCCCTTCATTATATAATCAATTGTTTCCTGCTAAACCTTAGTCTTAGATCACTCCTACCATCCACTGTCTTTTTTCCTAAACATATGCTTCTGAATAAAGGGAGAAAAAAATTATTTTACCCATCTAAATGGATCCTCCAAAATTTTATGTAACATAATGTCAACTAGACTCTAACTGCTATTAGACAAAACTTCTATACTTCTCTAATCATTTCACTGTTCCATGGTCCACCATGGCTCTTTCAAATGTATTCTTTCTTGCTTATGATTTCCTATGGCATTGTCTCAACTAAGAACCTTGTTAAACATTTTTGCTGAAAAATTTAAAGGGTAGAGTAGTCACAAGAGTTCCCTTTTTTCCCAATCTCCTCTTCTCTTATCACTCAGATGCCATCTACCTTCCCACTTCCAAATTTCCTTCTTACTGTCAAGGGCACCACCATTTTCAAGTCCTTCAGGCTACACTAGCTGCCCAGTCAGCACCACATACTCTTCCATCTAGTGACATCAGTCTCCTTATTGTTTACTAAACAAAATAATCTATCTCTCAACCCCAGGTATTTTTCTGGCTCACCCCCATTTCTAGAATGCATTCTATTCTCATGTCCACTCCCAGACTTCCCTTATCTCTTTCAAATCCAAGCTAAAAGCTCAACTTCTATATTAAGGAAACTATAGGAAATATTGGAATATGTAGTTTTTAGAAAAACTATACCCATTCTTTCTTCCTTTTGGAGGAACTATAAGGACAAATAGGATCTCTGGTGTTAGAGCTTGCTAAGCCTTTTTCAGGGCTTCTCTTTCATCTTTTATGTGTCCTTCCACTCTAACTTGTGGCTCCAAGAAGCTGTAGCATATGTAGTAGCCAAAACCCAGTAAAACTATCTCAGATATCAAAGAAACAAAGGTCATCCACTGCATTCTAGGGAATCCTGACAATTGTCTTGACACTGGACTTTAATGACTACCTCCTTTAATCTATTCTCCTTTCTATCACTTCCTCCATGTTCTCTTGCTTCCTACCCCTCCTATTTCTCACTTGGGTAAAAAAAAAAAAAGATTTCTATACCAAACAGAATGTGTGTGTTGTTCTCTCTTTGAGCCTATTCTGATGAGATTAAAGTTCAAGCATTACCACTATCTCCCTATTTCCCCTCCACTATAAAATCTCTTTCATGCCTCTTTCATTTGAGATAATTTACCTTATTCTATCTTTCATTTTTCCTTTTTTTAAAGTATATTCCTCTTTCTCACTTGTTAATTTTTTCTATTTTAGATATCATCCCAACATATTCAACTCATACCCATGACTTTCAGGTTACATATACTCCTATTTGCCCTAATAATTACAAAGTTTTTAGGAGTTATAAATATCATCTTCCCATATAGAAATATAAATATTTTAAGTTAATTAAGTGATAAAAATCCCTTATGATTTGTCTTTCATGTTTACCTTTTTAAGCTTCTCTTGAGTATTGCAATTTAAAGTCATAAATTATCTATTCAGTTCTGGTCATTTTATGAGAAATGTCTGAATTTTCTTTATTTCATCAAATTTCCTCCTGAAAGATTATACTCAGTTTTGCTGGATTCATTATTCTTCATTTTAATCCTAGCCCTTTTGACCTCCAGAACATCATATTCCTTAGAATATGAATAGAATACTTCTTTAAAATAGAGGAAGCTAAAACTCAGGTTATCCTGACTATACATATAGTATCCATAGAGTATCTGAATTATTTCTTTTTGACTTCTCAGAGTATTGGCTCCTAGGAGCCCTGGAATTTGGCTATGATATTCCTGGGTATTTTCATTTTGGATTCTCTTTCAGGAGGATATTACTGGATTCTTTCAAATTCTCTTTTATCCTCTGGTTGTAGAATATTAGGAAGTTTTCCTTGATAATTTCTTGAAAGATAATGTCTGGGCTTTTTGTTTTCATGGTCTTCAAGTAGTTTAATAATTCTTAAATTATCTCTCCTGAACTTATTTTACATTGCTTTTCCAAAGAGATATTTCACATTTTCTCCTATTTCTTTCATTATTTTGATTTTGTTTGATTACTTCTTGATATGTTATTGTCATTAGCCTCCATTTGCCTAATAATGATTTTTAAGAAATTTTCTTCAGTGAGTTATTGTACCTCCTTTTCCATTTAGCCAACTCTACTCTTTTTAGAAAGTCCTTTTCTTCACTGAATTTTTGTACACTTTTTTCCATGTGGCCAATTCTGCTTTTTTTTAAGGGGTTCTTCTCTTGATTTAAATTTTTTACATCTTTTTCTATGTAGCCAATTCTGATTTTCAAGAAGTTTTCTTTAGTAGATTGATACAAGGAGACAAGTGGTGAGTATTATCCTGGTCTATGTTCTGATCCTTCCCAGGGAGAGACCTTGTTTCCCTGCAGTCTCAAGCACTAGCACTTCTTTCTACCTTAGAATTGAGACCACAACCCCTGCTCCCCTGTAACCATCACTACTATTGCTTTTCTTGACCCTTGAAATATGTCTCAGAACTAAATATGGGCAATGCAATAGTTCCTTTAACCAGTGCCAGCAAAGGGTCTCCTATAATCTTTTTCTCACCAATTTTCTGAGCCCCTTGCCTTTTCTAGCCTTAGAACTCCTGAAAGTTGCTGCTGGCACTGTTACAGAAACCTGCTGCTGATGTTTCCACAAAGCTGGGACAGCCCCTACCCCCATGTCACAGTTCTGTCCTGCATAAGTCCTAAATAGTCTCAACCCAACCTTTTGTTGGCTCTGTTACTACAGAAATCAATTTGAGACGTTATTTTAAAGTTGTTTGAAGGGGAATATTGGGAGAGTTCAGCTGAGTTCTTTCACCTTAGCTATTTAATTTTTAAATTGATTTATTTTTCATTCCCACACACCAGTACACACATACACAGTTACTCTAGCCCCTATATTTCAAGCCTTGTCTGGTAGATGTGGTTGGAAGAGAGCCAAGCTGCTTGGGGAATACAGGATGGGGAAGGCATACTCTACTGTGCTGTCTAGATGGGTTGCTTTTTCCCAAAGAATTGATGCTTTTTGATCTAAAATCAAGTTACTAAAAAGAGATTTGTTGGTGGAATGGGGCCTATTTATAGCAAGGGTATTTCTTTACCTAAAAGAGAGTGATGATGAGCAAAACCTAAGTACAGGTAACTATTAGGTACATATGATGTTATTTTGAATTTATTCATTGTAAAACATGGTAAGTGACCTATTTGGCAGCATATGACAACTTCAATGAAATTTTCTAGAAATGTTGGTTGGAGAAATTCACAGATACATAGCTTTGAAAAAGTGCTTTAAGACTTCCGGTTAAGATGGCGGCTTAGAGAAAGCTGAAGTTCAGATCTCCGGAAAACCCTTCCCGACCGATCTCAAACTAGAAGCTCCTAAGGCGCCGAAATTCAAAACGATCAACAGCACAGACCCTGGGAACCCTCCTCCTGGACCTGGACCCGGTTCAAAAGGTACGGCTCCCCTTAAAAGCCAGAACCCGAGATCCCTCGGACCTCAGGGGTAGGAGCGCAGAGTCCAAGGCTCCCTGAAGCGGCAGCCGCGCCGGGCTCAGAGAGCAGGGTCTGAGGAACAACAACCCTCAGGGTCTTCTACCCAAGTCCCAGTCCGGGTGAAAGTTACTGCCTGGGGCTTCCGCTGCAGAGAGCCTGTTGGTCCGGGTGAAAGTTACTGCCTGGGGCCTCCGCTGCAGAGAGCTGGTCAAAACAACAGCAACCCTCAGGGCGGGCAAGACAGCCTCATGGCCTGGATCCTGCTATCCAAGTCTCAGTGAAAGTCTGTGCTCTCGGAGCTTGGGGAAGCGGCAGCCCATCCTCCCACAGGCCGAGGAAACAGCCTCACGGCCAGGTATTCTGAAGGCAACTTCCGGAAATCGAGCCAGGGGGAGAGTGTGGCCTCGTGGTCCGACCCTTCCATTCCAGTTCCAGTGAGGCATATTCAGTTTAACCCAGGGAACGCTCATAGAACCAACATCTGCCCAGGACTAAAGCCTCTGATCACCAGACAAAGACAAGAAAAGCCAATCCTCCACGTTCAGAGATGACAAACTCTACAGAAGCACAGAAGCCCCAAAATACCAAGAAAAATAAGAAGAAAGGGGCGACTCTGGACACATTCTATGGAGCCAAAATACAAAATACAGAGCAGATAGAAGAAGATATACAAGAAAATTCTCCAAAATCTTCCAAAGGAAATAGAAACTCTCCACAAACCCATGAAGAATTTGAATCAGAAAGGACCAAAAAGATGGAAGCCCTCTGGGAGGAAAAGTGGGAAATGATGCAAAAGAAATTCACGCATCTACAAAACCAGTTTGACCAAACTGTAAAAGAAAACCAGGCTTTAAAGCAAGAACTAATAAAGCAAAGCCAAAACACCAAGAAATTAGAAGAGAACATAAAATATCTCACCGACAAGGTGATAGATCTGGAAAACAGGGGGAGAAGAGAAAATTTAAGAATAATTGGACTCCCAGAAAAGCCAGAAATAAACACCAAACTGGACATGGTGATACAAGATATAATCAAAGAAAATTGCCCAGAGATTCTAGAACAAGGGGGCAATACATCCACTGACAGAGCTCACAGAACACCTTCTACACTAAACCCCCAAAAGACAACTCCCAGGAATGTAATTGCCAAATTCCAAAGCTATCAAACAAAAGAAAAAATCCTACAGGAAGCCAGAAAAAGACAATTTAGATATAAAGGAATGCCAATCAGGGTCACACAAGACCTTGCAAGTTCTACGCTGAATGATCGTAAGGCATGGAACATGATCTTCAGAAAGGCAAGAGAGCTGGGTCTCCAACCAAGAATCAGCTACCCAGCAAAACTGACTATATACTTCCAAGGGAAAGTATGGGCATTCAACAAAATAGAAGACTTCCAACTTTTTGCAAAGAAAAGACCAGAGCTCTGTGGAAAGTTTGATACCGAAAATCAAAGAGCAAGGAATACCTGAAAAGGTAAATATTAAGGAAAGGGGAAAAATGTTATCTTCTTTTACTCAAACTCTCTTCTATAAGGACTACATTTATATCAACCTATGTATACTAATATGTGGGGAAAATGTAATGTATAAATAGGGGGTAAAGAAAGACCAAATAGAATAATGGTTCTCACACAAAGATTCACAGGGGAAGGGGAGGGGAAGAAAACTCCTATAAGAAGGAGAGGAAGAGAGGGGGGGGGGGGTTTACTTAAACCTCAATCTCAGGGAAATCAACTCTGAGAGGGAAAAACATCCAGATCCATTGGGATCTTGAATTCTATCTTACCCAACAAGGGTAAGGAGAAGGGAAAACCAAGGGGAGGAGGGGGAGAGGGAGAACAAAAAGGGAGGGAAAGAGAGGGGGGATGGGGAGGGAACAAAAAGGGAGGGACTAAAAAGGGAAACATCAAGGGAGGGGACAAGGGGGACTGATTCAAAGTAAATCACTGGACTAAAAGGTAGAGCTGAAGAAGAAAAGGTTAGAATTAGGGAAGGCAATCAAAATGCCAGGGAGTCCACAAATGACAATCATAACTTTGAACGTGAATGGGATGAACTCACCCATAAAACGTAGACGAATAGCTGAATGGATTAGAATCCAAAACCCTACCATATGTTGTCTTCAAGAAACACACATGAGGCGGGTTGACACCCACAAGGTCAGAATTAAAGGATGGAGTAAGACCTTCTGGGCCTCAACTGATAGAAAGAAGGCAGGAGTGGTAATCATGATATCTGATAAAGCCAATGCAAAAATAGACCTGATCAAAAGGGATAGGGAAGGTAATTATATTTTGTTAAAAGGGACTCTAGACAATGAGGAAATATCATTAATCAACATGTATGCACCAAATAATATAGCACCCAAATTTCTAATGGAGAAACTAGGAGAATTGAAGGAAGAAATAGACAATAAAACCATACTAGTGGGAGACTTAAACCAACCATTATCAAATTTAGATAAATCAAATCAAAAAATAAATAAGAAAGAGGTAAAAGAAGTGAATGAAATCTTAGAAAAATTAGAATTAATAGACATATGGAGAAAAATAAATAGGGATAAAAAGGAATACACCTTCTTCTCAGCACCACATGGCACATTCACAAAAATTGACCATACATTAGGTCACAGAAACATAGCACACAAATGCAAAAAAGCAGAAATAATGAATGCAGCCTTCTCAGATCACAAGGCAATAAAAATAATGATTAGTAATGGTACATGGAAAACCAAATCTAAAACCAATTGGAAATTAAACAATATGATACTCCAAAACCGTTTAGCTAAAGAAGAAATCATAGAAACAATTAATAATTTCATCAAGGAAAATGACAATGGCGAAACATCCTTTCAAACCTTTTGGGATGCAGCCAAAGCGGTAATCAGAGCCAAATTCATATCCCTGAAAGCTCATATTAACAAACAAGGGAGAGCAGAGATCAATCAATTGGAAATGCAATTGAAAAAACTCGAAAGCGATCAAATTAAAAACCCCCAGCAGAAAACCAAATTTGAAATCCTAAAAATTAAGGGAGAAATTAATAAAATCGAAAGTGATAGAACTATTGATTTAATAAATAAGACAAGAAGCTGGTACTTTGAAAAAACAAACAAAATAGACAAAGTACTGGTCAATCTAATTAAAAAAAGGAAGGAAGAAAAGCAAATTCACAGCATTAAAGATGAAAAGGGGGACAGCACCTCCAATGAGGAGGAAATTAAGGCAATCATTAGAAATTACTTTGCCCAATTATATGGCAATAAATACACCAATTTAGGAGAAATGGATGAATATATACAAAAATACAAACTGCCTAGACTAACAGAAGAGGAAATAGAATTCTTAAATAATCCCATATCAGAAATTGAAATCCATCAAGCCATCAAAGAACTTCCTAAGAAAAAATCCCCAGGGCCTGATGGATTCACCTGTGAATTCTATCAAACATTCAGAGAACAGTTAACCCCAATACTATACAAACTATTTGACATAATAAGCAAAGAGGGAGTTCTACCAAACTCCTTTTACGACACAAACATGGTACTGATTCCAAAACCAGGCAGGTCAAAAACAGAGAAAGAAAACTATAGACCAATCTCCCTAATGAATATAGATGCAAAAATTTTAAATAGGATACTAGCAAAAAGACTCCAGCAAGTGATCAGAAGGATCATTCACCATGATCAAGTAGGATTCATACCAGGGATGCAGGGCTGGTTCAACATTAGGAAAACCATCCACATAATTGACCACATCAACAAGCAAACTAGCAAGAACCACATGATTATCTCAATAGATGCAGAAAAAGCCTTTGATAAAATACAACACCCATTCCTATTAAAAACACTAGAAAGCATAGGAATAGAAGGGTCATTCCTAAAAATAATAAACAGTATATATCTAAAACCAACAGCTAATATCATCTGCAATGGGGATAAACTAGATGCATTCCCAATAAGATCAGGAGTGAAACAAGGATGCCCATTATCACCTCTACTATTTGACATTGTACTAGAAACACTAGCAGTAGCAATTAGAGAAGATAAAGAAATTGAAGGCATCAGAATAGGCAAGGAGGAGACCAAGTTATCACTCTTTGCGGATGACATGATGGTCTACTTAAAGAATCCTAGAGATTCAACCAAAAAGCTAATTGAAATAATCAACAACTTTAGCAAAGTTGCAGGATACAAAATAAACCCACATAAATCATCAGCTTTTCTATATATCTCCAACACAGCTCAGCAGCAAGAACTAGAAAGAGAAATCCCATTCAAAATCACCTTAGACAAAATAAAATACCTAGGAATCTATCTCCCAAGACAAACACAGGAACTATATGAACACAACTACAAAACACTCGCCACACAACTAAAACTAGACTTGAACAATTGGAAAAACATTAACTGCTCATGGATAGGACGAGCCAATATAATAAAAATGACCATCCTACCCAAACTTATTTATCTATTTAGTGCCATACCCATTGAACTACCAAAATACTTCTTCACTGATTTAGAAAAAACCATAACAAAGTTCATTTGGAAGAACAAAAGATCAAGGATATCCAGGGAAATAATGAAAAAAAACACATATGATGGGGGCCTTGCAGTCCCAGACCTCAAACTATATTACAAAGCAGCAGTCATCAAAACAATTTGGTACTGGCTAAGAAACAGAAAGGAAGATCAGTGGAATAGACTGGGGGAAAACGACCTCAGCAAGACAGTATACGATAAACCCAAAGATCCCAGCTTTTGGGACAAAAATCCACTATTCGATAAAAACTGCTGGGAAAATTGGAAGACAGTGTGGGAGAGACTAGGAATAGATCAACACCTCACACCCAACACCAAGATAAATTCAAAATGGGTGAGTGACTTAAACATAAAGAAGGAAACCATAAGTAAATTGGGTAAACACAGAATAGTATACATGTCAGACCTTTGGGAGGGGAAAGGCTTTAAAACCAAGCAAGATATAGAAAGAATCACAAAATGTAAAATAAATAATTTTGACTACATCAAACTAAAAAGCTTTTGTACAAACAAAACCAATATAACTAAAATCAGAAGGGAAACAACAAATTGGGAAAAAATCTTCATAGAAACTTCTGACAAAGGTTTAATTACTCATATTTATAATGAGCTAAATCAATTGTACAAAAAATCAAGCCATTCTCCAATTGATAAATGGGCAAGGGAAATGGATAGGCAGTTCTCAGATAAAGAAATCAAAACTATTAACAAGCACATGAAGAAGTGTTCTACATCTCTTATAATCAGAGAGATGCAAATCAAAACAACTCTGAGGTATCACCTCACACCTAGCAGATTGGCTAACATAACAGCAAAGGAAAGTAATGAATGCTGGAGGGGATGTGGCAAAGTAGGGACATTAATTCATTGCTGGTGGAGTTGTGAACTGATCCAACCATTCTGGAGGGCAATTTGGAACTATGCCCAAAGGGCGACAAAAGAATATCTACCCTTTGACCATAGCACTGCTGGGTCTGTACCCCAAAGAGATAATGGACACAAAGACTTGTACAAAAATATTCATAGCTGCGCTCTTTGTGGTGGCCCAAAACTGGAAAACGAGGGGATGCCCATCAATTGGGGAATGGCTGAACAAACTGTGGTATATGTTGGTGATGGAATACTATTGTGCTCAAAGGAATAATAAAGTGGAGAAGTTCCATGGAGACTGGAACAACCTCCAGGAAGTGATGCAGAGCGAGAGGAGCAGAACCAGGAGAACATTGTACACAGAGACTAATACACTGTGGTATAATCGAACGTAATGGACTTCTCCATTAGGGGCGGTGTAATGTCCCTGAACAACTTTCAGGGATCCAGGAGAAAAAAAAACACCATTCATAAGCAAAGGATAAACTATGGGAGTGGAAACACCGAGAAAAAGCAACTGCCTGAATACAGAGGTTGAGGGGACATGACAGAGGACAGACTTTAAATGAACACTCTAATGCAAATACTATCAACAAAGCAATGGGTTCAAATCAAGAAAACATCTAATGCCCAGTGGACTTATGCGTCGGCTATGGGGGGTGGGGGGGAGGAAAAGAAAATGATCTATGTCTTTAACGAATAATGCTTGGAAATGATCAAATAAAATATATTAAAAAAAAAAAAAGAAAAAGTGCTTTAAAAAAAAAAAGCTAAGTAGCTCAACAGTACTGGACCTGGATTTCTTGAAAATATGAGTTCAAATCTGATCCAGGCCCTTATTGGCTATGTGACCTCAGGAAAGTCACCTAATCTATGTTTATTTTGGTTTCTTCAACTACAGAGATAATAACAGCACCTATCTTTCAAGGCTGTTGTAAAGATCAAATAAATATTTTTGAAGCACTTTGCATAATGCCTAGAATATGAAACATCTTATCTAAATGCTTATTCCCCAATACCTAAGACGTATATAACAATGAATTTGTTAGGAAATCAAATTAAAATATATAAGTATTCCCCTCAGAAATTTATTCTGACCAATGTATTCTGGAAAAGGGTAGGTATTACTAGAAATGGTTTCCCTGGAAACTGCCTCATTGATTTATGATATTTATGGTTTATTGATTTATTTCTCTTTAGCCATTTCTTAATATCTTTATTAAAACTTGCATATCCTACCTATGTGGAAAAAATGACTTCTCACAGATAAAAAGCTAGGCATTTACTTTAAACTTCTAGAAACTTCCATTACATGTTATAAAGTGACTTCTATGAAAAATCTGCTGATGTCATTGATACTTTGAGTTGATAAGATTATAGAATTTTGAGCCAGAAGGGAACTAGGAAATTGCCAAGGTTGACTCCTTTATTTTAGAAAAGAGGAAATTAAAGTCAGGGTAGCTTAGTTGACTTACTCAGTGTTTATGCAGGTAGTCATTAAGAACTAGAATTCAACACAAGTCCTCTGATTCCAGATCCAGAGCTCCTTTCTTTGCTCTATGTACATCTTCAGAGGGACAACTAGGTAAGGCAGTGGAGAGAGCACTAGCCTGGAGTTGAGAAGATCTGGGTTCAAATCCAGACCCAGACACTTAAAAACTGTATGACCCAGGCAAGTCACTTAACTGTTTGTTTCAGTTTCCTCTACTATAAAATTATCTGGAGAAGGAAATGCCAAGACAAATCTAAACGCGGTCAAAAAAATTCAAACACAACTGAAATGACTGAATAACATCAATAACATCAATAAATCAGTCATGATTGAACAACAAAAGGCATACAGAAAATATATTTTTAAATTACTATCACTTCCCAAAACAAGTAATTTGTGGAATTTTTAAAGTTTGCAATGAACTTGATGTATATGTTAACTCATCTAATCTTCAAAACAATTCTGTGACATGTTATTTTTCCTATTTTAGACATGAGAAAACTGAAGCCCAAAGCAGTAAAATCATGTGCCTAGGGTTAGACATGTAGGATAATATTTGTGCTCAGGTATTCCTGACTCTAAGTTGAGCATTGTATCCACTAGGCAAATAAAAGAACCTCCAAAGTTATCTGATCTAATACATTCTCTGAATTATTAATATCTTTCATAGGATAGACCCATGATAAATGGTTATCCAATTGCTTCTTGAAGACCTTCTGTGACAAGGAACTCATTCAATACCTCCCAAGGCAATGTGTTCCATTTATAGACAAGGATAATTATTAGTAAGTTTTCCCTGGTATTGATGAAATATGCCTCCCTGAAAATTCCACTCATTATTCTGGATCTGTCCTCCCCAGGCAAGCAGAATACATTTTCTGTACGACAACCTCTCAAATATTTAAGCCCAATGGCCATAGAAATCATAGAATTTTATAACAGAAAGTGACCTTAAAGATTATTTATTTCAACTTCCTCATTTTACAGATGAGAAAATGTAGATCCTGAGAGGTTATAAAGACTTCTCAAGGTCACTCAAGTAGTAAGAGTTAGATTTAAGGTTCAAATTCAAATCATTAGATTTTCCATGTCACTTTGCTGATTTCCATGTTTCTTCTAATACAGACTAAATATTCTCCATTATTCCAAATGATATATAAAATAGTTTTAAGACCCTTAATCATCCTGATCACCTTGCTCCATATCCACTCCGACTTTTCTCTAAATCTCTCCTTGAACAGAATATACAGAAGTACAAATTTTAACTAAGACAGAGGAACAACAATTATCTTCTTTTTAGGCACTATATAGCTAAATGGTAACTTAAATAGATTGTCGTGGAGTCAGCAAGACCTGAGACCAAATCTGGCCTCAAACACTTACTTTTGACCCTGGGCAAGTCATTTAAATTCCATTTGTCTATGTTTCCTCACCTATAAAGTGGGGATAATAATAGCATGCACCTCCCAGGGCTAATCTGAGAATAAAATGTAAACAAAGGAAATATCTAGCAATAAGTAAAACCAGTGCCTATTATTATTATTATTTATTATAGTTAACATTAGATGTGCTTTAAGGTTTACAAAAGACTTTACATCTATTATGTCTTTTACTCCTCACAAAAATTACTTTTGGGATTTGAACTCAGGGCTTCCCTGACTTTTACTACTGTACTTCTATCATGATATCAAACCTCTGTACACACTCCTTCAGACTGGACCCACAATTGACCATAAGGAGAAAAAAAAGACAGATTGCCTTAGGGAAATAAAACAGTTTCTTAATGAATGCCTTCAAGGTTTTCCTTGAAAAAAGGTGCCACTCCCCATCTTTTTTACCATCAATAAGGCCACAGTGATGAATCAAATAACACCATAAATAATTAAAGTTTCAAATTATCTAAAGAAGTGAGGAAGAACTTGCTTATTATAAGTAGATTGTGGGTGGGTGGCATAAAGAATGTCATCAGAGAGACAGGAAAAACAGATGGGCAGTGAGAGAAAACAGATCGTTAGCTGATGTATTCCTCTGAAATCTATTCAGTGTAAACAAATTTTGAGGAAAGGCATCAGTGGATCCTTTGTGAATAAATCTTAGTAGAATATGAAGAATAGTTACACAGGGAATTAGAAGGTATGATTGGGTTGGAGCATGACCCACTGATGAGATCCAAAAGTCATCCAGGTATTTTAATTATTATTAATTTGGGTCATTGCTTTACCTTCTCACCTGGACCAAGTCCACAATGAAAAGGACTCCTATCTTGGGTTTCATGTTTAGTTTGTGGAGCCATGTTTTAGAAAGCATAAGATTCTAAAACTGTTTCTAAAAGGGGGTGGCCTGTACGAAGCCCTTTGAAAAGAATTATCGATGTTTATTTAGTCTGGAAAATGGGTTTATATGGACATATTAGGGATCTTTAATTATATGAGGAGTTAATGTGTGTATGAGTGATGAGGTTTGTTCTGCTCAACTTCAGAGGGAAGAATTATGAGCAATGGATGGAAGCTGCAGAAAGACAGATTTAAACTTACTGTATGGAAAAATTGCCTAAGAAAAGCATTCAGGGCAGCTAGGTAGCCCAGTGAATAGCACCAAGCCTGGAGTTAAGAAAACCTGGTTTCAAATCTGGCCTCGGACACTTTTTAGCTGTGTGATCTTGGGGAAATGACTTAACCCTGATTGCCCAGCCCTTGCTGCTCTTCTGTCTTAGAATTCTTTCTTAGAAAAAGAAAAAGGAAAGTAAAGAAAAGTTTTTGAAGAGTGGAGTAAGTGATTTCAAGTAAAAACAATATATTTCCGAGGAGGTTTTTGTTTAGGTACTTATTCTACTGCACAACCTTGGAGGTCTCTGCTAATGCTGAGGTTCCAACTTTATGCCTAGCCTTCCAACACACTTGAAATTCACTCTATTGAAAACTGAGCTCAACATCTTTGTCACAATGTTCTCCTTCTCCTCCTTAATTTTACCCTTTCCCTGGTCAGTGCCATATTTGATTCTTCTATCTTGCTAAGCACATTTGGCCAATTCTCCAAGGCCTTTCAACTTCCATCTTCATAATATCTCTTATCCTCCATCTTCCCATTTGCATTGCAAGTCTCCATTACCTCTTACCACAACCACTGTCATAGCCTCATAATGGGTAATCCTGAAGCTTCCTCCTAACATATTCAGTATTACTTGAATAATTATTAATATATTGAACTCAATTTTAATGACCCACCCCTTGGGCAGAGAGTTCAAAAGGCAATGTCTACATAATAACAAAGCCATTAAAATAATTGGGCCATTAGCTCTGTGAGTAAAAATTCAAAGAATTAGAATTATTTCACACATTGAGTAAAGCAAAAAATAATTAAATAGGACTTACATTCATAAATGTTGTACATATGTCCTTCTCCATTTTAATTATATTATGAAGAGGCTAATATAAAGTAGCAAAGATCCTAGTAAGGAATAGGTAAGAACTTTCTGACTACTCCAAGACTACAGTGTTTCACCAAGGGAATTAAGGCAGGTTTAAGGTGATTTATGTCATCGTTTTTATATCTATAGGCAGCAACACTTAAAACCAAAACAAGATAAACCCCCAAAAAGTATTCTTAGAATCATTAAAGATATTAGTGAAACTTAAAGCAAAACTAAACATCAAACTAACAAAAAATAAGAAGGGTGCTTTTATAAACATATAAAATGCCAGGATAAACAGAACTCCAAAACCAAGACCAATTGTATTTATAAGTATATTCTACCAAACATTCAGAGAATTCCAATATTACATAAATTACAAAAATAGGAAAGGAAAGTATTCGATCAATTTCCTTTTTTGATACAATTATGGCCTTGATGTCTAAACTAGAAAGAGAGAAAATGATTTAGATAGAGAAGGTCACTTTATAAATAAATTAAAGGAGATAGGGAAGAAGAAATTACCTAGATTGATGAGGAAGGAATTTGAGACCAAATAAAGGATAGAGAATCACAGAAGATAAAGTTGACAATTTAGATTACACATGATTAAAGTTTTTACAAACACACATATACATGCCAAAAAATAACAGTATTAGAGGGAAAATAACTAATTTGGCAAAAATAATTTCTCTACGACAATGTCCAAGTTTTTGGACATTGATTCAAATTTATAAGAACAATACAAATTGTAATAGGATTTACACATTCTCAAAGGAGGAAATGCAAGCTATGAACAGCCAAAGGAAAAAAAATTCTAATAGTTAAAAAATTAAAATTAAAATGACTCTGAGGTTCAACTTCACATCTGATGCATCAAAAGCCACAACTTATTTCTCACTATTTCTCTGGTAGCATATATTTGATAGTACTGCATTATATTTGTTTTGACCGTGTGGACTTAAAAAAAGACTTGTTGATAATGTGCTATTAATACACTTGTTCTGCCTTGGTTGATGTAGTCTGTACTAGATTGTCATTGTTCTTACACGTTTGTGGCCAAATTAAGGCAATTTGTGGAATTAAAAGAAGGCATTGGGGTGATAATGCACAATGCCAAAATAGTCATTTTTCAAAACATTTAATCTAGTGATGATGTAATTTTTAAAAAATTCTGTGATATGGTCCATTTTAGGAAAGTGCTCATCACTTCTTTTCAAGTATATTAATCCTGGGGGATGGATGGATGGATAGATAGATAGATAGATAGATAGATAGACAGATAGATAGATCGATAGATAGACAGATATAGGTGTAGATATAGATATAGATATAGATGTATGTATAGATATAGATATATACGTATATAAACAAACTGTATCATAGTGACAGAGAACTGGAAACTAAGGTAATATATATCAGTTGGGGATTAGGTGCACAAATTAAGTTATATAAATGTATTGTATATGATTGCACCTTAAGAAATAATGAAAGGGATGGCTTCCAACAAAACTGATTAATTTTTTTTTTTGTGATTAAAATGAGTACAGTAGAACTCAAAGAAAAATGTACATAATAAAACCAACATTTTAAAGAAAAAGAGGACTCCAGAGGACTAGTCACAAAACATGCTATCCACCTCCTGATAGAGAAGTTATAGATAGAATGAGATAATGTGTTTTTGGACATGACCAGTGTGGTGAAGTGCTTTCTTTGAATGTGCATTTGTCCTTTGTCTTTAAAAAAGGTTGAGAAGAGAAGAAGGGCTACCTTTAGGGTTACCAAAGGAAAAAAAGGAAAAATAAAATAAGAAAAAAGTCATTTTAAATAAATAGAACAAAAGAAAAATCAGTAGGAAAATGACAAGCAAGCCAGTTTTCAAAATAATGTTGAATTTATTGTAGACTTCAAAAGAAAAGCAAGTTATAAGTAATAATGATTTACAAGTATGTACAATCATTTCTTTACTACTTTGTATATGGAATGCTCATCTTATTTGGCATTTATTAAGATAAGCATAAAAAGCAATAATTTTTAAAAGACTAAAAAATGATGGGAGTTAAAAAGAAAAAAAAAGTATATTATTTCCCTGACCATGACCATAATATTCATTGTAAAACTATTCTAGAAGAATCCCTTTTTTCTGAAAATTCCTATCTTTCTAATTAGAATTTTGTTAGTATACAATGGTCCTAGTAACTATCAATCCAATCTACTTTTGGTGGGGAGGGAGCACAAGGAGGAACAATATTAAGAATTTACTATTGTACCAGCACTGTACTAAGAGCTTTATGAATAGCATTTCATATGGTCTATCCCCTTCATTTATATTTCATGGTACTTCTTGTTATCCAATCACCCAAAAAAGTTTTTGAGGGGTAAAGACCTGGCTACATAAAAGCACATCATGGATTCTGTATTCTATGTGCTCTAATCTAATTCTCCACTTCTCTGTATAGAAAAGACCTTCACTGGGTTCTGGAGATGTTTGGTTCCTGTATCCACCTTAAATCTTGTATAGTTAACAGAGTTAATTAGTCTGCCTCTTCTAAAATTGTAAGTTAACCTTTCTATTTCAATCTTTTCTCCCTCCTGGTGGATTTTATTGATTCCTTGTCTACTTGAGATTTACTGTTGAACAAAGCATCTTTCACTGAAATTGCAGTGGTTCTTGACATCATGGCCACACTCATTGCTAGAATGACTGGCTCAATATCAGTCATGACCATGAGCTAAATTGCCTTTCTTGAACCCTCTTGTTCAAGTATATATTTGTTTTGCTTTATAATTTTGCTTTGTTTTGTTTTTTGTTTAAAAGAATCCTTCCATAGACCCAGTGAAGATTTTTAACTGTCTTTATTATAAGGCTTCCTTAAAAATTTCCAAATATTTCCAAGACTCCTTTAAAATAAAACTTTTAATCTGTTAGGAGATACTACCTGCAATGATTATTCACCCACAGAAGATTCATTCATACCATAACCACACTAGTTCTGGCCCCTCGTTAATTTCTTTATACCTAAGCAATGGATCTACCTCTCAGAGAAAGATCAAGAGGGTCTATTTCTGCTTTTTTTGGCCCTCTTATCAAATAAACCTTTCATCTATAACACTCCCCAATCACCTGTAAAAATCCATATCCATTTATGCTCTGAATTCTATCGAGCTTATGCTATGGCAAAGAGGATCTTCTCTGGTTAAAAGAATAACATTCTCTTTTGTCTGACCCTTCTGCAAAACATTTTGGAAGGAAGTAAGAAAGGAAGGAAGGAAGGAAGGAAAGAAGGAAGGAAGGAAGGAAGGAAGGAAGGAAGGAAGGAAGGAAGGAAGGAAGGAAGGAAGGAAGGAAGGAAGGAAGGAAGGAAGGAAGGAAGGAAGGAAGGAAGGAAGGAAGGAAGATAGCTGAGTGCTAAATAGGATGCTAAGCTTTGTGTTAAGCACTGAGATTCAAAACCAAAAGCCAAGAGAGTCCCTGCCCTCAAGGAGTTTAAACTCTAAAAGAGAAAGAAAACACATAAGGGATAAGTGGCCCAAGAGGCACTTTTTGGTTTGATAAGTGGAATCAAAATAAGGTGAAAGGAGAGTAGATCAACAAATTCTTTCAAGAAATAATAGGATAAAGTATTTGACTATGCAGTGAAAATCTCTAAAAGGTCCTTACACATTAACACAAAGATTCTGCTTGGAATTTATCCAAGAAGGGTCCAAAAAAAAAAAGAAGACCCTTTGTAAAATAAAATATTTATGGTAGCACTTTTTGCAATAATAAAGAACTGGAAACAAAGTTGATTCCCATGATTTGGTTTGGTAGAATGGTTATATTATGTTGCACATGTAAACATAGAATCTAGAAACCCCAAACTTGTAGCCTAGTAAGATCTGATGAACCCCAAGTTTTAGGACTAGATTTTGAGTTGGAGACCCCCAAAAGTTTGTACTTGTTGCCTGTGCCCTGAGAATCCACCCTAAAGGGAATCTCAGGCTAGCAGTTTCAGACTGAATAATGGGTCCTAAGGTTCATTAATAAGGACCCAAGTGGAGCGACTCTTCTTGTCTCCAGAAGCCTCTCCCTCCTTCTGGGAATTGAACTTGGGACCTTCAGCTTATGAGACTGATGTGCTGTCTTACTGTGCTAAAGAGTCACTCAGCTTGGGTGTAACCCCCACCTGAAGTGGATTGTCTTTACCTTGGGGTCCATTATTCAGTCTGAAACTGCTAGCCTGAGACTCCCTTTAGGGTGGATTCTCAGGGGAACAGGCAACAAGTACAAACTTTGGGGTCTCCAAATTACAATCTAGTCCTAAAACTGGGGGTTCATCAGATCTTATTAGGCTACAAGTTTGGGGTTTCTACATTCCATGTTGACACATGAAAGTAATGGGTGCTATAAGAAAAAAAACTTAATATGATGGATACAGAGAAGCATGGGAAGACATACAAACTGAACAAAGTGAAGTAGTGAACTTCCAGAACTAGGAAAATAATATACAGTTGACTACAACAAAGTCAATGGGAAAAATCAAAATGATAATCAAACTAAACAGCATGAAATTATTGTGATTAAGCCTGGACCTGATCATAAGTATTAGAGGTCACCTCTCATGGGGACAGTTAGATGACTCAGTGGATAGAGACAAGAGGTCCTGGGTTCAAATCTGGCCTCAGACACTCCTTAGCTATGTGACCCTGGGCAAGTCACTTAACCCCTCCTGCCTCGCTTTTACTGCTTTTCTGCCTTGGAACCAATAGACAGTATTGGTTCTACAATGGCAGGTAAGAGTTTAAAAAATAAACAAGAAGGCAATTCTCTCAACTTTTTTGTAGGAGTACAAAGAGTGCAGAACACGCATATAATGAAACCTTTTGAAATCTTGTTTACCTAAACTAATTTTCCTCTCTTTTAAATTTTTTATGTGTTAGCTTTCCAGGAGGTAGAGAGGGATAGATATGTTGGGTTATATAAGTGATGCAAAAAAAATGGACATCAAAAATTATTTTTAATAGATATCATTCCTCCAAATGAGGGGCAGATTATGTTGGGACTCCAAAAGTTCAGTCTTCCTTAAACCAGCTTGCATCCCAGCTGCCCGTTTTGTCTGTAGATAATTAATGTTTGTTGAATTAAGTGAAATAACTTTCCTAAAGGAGCTTCTAATAGATTGATGAGGCTAGTTATCTATTCCCATTAATAGATTCTGGCATGCAGAAAAGGTTAAAACCACATGTCAAATACATAGGGAAACCTAGATTTTCATACCTTTAATTATTATAGACATGTGTGATAATAATTAATGCCTTTAATTCAGCCTAACCTTAAACTAGATTAGATTATTGTCCACTGGAACTGGAGTCTAGAGACCTGGGTTTTAATTCTAGCTCTGACTCTGCTCCCTTTGTAATTCTAGGAAAATCACTAAACCTTAGTGAAACTTTAATTTCCTCTTCTGTCTAGTGGAAATTATCATAATTGCACACCTATCTTAAAAAGAAATGTCTCTGTACAATGAATGGTATTATATAAATATGAATTATTATTATTTAAAAGATCATTAATTCATTCAGTAAATAACTTGTGATAGAATCTGATAATACAAAGACAAAAAATGTCCTTGACCTCAAGAGGCTTGTGTTCTTTTAGTAGGAAAAAAATATGCCCACAGAAATTTCATTATGAAATATACCCAAAATAGATTCAAAATAATTTTAGATATTAGCATCTAGGGATTCAAGGACAAATTTACTCTTGGAAAGCAATACTTAACCTTTTGTATATTGTGAACCCATCTCCAGGCTTTGAATAATACTATTATAAAAATTATTGTTTTCTTAAAGGATTTTTATTAATTTCACTTATTGTTCTACTAATTTAAAAAAATTGTGGGAAGACCACCTTGGATTTCGCTGACAGGAGAAATGCAATGTATGGAAATTACCTTCACCAGTGCAGAACAATAGCTTGTCTGTAGGTTATATTCTTAGAGTAAGTTGCCTGGGAAACAGAAATGTTAATGTATCCTTGGTTACATAGCTAATATGTGTCAGAGGCATGACTTAAAACCCCTTCTGCCAATGATCAGCAGCTTAGTGTCTTCTCTGAAACTTATAGTCTCAGGGAGTTGCCTGCCTCATTTAGAAGTTAAGTGAATTACCCAGGGTCAAATAGCTAGTATGTGACAAAGGAACACTCTCAAAATGAATGATAAATCTACTAATTTATCCCAAGATTAAACCTGGGCTATGTAGAGTAGCAGCATAGTATAATGGATAGAAGTGACCTCAAAGCCAAGAAGGTTTAAGTCCTGCCTCTGACATATACTAAGTGAGTCTGTGCATTTAATAAGAGGTTTTTAAAACTATAACCTATATATAGATAAGAGACCAGAATTCTTTATTCTAATGAAATTGATTCAGCCCCTTTCTTTGCATGATTCTTTAAGTCATGACACAGGACTGCTATTTCTCATTGGTTTAGAATCAGCTTTTAGGAATGATTTTTTTGGGAGGGAATTGCAACCTAAGGTACAACAGGATTAATTTTAGGGTCTTTTAATCAGATTCTAAATCCTCATTAGAATCAAAATAACAGCAAGGCTATAGACAATGGGACTTGTTTTCTGTTTTAGGCTTATATGTCTCCTCTGATAAACAGCTATTTACTTATACTTTCTTTGGATTGGTGGTTCTAGTTTTTCATTGTCTATGCTATGTTTGCTATGAAAAAATAGAAAAATATTGAGTCAAACAAGCTGTAATTTTTATAGACTATATTTACCGAATCACAGGGTTGGAAAGTAACTCAAAAGTCATTTGTTCATTCATGTATTCAAGAGTACTTCGATGATGAGGGAAATGGAAATTCAAGGTAATAGTTTCACTTCTTATTGGCAACCTACTTGGGGGATGAATCACATACCCAGAAAAAGGTAACATACAATATTAATGGCATACTGTAATACTCCTGATAAGTTATCATCTACTAATAGGCCACCTGCCTAATGAGGAAGTTTATTGCACTCTTGTAATAAGAGTAGCAACTGACATTTAAAATGTGCTTTGAGCTTTGCACATTATCTCATTTGATCCTTATAATGACCCTATGAGATAAATACTTAGATATCATCATATCCATTTTTTATAGATAAGCTTCTGAGAAGGTCTATATGTGAATAATCTTTTTTCCTTATATTTAGCCAAAATTTACTTTTCTACAGCTTCTTACCATGACTCAGTTCCTAACTTTTAGACTTAAATAAAACAAGATAAATTCCTTTTCTAGATGAAAGCACTTCAAATAGTTCAAGACATAAATCATATTCCTCCAGTGTGAATTTTTCCCCCACAAACTTTTTGTTGCTTGCAGATGTGATAAACATGCACCAATGCTTATATCCAATTCATTGATAAAAATGTTGAACAGCATAAGACCCCCAGCACATCTCTGGAACACCCCACTGAAAACTTCCTTCTGATATATCAAGATGTCAATGGCTACTCTTTTGGGTCTGGTTCTCTCTCTCTCCAGCTTTTACCTTAGATTATCAGAAGGATTTGTGGAATACTTTGTTAACATCCAGATAATTCTATCTACAAAAGTCTTAATTTTTTTAGTATCACTAAACATTATAACATTGTCAGGAAAGAAACTGGGACCAGTATTGCATGATTTTTTCTTGATGAAGTCATGTTGACTTTTTGATATTACCATATATTTTCTAAATATTGATTTCCATCCCTTTTTTTAGATTAGCCAGTTTTAGAACCTTGACACAAATTAGTCAAGAACTAGTTTTCAGACTTAATTATCCTTTCCTCTTTTTACTTAAATTTGCACATTTACCCTACTCCAAATCTCCCTCCAATCCCATTCTCTATGATCTTTTAATTATCCCTGTCAATGGCCTAGCAAACACATCTGCCAGTTCCTTCAGTCATCTAGGATTTAGTTCTCAGAACTTAGGTCCCTCTACTCTTAGGGCAGTCAGGTGCTCTCATACTATGATCTTAATTATCTTGATAATCAAGTATTATCCATTTTTTTTTCCAGTTCAAAGATCATTTTCCTAGGAGGAGAAAGCAGAAACTAAGTAAAAGTTTAGTGGTCTTCCTTCTCTCCATCTTCAGTTATTATCATTCCCTCCACCCTAAGCAGTGGTCCTATTAATCCTCCCTCCCCCATCAAATGACTTAAACATAGCAACTCATTTTTTTTATCCTTAGCTTCATTTCATTCTTTTTTTATATATTCAATTAACATGTATTTTCTTTCCCTCCAACTTCATTCCTATTAAGAAAAAAGGAATAATGTAGCCCTTGTAACAGATATTCACAAAGATGAATTTCCATATGAGTCATATCTAACAACATATATTTAATTTTGTAGAGTCCATCATTGTTTATCAGATTTGCCACAAAAAGTTCTTTTTTCATATTATTCATTTTTGTCAGTGAATAATCTTAAAGAACTCAAACCCACAAACATATACCCAAATAAACAAATGTGTTTTCATCTGCATTTCTATGCCAACAATTCTTTCTCAGTAGTCCTCAGAATTGTCCTGGATCATTGTTTTGCTGTTAGTAGCAAAGTCTATCACATTTGATCATTCCACAATATTGAAGTTATTGTGTATAGCCTCAGTTCATTCTTTGAAAAAAAAAGGACTTTGCTAAGTTAAATAAATACATTAAAATAATAAATTTTAATTATATTGGCTCTGCCTTTCCATGCACAATGAATATTTCTCTAATTATTTAGATCTTATTTTTTATGCCAAAAGCATTTCATAAGTTCATATAATTTCTGTGTTTTTGACACATATATTCCTAAGTATTATATTCTATCTATGCTTGTTTTAGAAGGAGTATCTCTATCTCTTCTTGCTTTGTTTTTTATATATTACTTTATTAGTAATATATAAAAATGCTGATGATTTATGTGGGCTTATTTTATATCCTGCTACTTTACTAAAATTATTAATAGTTTTCAGCTAACTTTTTATTAGAAACTCTAGGATTTTCCATATATACCATCATATGGACTGCAGAAAGAGATACTTTTATTACCTCTTTGCTCATTGTAATTCCTTTGATTTATTTTTTCTTCTCTTATTGCTATTGCTAACATTTCTAATGTTCTATTAGATAATGTTCCTGAAGATGGGTATTCTAGTTTCATTCTTGATCTTATGGGGAAAGCTTCTAGATTATCTAAATTACAAATAATTCTTGCTGATAGCTTTAGGTAGAAGCTTTATGGTTTTTTAAAGAAAATATTAAATGTTTTAATAGGACTAAATGGTTGCATTTTATAAAAAAAATTCTGCATTTATCGTTATAATAATCATATGAATTTATGCCAAGTTAAATTTATAAAGAAAAACTTCCAAGCAGTTATCTGACACGTTGGCCTGGGAGATAATAGGTACCCCCTCCATAGAGGTCTTCAAACAAAAAATAAAAATAATCAGCAATTCTTAGAGTGATGTAAAAAAAAAATTCTTGTTCAGATCAGGTTGAATAAGATTTTTCTTGAGGTACCATCTAACTCTGAGTTTCTCTGATCCTGTGTCTTAGCCTCTTTGATACTATCTTTATGAAGAAAGGAATCCTTCACTAATGATGTTGCCTTGTGTTTTATACCAGCCATTTCCCAGAAGGTTGTTTTTGATATCAGTTTCCATACCATAATTTCATGTCAGATTTGGGGAAGGGGTGGTGGTTAAAAAGCAGAGAAAGGGGTTATATCACACTCAAATTTTACTAATATTAATTTTAGGTCAAATAATTATTAAATTCATTCATATATATATATATATATATATATATATATATATAGTCTTCAAGACCCATCCTAAACCATATAGTATTTATTTCACTAAATGAAAACCTTCTGAATAGTCATTATGAAGTTCATTAATTTTTGAATACTGTCTAGGCAGCAAAAGGTCAGTTTTATAGTGGCAGAAAACCTAATGTACCCCAAAACGGCTTCTTCCAACACTAATGTGTCTGGTTCCAGCATTATTATACATAGCTATATATATTTGGTTCTTGAATTATTTTTTTTAAAAAGAATGTTTTTTCTTGTCTCTTTAAAGTATCCTCACCCCAACAGTAGAAAATGTGTTAAAATATTAATATTTGATGTGTCCTCTTTCATTTCTCCAAACAACAATGGATATGAAATAAATTGTTCTTTGGAAACAAAATTATTATTGAGGAGCACATGCCCTAACAGAAGTGTATAAATTTGTAGCCCTGTGAAAACTGGTTTACTTTTATTACCCCTTTTTGGTCTCCATTATTTATATGAAGTGTCACTCTAGTTTGTATTTTACAAATAATGAAATTAGCTTCAAAGCTGGAGACTCATTGTCCCCCAAATCATGGTGACTCAGGTGACCCATGAGAAAATTCCCTCCTCCTCTGTTATTTCCCTATGCAGACTAAAGGGATAAAACCATCAGGAAATCATTAGTCAATTCTATCTAGAAATTCAAGGAAGAGGTCAGATGTATTTACCATATGAACTTCATTGCTTACGGATCATTTTTGGCTTGGGAAAATTACTGTATTTTAAAACATTGTACATAGTTTAGGTAGCAGTTTTACCAGCAAATATCAGTGCATTTAAGGAATTACTATGGTTTTTATTAAAGAAGAAATAATTTAGCTACATGGTGCCCTAAAAAGCATAGTTTATCATTTTATTAGGAGGAAAGAGGTCATTAGAAACTTGAGAGTATTTTCCTAACAAAAGTTCTAGAAATTTGTTAAATTTTCAACAAAACAAAATATGATAATGACATTTGACCCATGAGAGAATTCCTTCCCCTACTATTCATTTCCCAGTTCAGATTATATATAATAAAAACCCTCAGGAAATCACTACTCATTATCATCTAGAAATTCAAAGGAAAATTCGATTGGAAATATTTACTAAATGAACTCATTGCCTATAGACCATTTGTAGTGTGGGAAAATTACTACATTATAAAACATGGTAGACATTTTCACAGTGCCATATTTTCATATTCAGGGAATAAAGAAAGTTTGTAACATGATATCTTAATAGAGTTTGCCTAATACTTACACTTAAGCATAAGTCAGCTATTAGAGCTGAATGCCTTAAATATTATTAAATACTAGGCAAAGATTGAATATGTCTTCATGGTTAGTTACAGTATAGTAATTTTTACAGAAATGTCAAACAATCCAATGAATAATAGCTTCGTTTTTTTTTAAAAATTGTGTCCTCAGTGCCTAACTCAGAGTCTTAGATAGATTGATTGCCTGATTATGACTTAGTGTACTAGGTTAGGTAAACTAAGGCAAGCGATTCAAATCTACCACATCATGATTTATTCCAAGGACTTATATTAAATTCTAAGATACGAGTAAGAAAACTATAAATGTATTTCCATTCTCCTTTCCTTTCATACACCTCTATAGGTGTAGGTAGACTTTAAAAAATTACTAGGGTAAATGTAGTGTAGAAACTACTTAGAGGTCATAAAAAGTAAAACAAAAGGCACCAGTTTACTGAAAATTATATCGCCACATTTCTGCAGAGTATAATTTTGAGTTCTTGTGTGAGATAAGTATAGATTTCAGCTGAAGACATTTTTAATAGAAAAAAATCCTCTGTGCTGGGTTAACTTCATCTTCTCAGCCAGAGCCCATGTATAGTGTTTTGCAGTGATATTAAAAGAATAATATTTTTAAACATTCATCTTTCAACCTGTACTCTGTTAAAACAGAGGAGAAGACTGAATTACTTCAAGATATTACCTAGCTGTCATCTAATTTAGTTTAGTTTGTTGGAGAAGCCAGAAAACTTTCTCTTCTGACGAAAGTGATGATGATTTACAGTCACTGCCCATACCATTCTTTCTCCTTATTGTTGCAAATGTAAAAGCAGGCTCAAAGCTTGCCTCTTTTTTTTCCCCCAAACCAAACAAATTAAAGATCTTAAAAATTATCTTCACATATGTTGTACATGCTTGCCTTTACTTTGGGTTACATGCAGTCACTGTCTCATTTGTCCCATGTGTGTTCTCTCCCCCAAATAAAGGTCTCTCCAGGATCTTTCGAGGCAAACAGAGATTCCTTATGGCACTGTCTTGGATTCTGCAGTCTATGAGCATGTTCGGATGAAGGGGATGAATCCTTTCGAGAGGGATAGTATGTATTCCCAAATGTGGCGAATGATTAACCGAAGTAATGGATCGGAGAACAACGTATTGGAGTCTCCAGCAGGAATTCAAAAGGTAAGGACCATATGGCTTTTTTGTGAAGATAAGCACTGATTTCACCCCCCATCCCACTCCCACTTTGGCATTGTTTTGAAGGGGAATTTTTTGAGGGTTTAGTTGTTTCTTTGACTTCTATATTCTATCTCTATGTCCTAGCTTAGGTATATTTAGACTAACTGAACCAGAGCAAGGAATAGGAAGTTCCTTATATTTTTCCTAATGGGTCACTTTTCCATTAATTTTTTAAAGGTACAAATTACCCTAGCAATCTGAAATTGCTTTTTCTTAAAAGGGGTCAAGGAAGAAGGTTGAAAAGGTTTTTCATCAGATCCCAAACCACAATAAAGCCATCAGCTCTACCTTAGAAATGAAGTAAATTTTGTTCTCCACATTATTTTTTAATATTTTGTTGTTGCTTTGTGATTATGAGGCTACTTCATCTTGTCCAAATATACTCACTTGGGGGTTCCCTAAGCTTACAGTAAGACATCTTTTTGGTACATTTTTAAAAGTGTGATTTAAGGGTAAGATTTTAAAGCTAAGCATTCTTTCATTCAATCAGCCATTAAAAAGGCATTAGTTGCCTACAGTGTGAAAATCACTATTCTAGGAACTGAGCAAGATATACAGCTTGTGGAGTTGTCTAGAAGAATATAAGTATTTAATCTAACAAATTCATTGAGTACCTATTATGTACAAAGCACCAAGCATGGAAGTGGGTCTACAAGGAGAAGAATGAAAAGTTACTCTTGGTTTCAATGAGCTTACATTCTATTAAATACTTAAATAGCTTACAATAATTGCATTATAACTGGAAGACAAAAGAAGACTTAAACTTCAAGTGGGGGAGACTATTACTGGCTAAAAGGATAATGGAAGATTTTATAAAAAGGGACTGTTATATAGTTAAGCCACAACCAAGAGCAAGAATTAAGCAGGGGAAGGAGAGAGAGGCCTCTTAGGAACACTTTGAGATGATGTATGGAGACTAGATAGAGTATTAAGACTAGATAGAGTATTACATGTTTGAGAACCAGAAATTCTGTCAATTGGACTGGAACACAGAAGGCAGTGTTTTTCTGTTCTTGGTCTGATAAAATAGTGTAAGGACAATTGGATGGGGAAAGTTTGTGAACTTAAACAAAAAAGTGATTACTAAGATGTTTTTAATCCTTTAGTTTTTTTCTTAAAACTCTCATCTTCTGGGGGCAGCTGGGTAGCTCAGTGGATTGAGAGCCAGGCCTAGAGATGGGAGGTCCTAGGTTCAAATCTGGCCTCAGACACTTCCCAGCTGTGTGACCCTGGGCAAGTCACTTGATCCCCATTGCCTAGCCCTTGCCACTCTTCTGCCTTGGAGTCAATATACATTATTGACTCCAAGACTTCCCATAAGGATTTAAAAACAAAATGACAGATCAAATTTTGAAGCAGCAGAGCAAAAAAAAAAAAAGGTCAGAAAGTGACATCTATCTATTCTAAGGCAATCTAGAGAGGTCTGTAATACTGAGGTGAGCAAAGACCCCAGTTTTGGCAAGTTCAACAGAGGTGGGGCTTAGAGATGTCCTTGGCAGCAGCAACAACTTTAAGAGCTATCAGCCCAGAGAAAGTAAAGAGGTCACATTAACTGACCAAAAAGAGATGGGAAAGGAACCCTTTGCAATGGGTTCAGATAGAACTGATTGACTCTATTTTCCATAAATAATTCTGGGGCATAATTCCATATTAGAGAGTAGCAATAACCAGGCAGCAGGAGCCCTGGCCACAAATCAAGGTCAAGAGAAATTCTAGCACTTGCAGCTGCAGGAGAGCAAGGAATTTGGTTCCCAGAGCCAAGAAAAACACATTTGCAGCTCCAGAAGGTCAGGGGCCCTTTCTGGACAATGACCCCATAGCAGACTAGAAAAGCAGTGACCTCACCTCTCCCAGGAAAACACCAGTTTGAAAGCATTGAAAACTTATAGACACCCAGAAGTAGCTCTTAAAGTAACACCATGAAAATGTCTGCAATTTTTGACACAGTGCCTCTCCCTCTCCAGGTAAGCAGAGAACAACTTTACCATAAATTTAAAAGTGAAAAAAAAAACAGGCTAAAAATGAGCTAACAGGAAAAGAACTTGATCATAAAAAACTACTATTATGGCAGAAAAGACCAACTTGCAAACTTAGAAAAAGGCAATGATGTGAAAACAGCAACAAAAAAAACATCAAAGAAAAATACAAATCAGATTCAGGGCCAGCAAGAAATTCCGAAAGAAAGAAAGAAAGAAAGACAGAAAGAAAGACAGAAAGAAAGAGAGAAAGAGAGAAAGAGAGAAAGAGAGAAAGAAAGAAAGAAAGAAAGAAAGAAAGAAAGAAAGAAAGAAAGAAAGAAAGAAAGAAAGAAAGAAAGAAAGAAAGAAAGAAAGAAAGAAAGAAAGAAAGAAAGAAAGAAAGAAAGAAAGAAAGAAAGAAAGAAAGGAAGGAAGGAAGGAAGGAAGGAAGGAAGGAAGGAAGGAAGGAAGGAAGGAAGGAAGGAAGGAAGGAAGGAAGGAAGGAAGGAAGGAAGGAAGGAAGGAAGGAAGGAAGGAAGGAAGGAAGGAAGGAAGGAAGGAAGGAAGGAAGGAAGAAGAAGAAGAAGAAGAAGAAGAAGAAGAAGAAGAAGAAGAAGAAGAAGAAGAAGAAGAAGAAGAAGAAGAAGAAGAAGAAGAAGAAGAAGAAGAAGAAGAAGAAGAAGAAGAAGAAGAAGAAGAAGAAGAAGAAGAAGAAGAAGAAGAAGAAGAAGAAGAAGAAGAAGAAGAAGAAGAAGAAGAAGAAGAAGAAGAAGAAGAAGAAGAAGAAGAAGAAGAAGATTGGGAAAAGATATGAGTGTTGTAAGAAAATTATGAAATAACAGTTTGGTAGAAGAGGCACCAAATAAAATTCTGAATAAAATACTAAATTTTAAAAACAGAATTGACTCAGAGTAAAAGAGGCACAAAAACCCACTAAAGTAAAGAACTTTTTTTAAAATCAGAATTGGCTAAACGAAAAACATCAGTATCTGTCTCCTAGCCCTTATGACTCTCCTGCCTTTAAATCAACATACAGTATTGATTCTAAGATGGAGGACTCTAAGAGGGTAAGAGGTTTATTTTTTAAATGCATGTAAGGAAGAGCTTTTATTGTGAAGGGGAAAAGGGAGGATGGCAAACAATACTCGAACCTCACTCTCCTTGGAATTGGTTAAGTGAAAGAATTATATCCAATAGGGAAATAAGAAGGGAAGGAGATAAGAGATATTGGAGTTGGAACATAATAAAAGTGAGTATGGATGAAGGGAGGCACTGATCAGAAACAAAATAGACTTTTGAGGAGAAATAGAATAAAAAGAGAGAAAGAAGAATAAACAGAAGGAAATAGGATGGAAGGAAATAGAGAGATCATAGTTGTGCACATGAGTAAAATAAGCTAACTCATAAAAAAAGATAACAGAATTGATTAAAAATCAGAATCCAACAATATGTGTACAAGAGACATACTTGAAGAAGAAAGACACACACTAGGTTAAAATAAAGCTCTGGCACAGAATCTATTATGCTTTAGCAGAAGTAAAAAAAGGCAGGGATTGCAAAAATGATCTCAAATAAAGCAAAAACAAAAATAGATAATTAATATATAATAATATATATTAATAAATATCTAATTAAAATAGATAATCAGGGAAATGATATTTTGTTAAATGGTACTATAGACAATGAAGTAATATCAAAAAATTATACATCAAATTTCTCTGATAAAATCTTTATTTCTCAAATATATAGGACGTTGAATCAAATTTATAAAAATAAGAACCATTTCCCAGTGGATCAAATGATATGAACAGGCCATTTTCAGAAGAAGAAAAAATCAAAGATATCTGTGGCCATATGAAAAAATGCTCCTAATCACTATTGATTAGAGAAAAGCAAATTAAAACAACTGAAATACCAGCTCACACCTATCAGAAATGGCAAATACTGGAGGATATGAAGGAAAATAGGTACAATTAATGAACTGTTGGTGTAGTGAAGTGATCAAACCATTCTGATATGCCATGGCACCAGTTTCTTTGCTTTATCAGGGATGCTGTTTCTTTCCACCAATCAGGATGAGGATTGTCTCCCATGGAGTGGCGAGCACAGACATCCAGGAGGGTGACACTGTTCTGTGATTATTTAAATGTCTTCCATGGCTCCAGTGAAGTCGAAGCCACATGTCTTGGGTAGCCTTAATAGCAGTAGCCATTCACCTGCATGCCAGCATCCCTGAGAGTGGGGATATGATTTCCTCAGGGTGATTTTGGAAGATAGGTACCCTAGCTGAATTTGAAGAAATGTTGCAAAAAATGGATCTTACCCTCAACACTGTAATTCTAGAAATGATTTGTCCAGTGACATATCAGCCACTTTTCAAAACCTTATTATTTTCACCTAGTGCCAGCTCTGCTGATAACTTGCAAAATTCAACCAATCCTGCAATGGGCAGGTATTCTTTGTCTATGTTCTTCCCTGAAATTTGAACCTCTCCCTTAGGAACACATGGAAGAACATAAGGTTTCTCATTATCATTTTAAGAGACCCCCAACTTCTACATTCATCTTCTTGCTCTTCTTGTTCCTCAATTGTTTCTGTAACCCATAAAATTTGATAAGGATGGCACATCCCTACATGGGTCCCACTAGGAGCTGACTGGTGATGGAGGTGGCACTGAAGCCCAGGTAGAATGGGGTTGCTCTGGAGAAGAGGCTGCCAGCCTGTAGCAGAGAGACTGAGTGGCTGCTGGAAAGGGGGTGGGCAGTGGGGCAGATAGGTGGCTCAGTGGATTGAGAGTCAGACCTGAAGATGAGAGGTCCTGAGTTCAAATATGATTTCAAACACCCTAGCTGTATGACCCTGGCAAGTCACTTAACTCCCGTTGCCTAGCCTTAAGTGTTTTTCTGCCTTGGAACTAATACGCAATATTGATTCTAAGATAGAAGGTAAAGGTTTAAAAAAAAGAAAGCAAGCAGATCCCACCTACTTTTCTTCAACAAGGACAATTATATGTCAAGTAGCACCATAATTGTAAGGAGAATTGGAGTTGGGCAACTTTTAGGAAAAGAAAGGATTTGAATATGACTGGAAAAAAAAACAAGAGTAAATAATTAAAATGTATAGTTCTATGGAAATGCCAAATTTCCTGGCACCGCAAGAAAGATAGATTGAGAACAGTAGCATTATTTGGTCTTGTACCAAATGTGTACCAAGTGGTTTATGCTTTACCACCAACTTGAAGATGGATGGTTCAGACCCACCTGGCATTGTTTCTGCTTTCCTAACAATAAAGATTTGAGGCACAGGAGTCATCAAAAAGTCATTAAAAAAACAGGGAATTGTACCAGTTAGATAGATAAGAGTACTAAGGATGTCTCCAAAATTACTTAATGTCCTAAATTTTTACAATCTTTGGTGTAGTGATTTTTTTTTAGCACACTGCAATAAATCCTTGGAAGTTTCAAATCAAAATACAGATTTTATCAAACATCATTATACCACAAAGTAGTAGCAAAAAACAAATCATGAGGCAGGTCAAGTACATAAAGTAACAAATGACTTATGTCCTCGGGTTCAAAAAGATATATGACATGTATTTTGGTAAACAAACCATGGAATCATCTGCTGCTACACTCATCTGTACAAGTATGGCAAAAAGAAAAGAATGTGGTAGTAGGGAGAAAGCAGATAGATTGCATCTGGGAAATTTCACAGCACTTAAAATAATCCTAAATTCCTTCCTGCTACAAAATACATTTTTTGTAATGCCAAGATTTGTCCCAGTGATGCTAGGGGATAGTAGGTTATGGAACATTACCACAATCTCTAAAGTATAAAAATTACAAGCAGTGTAGAGATGTATGGTGATTGCAGCCTATTTCCAATGATGACTTACATATAAGAAATGACATAATGATAACAAGGAAATGCATGATTAATAAGGGAAGTGAGCCAATAAGAAGGTAAGTTTAAGGGATAAGAGACTGATGGCCCGAGGACTGCACTATTATTCACCAAATGGTGAAATACCTAGAGAGAGCAAGAGAACATGGACAAGCTTCAAATAGGATTTGATATGGACAAGTTGGTATCTGATTAATTCAAACTTTTTATGTTTTACTAATCAAACTATCAACAGGATATTCATAAAAATCAAATAAAGTTTTTTGGAGAACAAAATGAATAAATAAAAAAGCACTTATTAAATATTTAATACAGGCAAAGCATTGTGCTAAGTCCTGGGGATACAATGGGAAAAATAAGACAGTCCCTGTTCAAAAGGAGATCACGTTCTACCAGGAAAGACAACACATATTTCAGCTGCAAGTCAGATGGAAAGCTCCCAAGATCCTTAGGGTGCAACAACAAGCAGATCTTCTTTAATACATCTTCTTTAATGTCATTTCCACTGAAATAATCATATCAGTTTCAATCTGACACTGAATCATCATTTGACATTGCCTAGGACTTTGGTGGGCAGAACTTTTTGTCCTAATATCTGTGGCTGTGTCACTGTCAGGAGCAGTTGTCAGGCTGTATCTCCACAAGGATCACTTCCTAGGATGATGGCTAAGGGTGCTGAGCTGAAAGCATTACTATTTCCAAGGCTCTTGGGTTCAAGGTCCTGTACTCTCTCTTCAAGATCAAACCAAAAATGGTGGTCATAGTGATGTTAAAGGTGGTCTGACTTTCCTGGCACATACTATCTACTGTCTCCCTTTGCGATGCTGGGATGCTTTATCCAGTTGAGTAATATTAACTTGGGCTATTTTCTTTTGGGTTTCCTGGCTTATGAGTTAAGGTCCTACAGTTGGGCACTTTGGTTAGATTATGAATTATGTAGCTCCATTTGGGGGAAGAGGAAGATATTTATTCTAAAAGCACATAAATGCTTTAAATATTCATTGAAGAGTCTAAGGAAGTCCATTTAGACTGAAGTTTATATTGTTTCATTCCTTGGTTAATCTACTAACTATTCTGTAAGTTTTCATGTTCTTTGGTTCAGTTCCCATTTTGAAAAACAACTACTTCATATACCCCTTTTGCTCCTTTGTGTCCTAATGTGTTCTTGTCTTTAGTGAATTTTGTCCAGTATTCCAGAAACCAATGGTTTTTGCATTCAATTTTTTTAAAATCCTTACCTTCCATGTTAGAATCAATACTGTGTATTGGTTCCAAGGCAGAAGAGTAATAAGGGCTAGGCAATGGGGATTAAGTGACTTGCCCAGGGTCACACAGCTAGAAAGTGTCTGAGACCAGATTTGAACCTAGGCCCTCCCTTCTCTAGGCCTGGCTTTCAATACACTGAGCTACCCAGCTGCACCCATCAGATTTTTTTGTGAACAGTATACACTGCAAAGTTCTTGCCTGAAATTACAACATTGTCATAATTTGGATTACATAACTGTGGAAAACTTATGTGGAAATTTGTAATTATAGTAATAGATAAAAATAAAATATCCAATCTGGCCTCAGACACTTCCCAGCTGTGTGACCCTGGGCAAGTCACTTGACCCCCATTGCCTAGCCCTTACCACTCTTCTGCCTTGGAGCCAATGCACAGTATTGACTCTAAGACAGAAGGTAAGGGTTTTATAAAAATAAATAAATAAATAAATAAATAAAATATCCATATTAAAAAGAAAAGAAATCACATCATCAGAACTGCATGATGGTAGTCCCTTCTTATAACTAAAAATAGGCAAACTATTTAACCTGTAGGGACCATGAAATAGCATTTTGGTATTGTGTGGTATGGGCAACGTTTTTTGCTAGTTTTAGCTTTTCAGATTCAATATATCATTATTCTCATTTTCAGGAAAAACACCAAAAGCAAGTTCAGTTTCATCCTATTTCATCTTTGGGGGTTTTATTACCCTCATTTTATTTTACACATATGGGACCAAATTCTTCTGTGCCAATGTTGAGACAAACACAAGTTTAAAGAGATCGAAGTTTTTCTGGATCATGTATAGCCAATATCTAAGCCTTTTGCTTTTGGGTTTGGACAAGACCTCTAAAGTAGTTCAGTGGCACAATGAACTGAGCACAGAACCTGGATCCAGGAGTATCAAAGTTCCGCTTCTATATTATATACATGTTTTTTTTTTTTTGGGGGGGGTAAGGGCTCTTGCCCAGAATGTTTAAATATTATGCAATACTTCCCAGGTTTATTATAATGGTATCATTTCCTTTCTACCAGAAATCATTAGTATTCTGCAGGTTTGACAAGTCTTTGGACCTTTACCATCCTGTTCTGGAAGTATGCTCTGGGGAGATATAATTCTTCCCTATTGCTCATTCCAAGCATGGTAGGGTAGCATCATCATGAAAGCTCAAGCAGAGATTGCCAAGCTGGACTGTCCCAGTAATGGACTATATGTCTGCCTTCTTTAGAACCAGTGTGGCTGAGTTTAGATTTACTCAAGACCAGAATATGACTGCCATTTGATTTACCATTTTAATTAGAGTGACTCATGAAAACAGTCTACTAAGGTATAAAGGGACTGTGACCTGATTCAATGGAAAAAGTACATAGACTGATAAATATTGTGGATTTTTTAGTATTGAAGTATTAATTTGTGTATACAGTTAATTTAGTTTTCCTAGTAATAGGACTCCATTTAGAATCCTTCCCCCAATGCTATGTGACCCTAGTTAGGTCACTTAACTTTTCAGAACCTCATTTTCCTCATATGTAAAAGGAAGTAAACATATTACATGATCTACATTTCTGAGCAGAAGGGTGATAAGGGCCAAGGAAGGAGGGTTAGGCAACTTGCCCATGATCATACAGCTAAGAAGTATCTGAGGGCAGATTGGAACCCAGGGCCTTCCAACTCTAGGCCTAGCTCTTCATCTCCTGAGCCACCTAATGTCATCCTTATATTATCATTTCAGATCCTCCAGGACAAGGTCTGAGTCACATAATCCTAGAACTAGTAAAAAGATATGCTTAATGCCAAATTATTGTTTTTAAGTTAACTAAATTGAAATTTTAGGCATGATGTTCCAAATCTAAGTATATGACAAAACATTGGAGATTTAGGTGACCCAAAAGCTAGAATGACATTTTATTTTTAGACCAAGTTCCTTGTAGCCAGAACTTTGTAAATAAAGAATGAACCTCAGGGTTTGTCAGTCCCTTACTATGATAACCCATGCCTCATTCTAACTCTGGTTGTTCATTTGGAACATTCCAACTGGCCTATGGCCTAGTACTAAAAATTCAATTATTTTACCAGAAGTAAGGTGTACATTGGAACTAAGGTTATGTATAACACTTCTGTCAAATGGAAGTATTTGTTAGAAGACAAATTCTAATGCCAAGATCCAAAATGAATCATTTTAGCTGGGTTTTAACCCATAAGTACATATGTACATCTTTATATGCATTCATATGCAATTACCAGCACTTGGTTATCATAGCATAGATATATATAATGGCCCCTGAATTACTAGACAGTGTTCATTGTGTTTTTCCTTCATATTTTAGTAGATTTTTTATGTTGACATTTCTTTTCTCAAACTGATGTATCATTTATTTCAGCTGATTTCTCAACGGATTTCAGTTATTTCAACTGGGGTCTCAACAAATCACACCAATATTAAATACCAAAATAAGTCATCTTGGGAGTAATTTTCAATGTCAGTCACAGAATAATAGAACAACAGAATTTTAGAGCTGAAGTGGCTCTTTCACCTCACATTTCTTTTTATAGAAAAGAAAACGGGCTTAGAATCAAAGACTGGAGTCAGGAAAATATGAGTTCCAATCCTGCCCAGAAACTTTCTTACTGTGTGATCCAGAGCAAATGGCCTGACCTCTCCAAACCTCAATGTCATTAGAGAAAGGGGGGGGGGCAGGAGGGGACTCAGTTACCTCCAAGGTCCTTTCTAGCTCTAAAGCTAAGATCTAAGTGATTTGCCCAAAGTTGCTCACTTAGTTAGTGAAACAGAGATAGAGAGACAAAAATAGAGAGAGGAAGAGGGAGGAAGAAGAGGAAGGGATTTGTAAATTGTATATAACATTATTTTACAATGTCTAGGTAAAGGTTGCATATAAAAGCTACATGACAACCTATTTAAAAAAAGATCAAATTATCAACCAACTTGAAGAAATGCCATTGAGAAAGATTAGCAGGATCTTTGCCTAGACCAATGACACTGAAATTAAAGGAAATCAAAAGGCAAAAAAATGCAATCTACTTCTAGAGAGAATTCTATTAAAAGGCTCTTTTGGATACTAAGAGCTGTGACTATGCTAGTTAATATCAATATAGTCATTGGTTTCAAGTGATCAGAAAAGTTTTTGATGATTACCAAATCATAAGAGTTCACAGCCCAAAAGCTGTGAACTCAGCAAAGAACCTCATAAGATTTTTTCTCAAATTTAAAAGGTACAGAGCTGTGGGGCTGGTTCTACATAGTACCCAGCTAATATCTTTGGAAATTCTTACTTCCTTTTAAGACCAAATGGTGTCTCCCTCTTTTCAGAAAACAAAACAAAACAAAACAACAAAAAATTTACCTATGCTTTTGAAACAGAATCATCTCCTTCCTTCACACCCATGCTCTACAGGACCTCCACAACTTTCAATATTTCAAATATATACTCTACACTCTTACAAACTTCTACAGTAATTTAATTGTTTGCTTTCTTAAACACTTGCTGTGAGATCTTCATGAAAACATGTCTCATTTTTGTTGTTTCTTAAGAGTGAAATGATCAAGCCTTGAATCACTAAGCTTCAGTCTATAATATATAGGAACAAGGAACATTTATTTGTCTGAAAGACCAAATTACAACTTTCTTTGAATGAGTCATCTTTTTCTAAGGCTTTTTATTTTTTTAATTTTTTAAAATTAACTGATTACAAATATCATGAGAACAATTTTATATAACCCAAAATAGTAAGTACCATGGATAATCAAACATGTCCTCCTTAATTCTTCATTCTCTTTATATCAGTGTTTAAGTTTGTAATGGGGGGATTTAGAGAGGGACAAGGTTCAAAGGATTCAAATTTTCAAAGAATATACTATTTGACAGTGCTGAGGTTTCAGTTAGATCTTGTGCCACTCTTTGAAGATGGACTAAAACTACATCCCCAACACAAGAAATGGTTTCTGATTCATTCTAATTATCATAGACTGATTACTGAAAAATTTCTTCCCTTCTTGATTGATGGAGGGGACTAATTCCCACCTTATAAAGGGGTGAAGAGGTAAATGTATTATATTTACTCATTTAAATCATTCATGACTAAATTCTGTGATTTCATCAACTGAGCTAAGGGAGAGATCATATCTTCCCCTCCTGTACAATTCAATACACAAACATATTTCCTATTTCTAATGGCTCAGTAATGGAACACATAGAGAAGAATTTTTAATGGCATTTCACTTTAAAAATCATGGATGCAGAATGACTGTACTATAATAGACTTTAACAAGTAGTGAATGTATCCAACTATTGAGTAATTTTTAAAATATTTTATGTTATTTTTTATTAACATCACTGTCACCTCTCAATGACTCCAACCCTCTTCAATAGAACAATAACTTATAATTTGAAAGCCATTTTAATTGACAAATTTGTTTTTTACATTGCTTTTATTTCCCAATATATGCCTCTCCCTTTCCCATAGAGAGACCCATTCCTAAAAAAAGACAATAAAAATAAAGGCAGAAAAAGCTACTCAGCAAAAATAGTTTATTAATCAATTTCTTAAATATATAATGTGTCACACACTTATTCCCACACTACCCAGAGATTCATTTCATATTTCTTTTCCTAGGTCAGTCTTGGTCAGCATAATTACAGTGTTCAGTATTGTTGCTGCTGATCTTATGGTTTATGTTGTTGTCGGCTTTTAAATTGTTTTCCAATTTCTGTTTATTTCACTTTGAATTAGTTTATGTGCTTTCCTATGCCTCACTTCATTCTACATATTCATAATTTCTTTTACAACACAGTTTTATTTCATCTCATTTATGTAATACAATTTGCTAAGCTTTTTTTCAACTTGCTTTCAGTCTTTTTCAACTATCAACAGTAATCCTATAAATACTTGAAAGCATATTGGATTTTTTTTCCCTCTTCTATTTGGCCTCCAGAGTAGATTTGTGCCTAGCAATTGGAAATCTAGGTCACAGGATATGAACATTTTAGTCACTTTCTTTAAAAAAAAAAATCCTTACCCTCCATCTTAGGATCAATATTGTTCCAAGGCAGAAAAGCTATAAGGGCTAATCAAATAGGATTAAGTGACTTGCCCAGGGTCACACAGCTGGGAAACATCTGAGGTCAGAACCCAGAACCTCCTATCTCTAGACCTGGCTTTCTATCCATTGAGCCACTTAGATGTCCCTTTAGTCACTTTCTTGGAATAATTCCAAATGACTTTCCAGAAAGTTAGTACCAATCCCAGTTCCACCAACACTAATTACTATCACTCTTTCTAACAGTTCTTCTCTTTGAGAATTCTCATTTTTATTCATTTGTACTTATTTTTTTTTTGGGGGGGGTAAGGGTTCAACTTCAAAGTTGTTTTGATTAAATGGCTCTTAGTGGTCTGCAATTCTTTTGATAACTATGTTTCTTCGTATCTTTTTACCTCTTACTCTTGAAGAATGTATTTGAGTCCTGTATTTTTGTGTTAGTTCCCATTATGTCTTCAATATCAGAATTTTATCAGAGATATTTGATGGAAAGACTGAGAGGAATCAGTTCTTCATTTTCTTTTTGGGAGTAGGAGTTTAAAAAGCAGGTAAACAGTCAGTTTTGCTCCGCAGAAAACTTAGATAAATAAATAAATACAGAGAAATTTAAAAAACAGTCAATGTGAATTTATTAAACATTTGCTGTGTGTAAAATATTTGTTCTGTTTAAAGAGATTAATTGCATGGGGGACTAGGGAAGCCTCGATGGAGGAATTGATACTAATATGAGCCCTGATAGATTATGAGGCAGAAATGGAGAGATAATACATTCCAGGCAAGAAGAAAATTGAGGATGAATGCAAGAAAGGCAATGTTAATGGAATAACTAAACAGCCAGGTTAGCTGGATTAGAAAGTGCCAGAAGGAAAATACTTTGACATATATCAGAGAAGGTATATTGAAACCACATTTTGCATGTTTGAGGAATCTGTGTGGAGTAATATAGATCACTATATATAACTGGTATTTATTGAAGACTTTCAAGCAAGAGACTAGGGGGGCAGGTAGGTGGTACAGTGGATCAAGCACCAGCCCTGAAGTCAAGAAGATGATTTTTCCTGAGTTCAAATCTGACTTCAGACACTTCCTAGCTGTGTAACCCTAGACAAGTCATTTAACTTTGTTTACCTCAATTTCTGAACTATAAAACAAATTGGAAAAATAAATGACCAACCATCCCAATATTTTTTGCCAAGAAAACCCCAAATGGGGTCATAAAGAGTAGAAAACAACATAACAGCAGTGAGTAGGGGATTTACATAGATCAGCACCTCATAGAGATTATTTCATTAACCCAGTAGAGGATGATATCAGACTGGGGAGTAATTGGAGCTAGAACAATCAATGAAAATGTTTGGGGTTTTTTGGTTATTTTTGTTCAGTCAATTTAGTCATATCCAACTTATCTGTGACCCCATTTGGGAGTTTTCTTCTAGAGTGATTTGCCATTTCCTTCTCCAACCAAATTTAAAGATGAGGAACTGATGCCAACAGAGTTACATGACTTTTCCAAGTGTCTGAGGCCAGATTTGAACTCAGGAGGATAAGTGTTTCTGGTTTTCAGGCCCAGAGCTCTATTCACAGCACCAGCCAGCTACCTTTTATTTTTATTTTTATTATTATTATAATTAATGACAATAGTTTAAATGAAAGGCAATGATGGCCTGAATTAGGATAGTGACCATGTGACTGAAAGGAGATTCATAGGGAGTTGGAAGATTGACAAGATTTGGCAACTGAGTAGAATAGAGCTTCCTCTAGTAAATAGTAAAAGTAAAAAAAGTAAAAAATAATAAAAGAGAAGACAGTCGGGGATGAATTCCCCAGTTAGTCTTTGGTGATTTTTTCCATGATGAGAAATAGCAGAAATACATAATGGAATAAATGGAGAAATATATAATGTTGGAATGCATAAGAAAGGGAGAAACCAGGAACTGGTTTAGTAATCTAGACCATTAGTTTGTAACAGCAATAGACTTGGATACAGAAAGATCAGAGTTCAAATTCTGCTTCATACACATCCTAGCCATATGATCCTGGGCAAGTCAATTAACCTCTTTCAGTTTCATCAGCTATAAAATAAATATAAATAGCATGTCCTAAATTGTTTTCTTTTTTTAGTGGAATGAGATAACATGTAAAGGACTTTGCAAACCTTAAAGCATTATATGTATAATAATAGCTATTTTTATTATTATTATATATGGGCAACTTTTCACCAGGAAAGGACCGGAAAGAAGTCATGATAGCGTTGTCCAGTTTGAGTGCTGAAGCAGCATATAGGTTTTTTGACAGCCACTTCAGAATTAGCTTATCTGTAGCTCCTTACTTAACAGAATTATCCCAGGAGGGGCAAGAATAAAGGAATAAGTAAAATAAATATGTCCCCCATTTTTTAATCTTGGACAACAATCATCAAATAACAAACATTTTAAGATACAAGGAACTCCAAAGAATGATACATGAACTTCTGTTACATACCATTTTAAAAGTGTATATTAAATTCAACATGGTAGTAACAAAAATGCCCTAGAATTTCCCTTTCTGAACACCCCGCCCCTGCCCCCTGGGCTTTCTGATGATTTATTAATGCCCCTTTCTTTTCTTTCTCTTTTTCCATTCTATCACTACCCACTAATCCACCTCCCTCTATATTTCTAGAAGCCCGTCTTGTAAGACACACAGTCAAGCAAAAGAAATCAGCACGTCTGAAAAGGTTTGTCTCATTTGAGGTCTCTAGTCCATCACCTGGCTCCTGTTTTGCTATATCTGGCTGCCCTCTGTCTGCTAACAGGAAGACAAAACTCATCAGGATCCTCTGCTCAGGGTCAGAGACAGCTATGGTGTTGTGTCTCGTTGTGCTTGCAAAGATCTCAAAGGTTTGAGCACTTAGAAATCCACATCCCTTCCTAGTTCAGAAACTAACAAGTTAATGACACAACAAACTCTTTTTTTTTTCAGTTTAAATTGTGCCTTATGTTAGGCATGAACCAAACTTAAATAGTTCCCAAACAACAAGATATTGACCCATCTGTGAGACATTATTCATGCTCCTCCTCCCTGCCACACATTCACTCTCTTCAGCTGTTCTAAAAAATAGGATATAGAGAAATTTCCCTATTTTTGTAATTATGCTCCCAAATTTCTCCTGTACCTCAATTATTTTTCCTTTAAATATTTAGACATAAAATTCATTTTCAATGACACCTTTCAACATAATTTGATCTCCCTATTTATCTTTCTTAACATAATCTATTTCTGAATAAAATATCCAAGATTAATTAAGGAAATTGAGGCAAATAAGTGAAGTGACTTGCCCCAGCTGGCCCATAGCCAGATTTGAACTCAGGAAGGTGAGTAGGCCTGCACTCTTTCCACAATGCCACCTAGCTGCCCCAAATCCTGTGGTCTGTTACAATGTCTGTGGGTGCTCTAGCAGTGAGTCTAGTTCTGAACAAAGGAAGCCTGAGTGTACCTTGCCTGCATAGGGGAAAGAAAGGAGGGCGTAAAGCAGAGTTAGGAAAATAGTTATTCCAGTCTCACTCTATGATATTTTAGTGACTGACATTTTTCTTATGAGAAACAAAAGACAAAAAGTGTTTTAGATAGTAGAAAACATTGAAAGTTTTTTCCAGTTATATCTCACTGATTGTTATACATTAACATGTTAAAAACAAAGCCCCAACAGAAAGAAAATGGAGGGAAAAAATATCCAAGGTTATTGATATCAGTTAGGTTGACAGCATGACTGAACGAAAACAAAATTGCTCCAAATTTTTGTTTATTTGGTTCTAGCCATTTGACAATGAAATAGAATGCATCAATGTCTCAGTGTAGAAAAAATAGCTTCAGCTTGTGAAACTATTAAATCTTCGGAAAGGGGAAAAGGGAGAGAGGGAAGGAAGGACTGCCTAGATCAGAGGGCTTAGAAGATTTTTGCTGTCTTGGCAGTGGCTGGACTGATGTTGCCTTCTGGATGACCTTGAAAATGAGAGTTTCCTACTTTCAAGAAAGAGAAGTTTTGCCAGGGATAGTGACAGCCTAACAATAGAATCACAAGCAATACAGGTTACACAAATTGAAGCCCATTAATTTGCCTTAGAAATTCCTTGCACCTACAACAGCCTCAGCTTTAAACTACTGACTTCCTCAGCAAATACTAGCATATCCCCCCCAAATAAATTGGTGGATAAAACTATCATAATATTTAACTGCTCAAGGCATTTATGGTAAAAATAATCACACCAGAAGTCAGACTGCCAACTTCCTGGTCACAGGTCAGTCCCACCAATGATTTTCTTTTGTAATTTTGGAAAATATAATTAATTATATATATATATATATATATATATATATATATATATATATTCCCATAAAGCCAGATAAGATAATTTGATATTTGGAATAAATTAAAATATTTTAAACTACTGGAATTTAAAATTAACTCATTAATTTCAGATTTAATATTTTAAAATATAGTAATACATTATAAAATATGAAATATACTTCATGATCTCAGAAGTGTGGCATAGTGGGAAGGACACTCATCCTGGAATAAGGAGACCTAGATTAAAATGTAGTAGAGGCATGTGAATTTTAGATTTACTCCACTCTGCTTAGTCTTTAGAGTTTTAGCAACCAGGAATGTATACACCCCCACTTAAGGATTAAGTGAGGGGGAAGAAGGTCTATGACCCATGTGTGCTAGCAAGTGACAAATCTGAAACAACTGACTGACCCCCTGGGCTATCCAAAGCCAAGTTTAAGCCACCATTGATACATGTGAGACACGGGAAGTGATATAAAGAACTGCCTTTAGATTTCGCATCACTTCCTGTGAGTTGATCTTGGCGGTGGAACTTGACTTGGAGGAGCTCAAGTGTGAGACCTTAGACTGCTTCCTTGAGAAGATCACATGGTGAGTGTTAAGGCTTTCTTCCCTTTCCTTGGCTTTTTTCTGGAGGCACCAGCCTCTGAGGAGGCCCCTCATCTTGGAGGAGGCCTCCTGGAACCAAGCTAGATTTAATCCTCTGCTCCCCCTCCTCCACCCCCCCCTTGGCTGGGGCCTCTGAACTCCTGTTTGTTATCTCTCTCCCTTCTCTCTTTCTTTCTTCCTTAATATCTTCTCTCTATTGTAAATAAACCACCATAAAATTCCATTCTGACTTGACTATTTCATTGGGATTTAGAATTTAAATCCCTGGCGACCAACAAAAAATTCAGTCTCAAACCTAAATTTTACCCTTAACAGGCAGTCCTATGTGCTATTTTGATGATCTAAATGAATGATGTTTATTATCTAGGGCTCAGTTTCCTCCTCTGTGAAAAGAGGGATTTGTATGAGATGATTTTTAGGTCCCTTCTAGCTTTAACATTTTCTGATTTTTCTGACCTCAGGATCTCAGGAAGTTTTACCACCTCAATCAAGGTCAGAATCCAGAAAAAAATATTCATTCCTAATCATGTCTTAAAGGCCATCTCTGAATGTACAAGCATGTTCCTTTGGGGACACACATCCTAATGTGTACTGACTTTCCTTTTAGACAAACTTGATAGCCCTAATGTATTGAAACACTTTCTCATTCCTTTTCTAATTTACCTTTGCTGTCTATATAGTGGGATATGTCAGTAACATCCTCAGTACAATATTCTAGGGATTCTGGAAACTCTAGGAACTAGGGCCCTCCAGGCCTGTTGGAATTCAATAGTCATCTCTTTGTCCTCAAGCTAAACATGGAAGCAACTGGAAAGACAATGTTTATTTACTCAAACCTGGAAATCAAAGCTTTGTTCCCAAAGCCCCTGTGAAGTTTAGCTTTCCTTTAACACATTTTAAGAGTCACAATAGATACAATGATTTTTGATGACATTTAGCCAGCATGCCACTAACAGAATGACACAGTTCTAAAAATTCAGTTCCCAGGATAATTCAGGGTTAAACAATCTAGGAAAATAGTATTTTTCTCTCTGGTCCTATCCAATTTGTACTTAGCATTTCCAAGATTTCCTAGGACACATAGAAGAGTTCAGAATTCTTAGATTTTTTTACCTCAATGAATAGTGCAGATTCAGTCATTTTCTCAGCAATTTCCAAGTAAAACATGGTGCTGGGAGATACAACAGAAAACACTTTTTTTCAATTATGAAAAGAAGACTGAGGGGGGAATAAGAAAAGAAAGTTTTGTTGTTGTTATTGTTTGTGTGCTGGATTTTGTTTTGTTTTGTTTTTTTTCCCCAAAGTAGTTGAGTAGAAAGAATCATAGGGCAACTTCAAATCTTACCTCTATATGGGACTACCTGGATGACTTGAGGTAGAACTTTGGACAAGGCCCTTAGTGCTCCTAGGTGTGTTTCCTCATCTACAAATAAAAAAAGCCTGGACTAGATGGCCTCAAAGATACCTTTTTTAAAAAAAAAAAAACCCTAAAGTTCTGTCTTAGAATCAGGCATCCATTCCAAGGCAGAAGAGCAGAAAGGGCTAGGCAATTAGAGTTGAGTGACTTGCCCAGGGTCACACAGCTAGGAAGTGTCTGAGGCCAGAGTTAAACCCAGACCTTCCCTCTCCAGGCCTGACTCTGTACACTGAGTGATACTCTGAGGTCTCCTTCAACTTGAATTCTGAAATCCTATGAACATGCGATCTTCAAAAATTTACCTCATTAGAAGAGCATTTTTTTTCTTGGATTTATATAACCCATTTTATTTTTTTGCTTGGCACTAAAGTTAATCCCAACAGTCTTTTCCAACTTGTTGGTCTTTTTCCCCCCTTTCGGATTTTTGCTCCCTGATTATCTGCTGTATACAGTGATTTTCTTTCACTGTAAGTCAAATGATGTTCGAGTCAAAACAGTGGCTGTCTCTCTGTAATTCTAATTAATGAGATGTTCCAGGAGGACAGAGGCAGAGTGCTTATGCTTGGTAGTTTGTTTCTGCACCTAAGAACACACAAACTTCCGGAAATGCCAACCCGTGACAATTGGACCCTGTCCAGTTTTTCTGTAACAATAATATTGCTGAATAGATTCTGCTAAATTTTCTTTGAGATGAGAAGAAATGTTCTTCCATCTAAAAACTGGTGCCAGCCTGCAAGCGCGTTAAAGCATGAAAACATTGCTAGAGCAGTCATTCTTTGAAGAGAATAAATAATAGGAGCTGGCCTTTATAAAAAGCTTTTCAGAGATCAAGTACTTTACCTACGTTAGCTTACTTGATCCCAGCAACAACTTTATGACATGCATAGCACAATTTTGACCATCCATATTTCAGAGATGAGGAAACTGAGGCTCAGAAAGGGAACCCAGTTCTCCAGGATCACTCTGCTAGGTAAATGGCCATGGGAATGGAGAAAGTCTAGATCTAAGTCCATTATTTACTTACTGTGTTATCATTCATTTATTTAAAAATTGCTTTCCCTATACTTAGCTTATGTAAGAAGCAGCATAATGGACACCAGGAATGACACCAAGTTCAGATGAAAAGAAGTTCCTAGATTCTAGTCCAGTGGGAGAAAAAAGATCCTAAAGTCAGTCTCAGGATGAGGGTGGGAAGGAGAGGGAAAACCCTGGAACAGAGGAGCATGGGAAAGCTCAGACCAGGGGGCTCTGCAAAGGAGGGCAGATTCTGGTGGAACTTGAGCTAAGAACAGGACTCTGATCTACCGCTTGAGCTAAACAGCATGTCTGCTCCTAGGATGCTTCTCATTTTAGGACTGACACCCTAAGTGTGAGTTCCTGACAGAGAGGACAAGGAGACAGTACTGATTCTACGATGGAAGATAAAGGTTAAAAAATAAATAAAGTGGATATGAAGATCCATTCTAACTGTAACAGTCCATGAAATTTGGGCTCCATTTGACTACTTCAGTTTAGTCTCAATTTCAGTTACAATACAATACATTTCTGTGACCCTCAGCAAGTCATTTCCCTTCTTGGTGGCCATAAAATGAAGGCATTTGACCAGAAAAATGTATATAGTCTCTTCTAGCTATAAAATTCTGTCATAATACTTTGTTTTTTTAAAAGGGTTTAAGCCCTGTTTAAATCTCTTCCTCAAAACATTTTTTTTCTCCTTTAAAGGTTACCTCTCCAATGGGGATAGGAAATGGTCTAGTTCTGGGTATGCAAATTAGGAATGATAATTGGCCGTTAGTTGCTTGACTAGTTGGTTTTTGAGCAGAGACTTAAAATTTCATGAATATAGGAAACTCCTGAGAAGTAAATCCCCTCCCTTAGTGCACAGGGGAAGTTGCTCAGCAATTTAGGCTTTTAGATAGTTGCTTGGTGATGTAGAAATGTTAAATAATTTTGCCTAAAGTCATACAGCTAGAAAGTGCCAGAGGCATGAGTTGAACCCCCTCCTTTCTGGATCTGAAGCTTTCTCTCTCTTCACTCTGCCATGTGGCCTGCCTTTCCTGTACTCAGTTGGCAGGAATTAGCTCAGATAGGAAGTGACTAGAGGCCATTTTCTAGCCATGGCTTTGCAGGATTCTGAGGTCCCTAATCTCTCTGCAGATAATGCTTTCTGGAAAATGTCTTTCCCCATTTTTTTTCCTGTTGATGATGCTTGAGACAGGCTCAAAACATCCTGTTTATAGAAGCTAAGCACAATGTCTGGCAAATAATAGTAACTTAACAAAAACTTATTCCTTTCCTATGTATTTCCTATGCATATATTCAGATAACTGTAATACAAATTATCAAATGGTAATCAAGATATCAGATATCAAATGGTGTATCAAGAAATGCAAAACAAAGGTAGTTTGTGCAGTCCTCTCCTTTGCACTTTTCTTCCTCTCACTTGAAACCTGGACATTTGTGTACATGTCTATTTTCCCATTCCATTGTGAACCTCTGTATAGATGGTGAAGTGCCCAATTATCAATCCCAAGGATGAAATAGACCAACAATGTGATACACAGGAGGAAGTTTATTAAACAAATTGCAGTTTGGGCTCAGCACTCTAAAAATGTCTGGTCCCAAGTCTGGGGCTTGCAGGCTTTTTATACACTTTTATGGTAGAGGAGTGCACAAGAATTCCTGGGGCTGTTATCAGTTCCTGGCATATGTCAGGATGGGAGTGACAGGAACTTCTGGGGTTAGGGGACCAGGAAGGGGAAAGAAGGGGTTTGGGAACTGACTCTTTATTTCCCACTTCTTGTGTACTATGTACATATGTACATAGTACATAGTACATGCACTATGCTGTATATAAGGAATCTTCCTCATGCAACCATATCATCATAAGGAGATTCAGCAGGAGTCAGGGTTTGATATTACTGGTGAAGTACCATTAGCTGGATGGTATTAATGCAATCTTTGATGAAGGCTACTAGGCGATTAAGAATGCATGGAACTAGCCCCATATGATCAGCATAAAAGCAAAGAATAACATATGGTCCTATAGGAGTCATTAGATATTTTTAGGTTAGGAGTCACAAGGATGTAAGGGAGCAAAGGAATTTCCCTGATAATAGTTTGCCTGTTTCTAGGGGTGCAATGGCCATTTCATCTTCCCCCTCTCAAAATATCTAAGGGAAAAGGGGTGATAGTCTCAGTATTCTGTAGCTTTTTGAGAGCTGAGAATGGTTGTAGAGCTGTCCCTGACTATTGTCAGGAGAGAGGTTTGACTGTAGGCAATGTCCAGAGCATCAGGCTGGAATAGTGGCTACAGTGGCATCCAGGTGACTCCTATCAGTGCTTTTACCCTAGAAGCGACTAGAAAAGTGACAAGGTTACAAATGCAAAGTCCACATATCCCACAGGGGAGTAGTCAAAACTTGAACAGGGAGGGAAAGGCTGTGGACACAGGGTCTTTAGGGGCATGTTCTCAGTGAATGCCTGGGTCCTAGGTAGGTGGGGACCTGCTTGGAGATCTGAAGGATGTCCAGCAACTGCTTCCCCCAATTGGCAGACAGGTCACAAGGGGGAGAGTCAGCCCCCAAGAAAGAAGTGTAGAAACCAGAACTGGGCAAAAACTAGAACACCAGATAGAAACAGAGAAAATTAAAACAATAATAATTGATATTACACATTTGCATTTGGGTATCTTAGTTAACAGACTCCATCTTCAGAAATCATCTTCTGACAGGAATTTACCTTTAGGAAATCGGATTCCTGAGTTGTTTGCAGAGTTGGGATGTGATGTTTCAGTTAAAGAATATCCTCTAAAAAGTACACATTAACTATTAACATCCATAAACACTTGAGAAACAATATTTTACAGATGTATATCTTTGCCCCTGATTCTGGGGGAAATTCAAGAAAGCTATGAGCTATATTTCCAAGCTCAAGATCCAAACTTCAACTGTGGTAAATTAAGACTACAAATACAATCCATCTATGAATAAACTTCACCTACTTCTCAAAGTATATTCCCTAACAATTTAAGAATTTTCAATTATTAACCTAATAGGTTGTTTGAGGAAATGGAAACTTTAATTTTACAATTTGCATTATGTGCTGATTGTGGGAATTTGTCACAAAGGAAAAGGAAGACAGGGAAAATATTTCCTCATGTCCCAAAAGACACAGTGAGTGGCTTCATGTACAAGCTAAGGCTGTCACTGGCTCATGCCATTATTGTTTCACTCAAGGATTAGCAGCCTAGATGGTCAGGAAAGTCCAGTCCAAGGTGATCCTTGGGTTGCCTTCTCCAACCATCCTAGGGCTTTCTCTCTCCTTAGAATACTTTGTTGCCAATTAATCCCAGAAGCCTTTTTGCCTTAAAAGAAAAGTCTTACCCATTTCAGCTGAGAGAAATTCTGCTTATCATCAATTCAGAAACAAATTTCCATACCCTCAAACAAGTCTTTCCCATCCCTACAAGGCTGATCTCTCAGCTATTCTTATGTATTTTGGAAATAATTAATTTATCACAATTTAGTCACAAAACCTGAACAGGAATGTTGAATTCATTAGTTCTACAGTAAATACAAATCAGGGCTAGATCATATCCTGGCCTTAGGCCATCTGAAGGAACTAAGCCAAGATCAGCCAGGAATCTCTCTAAGGAAATTTCAGAAAAATTGCATAATCATTTGTGATTTTCCAAAACCACATACATCAATTCTAGATATTATCCCTAAGTTAAAGATCCAATTATGAGAACAGAACATCTATCTGTTCTCTTTCCCCTTCTCTCTCTCTCTCTCTCTCTCTCTCTCTCTCTCTCTCTCTCTCTCTCTCTCTCTCTCTCTCTCCATTCAAAACCCTCCGCTTAAAAAGGGGAAAACAACTTCCATTCCTTTACAAACCTGCATAATCAAGTTTTATGGACTTTATTTTATGGAGCAAAGTCTCTCTTTCTTCTGAATCCAAACCCAACATACCTTCTCCACATTTTCTGACTTGTTTAAGTCAAACAAACATTCCATTGGTATCACCTCAATTGCTAATAGGTAACCCAAAGAATTCTGATTTAAAGGATTACATCATTGAACATCTTTAGCATAGTGTTCATCAATTATAAATTTCAGTTCATAGTACAAATTGGTAAACTGAGGTAACCACTGAGTATTGAACAAAATCTATGGTACATATAGGGTTACAATTAGCTTTTGTTAAAATCCAAACAATACTTAAAATGCATGTTTTAACAGCAACTCACATAACGATCGTAAAATTCTGAGCAAGCATTTTTCACATGTATGCCATTTTTAACGTCCTGCTCACTCCTTGGCTACTGTTTGCAACATATATCTTTATACAGATCAAAATGTAATCAAAATATCAACCAACATATTCTCAAAGTTCGTGTGAGGTAACTTATCAATTACATATCACTCAATTCATTTTATCATTCTGGACATGGAATGTTTGCCTTAAGATTCCACAGCTTTAAACAAACTTCTTGGTCAGGCAGGACTGGCAACGTTTTCTTGCTTGAGCATCTTAAAACCTCCAAAATATACAATTAAAATATATTCATCTTTAAGTTCTATCACACAGTGGTTGTCAACTCTTTGAGGTCCCTATTTTAGTCCCTAAGTATCAATGTGGAACAATTATAAGCACTTCTTTCTCCTTCCTGTGTGCAAGGAAGGGGTTAATAGCTTCTGAGCAATTTATCCTAAGGCTGCTTGGCTTGATTTAGGTTTTATTACTTAACAACCTTTGCCCATCCTTCTTTAACAAGTGAGCTTACTACAATTTAAAATTTTCAAACCCCCTTCATAATAATTTACTCTCAGTAGATTTTAGTTTGAACTCCACAACTTCCAAATAACTTTGATTAAGTCCTTTAGCAATCTTTCAGTGTATAACCAAACTGAAGTTCAAAGCATTTACCTGTACTCTCAAACCTCTGTCTAAAGTAGAATAGAACCTCCAGTTTAGTTTTCTTTTAGCTCAAAACACTGATACATACCTGATCAAATTCCATCAACATTATTCCAATTTATAATTTGTTGTATCTATTTCACACTAGAATTCATAGCATGAAATAGTATCTCTATCCAATACTCTTATTTCTTCTGGCTTCTCCTTTTTACCATTATTGTAAGTAGAGGAAAGGTACTATACTGAATTCTATTTAATCCTCATGACAAGCCCTTCTTGATTTCAGGGTTGATCAAATTTGTCTTGTTAAGGACATACAGTTTGCATATCATATATCCTTAACCTATTTAGGTGGAAAACTTAATTCCCTTCATAGTACAAATGCATACATATTTTGTATTCACTCATCATTACTTTCCAGCAATTAGCATATGAAAATATGTTCGTCTCTAGATCACAAATTCCTTCCTATATGTTGTGCACATTTTTAAAAAAAATTCTTATAACCTTAGTCAAAGACAACTCTGTTTAGAAATTCCCTCTTTTACAAAATACCAAATTCTTAGTACTTGTATTATTAAATCCCATGCACAGATTAACCACTTTAAAAACTTCTTGTGTCTTATATAATTTCTTGTTGCTAGTTCTGACAGCACATATATTAAAATAACATCTTATTTGAAGAAATTCCAAGTATAAATTCTAGAATAAGTTCTTCTCAACAACATAACAACTTTTTCTGGATGACTTTTACATCTATAAAGTAGCCAGTACAAATTCTGTTCTTATAGAATAAAACATTCCCTCTCTGTGTCAGGCTGTCTATCAATCACATTTAGACAATTTTCAAATTCACTGAAACCATTATGCATTGAAAGATCTAACAAAACGAACTTCTAACCATGAGTTTTGTTGTGCTCAATAAAATCTGGCTAACATTTCACATTTAACTGACTTTTACCACAATACATGAAATTACATTTGTACCATATCAAAATCATTAGCAATCCTCCTAAGTTGCATGCATCAACCCTCAGAATTAATCTAAAGTGAAAACTGCCTTTAACTGTGGAGTAAAAATCTCCCTTTTCTGCTCTGAATTTTTCTCTTTTTCTCTTTGCTTTTGCCCTCTGCTGAGGATTTTTGATTGTGGGAAGTTCAATCTTTCAACTCCCCCATTTTCCTTTTTTGTGAGTGTCCAATTTAAGAATACATAGAGATGAGACTGTGACAAAGACAACGATAAACAGAAACATCCCAAAAGTAGGGTGTCTCACCAGTTGTCTTTCTGTTCAGAATCAACCCTCTTCCTCCCTGCAGCAGAGGAGGAAGGCAGATCTGATCATTGATCTGATAGCTTCCAGGTTTCCTCTTTTTTATCATCTCTCCTGGATTTCTCAGTGGGCTCTTGCCTTAAAAGACAAGCAAAGAGTAGAGTTTGGAGAACTGGGAGTCTAGTGGGGGGGGGGGGGGATAAAACTAAAAGGTAAGGATAAGGAGCTTAGGTCCATATTATGCCCTCTTTCCTGTAAAATATGTCCAATTGCCACCTGGTGTTAGAATTTAGGGGATCAGAAAGCCAATTTCCTCATTTTTTTATGTTGCTCAGCTATGCAACATGAGAGAAAGCAAACAAACAAACAAAAACACCCAATTGAATTTTCACTCAGGCTGCTTAGATTTGATCTCTTCCCAACAGCAGGGGCCTGCAAGGATGCTTTTCCTTTTGTCTTATGTGGGTTGGCTAGTCCCTGTCTGGATCGATCCTCAGGCTTGGTAGCCACTCCACACCTGAGGCTACTCAAACTAAAAAGGGAGAAGTCCAGGACAGCCACTACCTATGTAGAGGATGGCATTAAAATTTTAGTGTGCCATGGATAGGCCATGCCTCTTGCTTATCCAAGGTGTAACATGGTCATTCAACATTAAAAAGAAATTAGTTTTTTTTTCAAGCTATTTAGAGCCAATTTTTTCCCAGTTATAAAGGTCACTGGAAGAAAAATGGTCAATATTGATATACACAGGGCCCACCTAGAACTGTGGGCCTGATGACCCTGAAAGGATGAGCAGTGGTGGAGGTGGGCTCCTGAGGTTCTGGGGTGCCATGTCTGCACTGGCTACAAGTGCCATGAGTCACCCCACCACCACCATACCTCAGGCCATGCCAGACCAAGTGTTGCCACTCTGAAGAGCAGAGGGTAACAAGTTTACTCTTTTTGACAGACATGGAGAGATTGTGGGCCCTCACCTTGAAGACAGAGAAATGGGTAGTCATGAGGGAGAGAGGAGTGGACCTCTGGGGTGGGCTTTCCCTGTCCCATAATGTCCTGGATAATGAAAGGAGTTAGTAGGCTGTACGCAAAGGCAGAAAACACGAACGCAGACAGGTACTGGATTGCCAAGACAGACACAACAAAAATGAAAGCTGGATTGGATGTGCTCCTCTACTCACCCCAAGGGGCTAGGGCTGAGTGGTCCCAAAAACAGAGCAGTGTGGCTGGGCTTCCCCTGGGGCCGCATCCCCTTCCTCCAGTGCTTCCACTGGGTTTCCTACTTCCAATTGGGGCCTCTAACCACCCCAAGTTCCAACCAGGGGGCCTCTAACCATAAAGTCGACTAAAATCAACTGGCCAAAATACCCTGCTTAAGGGAGTAGAGTCCCACAGAACCTTCCCATGGCCCATCCAAGGGAGAGGGAGTTGGGGATCCTTAGGTGAAGGTAGTAAAGAGGGGTGTCACAGTCTTCATCCACATACTTCCCAGGATTTCTGAGCTATCCCCTTGCGGGAAACAGAAACTGTGTACTTTCCTAGTCCACACTCAGAAAGAGGTGAGCAGTTCTCCTGAATGAGTCCAGCTTGGCGATAGGCCAGCCCAAACAACTGGTGACCAGGGGTCAGCCACTTAGCCATATGTCAATGACTCAGGAGACCTTACCCCCTCATTCTCACACAACATTCTCCTCAAATTCATTCAACACCTCCAGAGGCTAATCACTGGACCCTACTGTCCTCCACCGAGAGGTGACGTGTTCCATATCCCATTATCTCGAGTTTCCCCAGTGACAGGGATCCTCTCCTTCTGTTGGTCATACTCTGTTTCCTTCATGGGATCCCAAACAAGCCCCCATATGAAGTGCCCAGTTATTGATCCTAAGGATGAAACAGACCAACAATGTAGCACACAGGAGGGAGTTTATTAAACTGCTCTAAAAATGGCTAGCCTCAAGTCTAGGGCTTGCAGGCTTTTTATACACTTTTATGGTAGAGGGAGTGCACAGGAATTCCTGGGGTAGGGGGAGTGAACAGGAACTCCTGGGGCTGAGATGTTATCAATTCCTGGCATATGTCAAGAGGGGGAGTGACAGGAAATACTGGGGTTAGGGGGCCAGGGATGGAAAAGAAGAAGTTTGGAAGCTAGCTCTTCAATGGTCTGTGCTATGTATAGAGTTGTAATTGCAATGCCTAGGATCTGTGCATGATAAATGAAGTCTGGAAATCCAACAAAAAAACTATTTGGTGAGACCAGGGCAGCAATTTAGTTACACTCTGGTTGTTGATGCTAACAATGAAAGAGGCAAAGATAAGAAAGGAAGACCTTACAGAGGTACAAAACAAAGGACAAGGTGGATAAGAGAAAGAGTCTATGGTGAGTTTAGGGAATAGGAAAAAAGTTCATTTTGACTAAAGGGATAGAATTTGGGGAGGAAAGCAAAACAAAATTAGTCTGAAAGGACAGGGTAGGACTTGATAATACCACCACTAAATCTGTATCCCAAAGAGATCCAAAAAAGGGAGAAAGGAAATACTTATACAAAAACGTTTATAGCTGTTCTTTTTTGTGGTAGCAAAGAATCAGAAATCGAGGGGATGATCATCAATTGGAGAATGGCTGAACAAATTGTGGTATTTGATTATGATGAAATATTATTACACGATAAGAAATGATGGGCAGAATGATTTCAGAAAAATCTATGTTATGATTAAAATTCTCTAGAAACAATATTATTTTATAATTATATATTAGTAAAGGTTAGAGAGAAAAAGAGATCACATGATCACCTGGACACCTTAATTCCTAGATGCTTTACAAATTGAACTTCTGTCCCATCTCTTATAAAGCCTGCTTTTGCCATGCCTCTTAGGACTCTCTGGTTAGATAGGCTTTCAGTCCAAGTCCTGACTTCTAGACAAGCCACCCATTGCACCCAGGGACTTCTGCTAGTCCCCTTTTGTATGCCAGGGTGGGGATACTGATCAAAAATGGGTTTTCAAATGGAATAAGGAGGTACAATTGATATTAAATTCACATATCTGAAAAGACCTACATGAACTGACATCGAGTGAAATAAGTAGAACCAGGAGAGCATTGTACATAGTAATAGCAATATTGTACAGTGATCAACTGTGAAAGACAACTATTCTCAGCAAACCAATGATCCAAGATTCACTGTCAGAGAAAGAACTGATGGAGTGTGAATGCAAACCAAAGCATACTGTTTTTCACTTTAATTGTAAGTATATGTTTATTTGGGGGGGTTTAGTTTATACAAATATTCTCTCACAACTTGAGCCATTTTGGAAATATGTCTTGCATATCATACATGTATAACCCAAATCAAATTGGGAAAGGAGGGAAGAAAACAATTTGGAACTTATAATTTCAGAAAATGTCTGGCTAAAAAATGTTATTAAATGTAATTGAGAAAAAATAATAAGAACAAAGGGAGGGAAGGAAGGAAGGAAGGAAGGAAGGAAGGAAGGAAGGAAGGAAGGAAGGAAGGAAGGAAGGAAGGAAGGAAGGAAGGAAGGAAGGAAGGAAGGAAGGAAGGAAGGAAGGAAGGAAGGAAGGAATCTAGGACTGGAGGGGTTAGGGAGAAGCACCTGTAATCACTTGTCAGGGGCCATAGAAACAGTATAAGTAGCAAGCAATGAAGGAGCAGTATTCTAGGGTGGCAGAAGAAATAGAGGCAAGCAGAAGGGTGGGCAAAAGGCAATGTGTTGGAGGTAAAAAGTTGGTTTGGGTAATCGATTGAATAAGTGTTAAAGACAAAGGAAAATAACCCCAGATGAAAACACCAAATAAAAGAATGCAACAACCAAAGACAGTTTGACCAAATTATGAGATCCAGAAGTTGTAAATATTTTTGTTTGTGTTTGTTTTGCTTTTTTAATATGGTTCTGTGATTTCTTTGGTGCAAGAAGATTCTAATAAAGGTTTATAAATGAAGAATTAGAACTTTTTGCCACTTAGACTCCTAGAAAACAGCTTCAGAAACTGAAAGGTAAATTCAGCATGTAAAATTTGAAGTCAAGTCCTTCTGACTTCCAGGCTGGACCTCTAAGCACTCTCACATGACCTCTCCATTTTAATGCTTTAAATGGTATCAAGAAGGGCAAAGCAATTAATTCCAAGAACATTTTAATTGGAATTTAATTTTACATATTTAAATGGAAAAGACGGAACAAAATTATTTGAAGGCAAAACTATCAGCCCACAATCTAGCTTAGTACCTAGTAGGCACTTAATAAAAGTTTCTCATGATGAATTTATTTAAATTAGAGGCATGATCATTTAATTTCTAGTCACAGCTTTACCAGGGGTCTATATTGTGGTCTGGAGTATCCTAATCTATAAATAAAAATAAAATTTGTGATACTTTTTGAAAATAATTTTATGGAAGACAATGTATAACTGGTAATGTTCTGAGCTACTTGAAAAACGTTCTTTATAATTTTGAAATGGAATTAATATTTTAATGAAATATAATGTTCTAAGTCATCACATACCTAAGTGTCATGAAGTTTTATCAGTGTGTCCAGTTCTAATTTTGCATTGAAGGGCATTTCTAAATATTTAACTATATCCCTAGGGAGCATATAGCCTTCTTTGAAACAGACGAGCTCTTCTCTAAATACAGACATAAACCTCTTCAAATATATCTTCATTAAGTTCCATATGAGTCACCCTGGTAAAAATGCAGAATTTGTTCTATGACCTTCATTGAAGAAGGTAGAAAGAAAAGGAATAGGAATCTTGTATCACCACATGCTATATAAAACCATGAGGTGTAATGAATATAGTATGTTCAATCACTTTTAAGTCTCTACAGACCTTTAAAATATTTTATTATTATACAAAAGACCCACCAAAACCTCATAGATTAGTGGGTGAAATATTTTAAAATAGTCTGTTAAGGACAGCTCACTCTCACAATCATTATCTGTGCCAAGCCAACCACCTGAGGTTTTTTAATAGAAAATAGAGAACAATTTTTAGGTTTGATAGGAACAGATTAACAGTTCTCACTGTAGAGTGTACAGTTCTTAAAAAAATAAATGACCAGTGTAGCTAAACGGTAACATCAGGATTATAGCCCCAGGAGGCAAAGAATCAACATTAGAAATGAACAGCATGTTGGGAAAGCAAGAGAACAGCATCCAGCTTTGTAGTTAATGATATCAATTAAAACCACATCAGCATGAGAGTTTTGATAAATCAAACAGGCTATTGAGACATTGGGCTAGCATCACATTAGTTTCTTGGAACAGCTGAATGAAGCTATTTCACCTTTGGTAAAGATCTGATGAGAGCTTTGAGATGTTAAAATTCAGGCTATCAGGCTCTTAATCCCAATAGATCTACCCAGCAGGGGAAGAATTTTGACAAAGAACAAAGCAGCTCACACCAGAGATTTCAGTGTCTAAACAATAGAACTTTAGCCCCATGCTGAAATGTCTTATCATATTGTGTTAGAGAAGCTGTCATGTTTTGTAATACTGAGCAAAGATTTTCAGCCAAGCCTATTAATTAATGTTCATTAAGAAAGCCAACGTTTTCTGCCAGCCTTCTTGAGTACCTGATTCAGCAGAAAATCTAACAATATTCTTCTTGACTTCCGAGTTGTGAAAATGCCCCAATTTTTAAATGCCATCATGGTTAGAGAAATACACACACACACACAGACACACACACACACACACACACACACACCTGACTATGGTCTAAAATAGTTTAGAATTGGTCTTTGACAACACTATAATTTAAAATAACCATTATAGAAGCTATGGGTTCAAATTGAAGGTCACAGCATCTAGAATCAGAGCCCTAAAGGGGAACTTAAAGGTCATGTAGTTTAACCTCCCACTCAATGACACGAATGCTCTCTACAACTGTACTATTAAACTCCAATTTTCTCAAATAAATTCAGATTAAGTTCAAATCCCTGTAGGCTGAATATTGACTTAGAAAAAACCCAAATTAACATCATATATGTTTCATTTTACTTTAGCTTTGTTAAATATTTCCCAATTACATTTTTTAAAAAACCCTTATCTTCTGTTTCAGAATCCATCCTAAATATCTCTTCTAAAGCAGAAGAGTGGTAAGGGCTAAGCAACTGGAGTTAATTGACTTGCTCAGGGTTATAGAAGCTAGGAAGTGTTTGAGACCATATTTGAATCCGGGACCTTCTATCTCCAAGCATGGTTCTCATAGGAACTGAGCCACCTAGTTGCCCCCCAATTACATTTTAACGTGGTTCTGGCCATATTTAGGGGTTTATGAGCCTTGTGAACGTCCTTGCACTTCTGCTCCAGCGTTTCCTTTGCAAGTGGCTATCTAGAGTCTTCTTGAATGCTTCCAGTAGCAAAGTCTCTCATGACAGCCAGTTCCATTATTAGAACTGTTGTGGGGGGCTTGAGGTGAACCCCCAGGGTTCAGGAAGTGTACCTTTTGCAAGAATGCAAGACTCCAAAACTGAGCTTAAAAATAAAAAGAGAGATTTATTAGTTTATAAGATAGGGTTAAATCAGCATGGGTGGAAAAGCTGTTCTCCCAGACAACATGATTTCTGGGATCTTTATACTCTTTACAACAGTGAAAACGTGACTCTAGAGTGGTATGCACTGAGGTATGGGGGGGAGGGGTTGCCTGAAGACATAGGGGGTGACCCTCATAGTTTAGGGGACATGACAGGTAGATGTCTTAGATACAACTTCGTATCAAAACAAACCCTGGAGGTGTAGCTCTCTGCCCATCTGGAATCTAAATCACTGTCCAAAGAGGATAATCCTCTCAGGGTCTTTTAGGAGTTGTCAGTTGTTTTGGGTTAGGAGTCACAAAGAAAGAAGGGAGCAAAGGAATACCCCTGCTTACAGTTTGCCTGAAACACTTCTATAGTTTGGGGGATACAATGCCCATGCCAGAACTTCTTCCTTTATGGAACCAAAACCTTTGTCTTTGTAATTTCCACTTGTTAATACTAACACTCCTCTTTGGAACAACTCAAAATATTTAGTATCTCATCTAAACAGAGGCCTTTCAAATATCTGAAAAGAGTTTTCATGTCCTCCCCCTTATCAAAGGTATGTTACTTCAAAGCTAAGTATTTACTGGTCCTTCAAACAACTTAGGTCAGCAAGCATTTATATTTAGCATCTTTTCCTACTTGTGCTAGGTTTCAAGTCTATTCACCATCCCAATTGCCCTTTTCTGAATACTTTCCAAGTTGTCTTTGTCCTTTTTAATGATGTTGTACAGAAGCAAATACAACATTTCAGATGTATCTTGACCAGACTAGAGTAATATAATAATAATAATAACAATAACAACAACATTTAAATAGCACTTACCATTCAGGCCATCCTTTTTAATTATTATCTCAGTTAAATTTATGGTTGGACTGAATTATTTAATTGGCTGCCAGGGATTTAATTTCTGAATCCCAAAATTTTACTAAAATAAAATGAAATTTATGGCAATTTATTTTTACAATAGAGGGAAGATATTAAGGAAGAGAGAAAAGAGAAAAAGAGAGAGAGAGAGAGAAAGAGAGAGAGAGAGAGAGAGAGAGAGAGAGAGAGAGAGAAAGAGAGAGAGAGAGAGAGAGAGAGAGAGAGAGAGAGAGAGAGAGAGAGAGAGAGAGAGAGAGAGAGAGAGAGCTTCCTTTGGCCCAGGTAGCAATTCTAAGGACCCAGCCAGGGAAAAGGAATCTCAAGATGATGGGCCTTTCCTGGGGACTCATGCCTCCAGAAAGGACAAAGAATTCAGCCTTTATACTCATCATGGTGACCATCTAAAAGGAAAGCAGTCTGAGATCTCCCACATGAGCTCTTCCAGGATCAAGTTCCACAGCCAAGTCCTCCGTGTGTCTCTGTTTCCATTTTAAAGACCTTTTCCTCTTGCGTCACTTCCCCTAAATTTTTACATCTACCAGTCACAGCTGATGCTCCACTCTAGGACTGCCCACGCTTTCCCATGTAGGTCACAGACCTCCCACTCAATGTATGAAATGAGTGTTCACACCTTTTTGTGGTTAAAATCCAAAATAGGTAGATCTCCATACTCAACTTCAAATACTGTGCTTTACACTTTGGGGATTAAAATATAAAAATAGACAGGGGATTACAATTCAATCTTCACAATCAAGGAAGAGCTAAGTACCTTCATTGTTACAATGAGGGGAGAGCCAAATTCAATCTTCAAAAGTCTCACAAAAACCCTGGGAAGTATATGCTATTATTATTCCCATTTTACTAATAAAGAAACTGAGTTTAAATGACTTGTCCAGGGTCAAGTATTAAGTAATCTTTAACCTTTAATAAACCTCTAAAAAATATACTTCTTGCAGAGAGAAACTAATTTCTACCTGCCTCACCTGTCTCAGTCTCCCTGTCTCCCCTAAATTTTAATCTTTCAGTGCTACCTTCTCATCTTCTAAAAATGTTATTTCTATTAATGCAGCCTGAACTATCTAAGATTTACTTAATTAATTTAAGCTGCCTTATTATAGTGCTACCCCAATACTCATAGTCCATTAAAGTTCTCTTCCTCCCATTTTTAACTGTTTTACTTATAAGTATGATTTTCTTTTAAACCTCATATGCAGAAGTTTACATTAATCATTATTCAATTACAGTTTTCCCATCTTTCAAGCTTCTGACAATCTTATTTTGTCCTCCAAACTACCATATATGAACTCAGCTTTACCATTCAACTTAAGATCATTGGCAAATTTCATATTCATAAAACCTAAGCTCATCAACTTTTGGCACTAAATTTAATTTAGAAAAATACTCTAGAGGATTTCAAAGCCAAGAGGGATTAAGAATAAGGTATGGTAATTGGAAAACTTGAGGCCATATTGCAGTTCTGAAGGAGTTCATGTTCTAATGCAAATAACTCCATCCATACAAGTTAAAGGCAGAATATACTGGAAATAATCTGAGAGAGAAAGCACTAACAAAAGTAGACTAAGATGACTTGTAAGTTCTCCATCAATATAGATGCCTTTAAATGAAAGCTAGATGACCATTTATCCCAGATGCCATAGAAGGGAAACTTGCTCATGAGTAGTATCAAAAAACAATTCAAACACATAACTCCTAAAGACCTAAGAGGAGATAGCCACCAATGCAGATGTAATGTACACAAATAATAAGGCATTATTTCTTCCCTCAAGGATCTTACAGTTAAGAAGAAGTCAGACAGAAACACAAATAACTATTATAAAATTATATGATAAATACTGGGGAGGGGCTCAAACCAAGTATTATGAGAAACTAAAGGCACAATCTCTTTAAAATCAGTACGTGAAAGAAGGTTCTTTAAAAACTATTAAATATTAGAAGAACTTCCTATTCAAAATGAGTTGGAATAAGTGCCTATTGAGGTTCCTTGCCATTGTAGAAATTTGTGATTCTGAGAGGGTAGTATTTGAGATGCACTGTATTAGCAAAGAGAAAGGGTTTTATTTGTTTCCATCAGCTGATTGTCCCTTATTGTCCTCTACTCTTGTTTCTTGCTTACCCCAGTAACAGAGGGATCCAGAAATACACCTGCTACTTCCAAGAGGCATGGTCCAGCAATTTCCCTGGTTGGTTCAAAAGGTTACTGCTTTCTCTTTTCAATATTACAGGCATTGATAGATATTCATCTAAGGCACTAAGTATGTCCCTAATGCTCTTTCCTGAAACTTTCTCCTAAGAATTATTGAACATGTCTGCCATCATTGTTTTTCTTTCTATGTCCTATCTACTATTCCATATAGCATGCAGATGATAATATAGTTGAACATTCTTTCCCCTTCCTCATAGACTTCAGTTTAAAGACCTCCTGATCACATTGGAAAATCTCCAAGCAAATACATTTCTCCTTTTAAATTTTGAAACGTACTTTGTTCCATACCATCTATTCACTCAAGAAAAATGTGTTAAGCATTCCACTCTGCTAGACTCTCAAGGAAATTGGATGTTTAGGTCTTTGCCCACATGGAACTAATGTCTGAAAGGAAAAAGAGAAAGATAGACAGACAGACAGACACAGACATAGACACAGACAGACAGAGAACTAGAATTCATAGTAATGTGTGATAATGTCATTAAATACTGTAATAACTCTATGGCACAGGACATATACTCTCTGTGACATGACCTGTGAGGTGTAGAAATGTCACTAGTGAAAACAAACTGGAACAGAAGTTAAACCTGATCAAATGTTCCAAGATGAGGTCCATGATGGAGGTGACACAATAGACTGGCTTATGCATGGGTATGATTATTTGAAAGAGGGAAAAATACAAATGATTGGTGGAAGGTTTGAACTGTATTCACACACACACACACACACACACACACACACACACCGCCAAGAAGATGATGGAGTATATATATCAACAGCTACTGATTTATATGCCTACTTTCTCAGCTTCATGGAGACATTATGAGAATAATAATGACAGGAATAGGGAGGCTTTCACAAATTATGTTCCATAAGATAATCTATCTTTTACAGCTTGATTGACAAGTAGGTATAGAAAATAAGATCTATTTGCATTTGTTGATTACAGAAATATGTTTGGCTCAGGAGAGCAAAATGCAGGCTTAAAGTCTCACACCACAAAATATGTATCATGGCATATATTACACACTATTTTTGAATACATGAGCACAACAGAGAGAAATGCAATTGATGGTCTTCTAATTATTAATATTGAAAAGCATATAAAGCACAGAGTCAATGAGCATCAAAAGTTTTAAGGACAAGTAAGAGGCTGAGTGGGTTGAAAGCCAGACCTGAAGATGAGAGATCCTGAGTTCAAATGTGACTTCCGTCATTTCCTAGCTGTGTGACCCTGGGCAAGTGACTTATTCCCAACTGCCTAGCCCTACAGTTCTTCTGCCTTGGGACAAATACTTAGTATTGATTCGAAGGCAGAAGGTAAATATATATATATATTTTTTTGCCTGTTGTCAGTGCAGAATTCAAATAATAAAGGAATTTGCTGTATTATCCAAATGCATCTTTGCAAGTGATAATGAGCTTCCCAAATGAATTTTATAATTAAATATAATAACATATATAGGAAAAAACTAAGCAGATAAAAATGACTATTGTTCAGAGCACATTATGTAATCATTTGGATAGTCATCACATTTGTCCATATATATAAAATATATACATATATATATGTATATATATGTATACAGACATTGTGAATAGACAGTGATCTAGACTCCAAATTAAGTGACATTAAAGCAGCACAAAACAATGCAGTATATGAGCTCCAACAGAAAAAAAAGTAATGAATTTGACTTTATGACATGTGTTTCTATAGAAGATGGAGACAGAGGACATTCCTTGGATAAGGAACAGTGTAGAAAATGTCAATACTCTTTTAAAAAGTCTTTAAAAGTCAAGGCTCTCTAAACTCATTGAGCAGGACAATGAAGGTATTATACAAAGAAGCATATAGTAGTATTGCTCTATAAGCTCTAAAAGGTAATCTAGGAAATATGATGAAATAAGACTGAAAAGGTAGGATGATCCATCTTCTGGGACTTTTGGAATTTCTTAATGGTCAGAAGAAATTAGAACTTTACTAAGGAGGCAATAGGCAGTCAATATTTTTAATGGAGAGTTGAAATGACTATATCTATTTAATTTTAAAAATGAATGGCATGAAAGGAGAGATTGGAATGGAGTGGAAAAGAAATGAAGCCAATTAAACCCATTGAAACAAGTTCTTAAGCCTCGATTCAAGAACCACATCATTTATGAGGATTTTTCTTATGTTGCTACTTATAAGGGAGCTGAAATTACTTTGCATTTATTTTCATGTTATATTCTTATATACCTGTAAATCATAGATAGAGACTATCTCACTTTAGGATTTATATCCCCCCAACCTAGGACAATGTCTGACCCATAATAGTTGATAAATCTGAGTTATTTATTAATTAAAAGCAAATTGAGGGGGTAGCTGGGTGGCTCAGTGGATTGAGAGCCAGGCGTAGGTTCAAATTTGACCTCAGACACTTCCTAGCTCTGTGGCCCTGGGCAAGTCACTTAACTAACACTTTGCCTAACCCTTACCACTCTTCTGCCTTAGCACCAATACTATAGTATTCAAATACATAGTGTTGGTGCCAAGGCAGAAAATAAGAGTTAAAAAAGACAAATTGAATAGAAAATGTATCGTGCCACATTTATTTAGAAGAAAAATAATATAATTCCCATTCTATTATTGGGGTTAATTGCATTTTTCTTCATGTTGGCACATTTACTTTGTGCAAATGTGGTAGTCTAATTGTCCCAGATCATCTCGAAACATTATCCTGGCATGCATAAAACTTAGAGACTATGTATCAAAACAAGTTAAATTGGTAATATAATTGGCTTCATACTTTGGTCAAGGTTCAAAAATGTTTTCAAAAACAAATAGGAGAGAGAGACTTCCGGTTAAGATGGCGGCTTAGAGAAAGCTGAAGTTCAGATCTCCGGAAAACCCTTCCCGACCGATCTCAAACTAGAAGCTCCTAAGGCGCCGAAATTCAAAACGATCAACAGCACAGACCCTGGGAACCCTCCTCCTGGACCTGGACCCGGTTCAAAAGGTACGGCTCCCCTTAAAAGCCAGAACCCGAGATCCCTCGGACCTCAGGGGTAGGAGCGCAGAGTCCAAGGCTCCCGGAAGCGGCAGCCGCGCCGGGCTCAGAGAGCAGGGTCTGAGGAACAACAACCCTCAGGGTCTTCTACCCAAGTCCCAGTCCGGGTGAAAGTTACTGCCTGGGGCTTCCGCTGCAGAGAGCTGGTCAAAACAACAGCAACCCTCAGGGCGGGCAAGACAGCCTCACGGGCTGGATCCTGCTATCCAAGTCTCAGTGAAAGTCTGTGCTCTCGGAGCTTGGGGAAGCGGCAGCCCATCCCCCCGCAGGCCGACGAAACAGCCTCACGGCCAGGGATTCTGAAGGCAACTTCCGGAAATCGAGCCAGGGGGAGAGTGTGGCCTCGTGGTCCGACCCTTCCATTCCAGTTCCAGTGAGGCATATTCAGTTTAACCCAGGGAACGCTCATAGAACCAACATCTGCCCAGGACTAAAGCCTCTGATCACCAGACAAAGACAAGAAAAGCCAATCCTCCACGTTCAGAGATGACAAACTCCACAGAAGCACAGAAGCCCCAAAATACCAAGAAAAATAAGAAGAAAGGGGCGACTCTGGACACATTCTATGGAGCCAAAATACAAAATACAGAGCAGATAGAAGAAGATATACAAGAAAATTCTCCAAAATCTTCCAAAGGAAATAGAAACTCTCCACAAACACATGAAGAATTTGAATCAGAAAGGACCAAAAAGATGGAAGCCCTCTGGGAGGAAAAGTGGGAAATGATGCAAAAGAAATTCACGCATCTACAAAACCAGTTTGACCAAACTGTAAAAGAAAATCAGGCTTTAAAGCAAGAACTAATAAAGCAAAGCCAAAACACCAAGAAATTAGAAGAGAACATAAAATATCTCACCGACAAGGTGATAGATCTGGAAAACAGGGGGAGAAGAGAAAATTTAAGAATAATTGGACTCCCAGAAAAGCCAGAAATAAACACCAAACTGGACATGGTGATACAAGATATAATCAAAGAAAATTGCCCAGAGATTCTAGAACAAGGGGGCAATACATCCACTGACAGAGCTCACAGAACACCTTCTACACTAAACCCCCAAAAGACAACTCCCAGGAATGTAATTGCCAAATTCCAAAGCTATCAAACAAAAGAAAAAATCCTACAGGAAGCCAGAAAAAGACAATTTAGATATAAAGGAATGCCAATCAGGGTCACACAAGACCTTGCAAGTTCTACGCTGAATGATCGTAAGGCATGGAACATGATCTTCAGAAAGGCAAGAGAGCTGGGTCTCCAACCAAGAATCAGCTACCCAGCAAAACTGACTATATACTTCCAAGGGAAAGTATGGGCATTCAACAAAATAGAAGACTTCCAACTTTTTGCAAAGAAAAGACCAGAGCTCTGTGGAAAGTTTGATACCGAAAATCAAAGAGCAAGGAATACCTGAAAAGGTAAATATTAAGGAAAGGGGAAAAATGTTATCTTCTTTTACTCAAACTCTCTTCTATAAGGACTACATTTATATCAACCTATGTATACTAATATGTGGGGAAAATGTAATGTATAAATAGGGGGTAAAGAAAGACCAAATAGAATAATGGTTCTCACACAAAGATTCACAGGGGAAGGGGAGGGGAAGAAAACTCCTATAAGAAGGAGAGGAAGAGAGGGGGGGGGGTTTACTTAAACCTCAATCTCAGGGAAATCAACTCTGAGAGGGAAAAACATCCAGATCCATTGGGATCTTGAATTCTATCTTACCCAACAAGGGTAAGGAGAAGGGAAAACCAAGGGGGGGAGGGGGAGAGGGAGAACAAAAAGGGAGGGAAAGAGAGGGGGGAGGGGGAGGGAACAAAAAGGGAGGGACAAAAAAGGGAAACATCAAGGGAGGGGACAAGGGGGACTGATTCAAAGTAAATCACTGGACTAAAAGGTAGAGCCGAAGAAGAAAAGGTTAGAATTAGGGAAGGCAATCAAAATGCCAGGGAGTCCACAAATGACAATCATAACTTTGAACGTGAATGGGATGAACTCACCCATAAAACGTAGACGAATAGCTGAATGGATTAGAATCCAAAACCCTACCATATGTTGTCTTCAAGAAACACACATGAAGCGGGTTGACACCCACAAGGTCAGAATTAAAGGATGGAGTAAGACCTTCTGGGCCTCAACTGATAGAAAGAAGGCAGGAGTGGTAATCATGATATCTGATAAAGCCAATGCAAAAATAGACCTGATCAAAAGGGATAGGGAAGGTAATTATATTTTGTTAAAAGGGACTCTAGACAATGAGGAAATATCATTAATCAACATGTATGCACCAAATAATATAGCACCCAAATTTCTAATGGAGAAACTAGGAGAATTGAAGGAAGAAATAGACAATAAAACCATACTAGTGGGAGACTTAAACCAACCATTATCAAATTTAGATAAATCAAATCAAAAAATAAATAAGAAAGAGGTAAAAGAAGTGAATGAAATCTTAGAAAAATTAGAATTAATAGACATATGGAGAAAAATAAATAGGGATAAAAAGGAATACACCTTCTTCTCAGCACCACATGGCACATTCACAAAAATTGACCATACATTAGGTCACAGAAACATAGCACACAAATGCAAAAAAGCAGAAATAATGAATGCAGCCTTCTCAGATCACAAGGCAATAAAAATAATGATTAGTAATGGTACATGGAAAACCAAATCTAAAACCAATTGGAAATTAAACAATATGATACTCCAAAACCGTTTAGCTAAAGAAGAAATCATAGAAACAATTAATAATTTCATCAAGGAAAATGACAATGGCGAAACATCCTTTCAAACCTTTTGGGATGCAGCCAAAGCGGTAATCAGAGGCAAATTCATATCCCTGAAAGCTCATATTAACAAACAAGGGAGAGCAGAGATCAATCAATTGGAAATGCAATTGAAAAAACTCGAAAGCGATCAAATTAAAAACCCCCAGCAGAAAACCAAATTTGAAATCCTAAAAATTAAGGGAGAAATTAATAAAATCGAAAGTGATAGAACTATTGATTTAATAAATAAGACAAGAAGCTGGTACTTTGAAAAAACAAACAAAATAGACAAAGTACTGGTCAATCTAATTAAAAAAAGGAAGGAAGAAAAGCAAATTCACAGCATTAAAGATGAAAAGGGGGACAGCACCTCCAATGAGGAGGAAATTAAGGCAATCATTAGAAATTACTTTGCCCAATTATATGGCAATAAATACACCAATTTAGGAGAAATGGATGAATATATACAAAAATACAAACTGCCTAGACTAACAGAAGAGGAAATAGAATTCTTAAATAATCCCATATCAGAAATTGAAATCCATCAAGCCATCAAAGAACTTCCTAAGAAAAAATCCCCAGGGCCTGATGGATTCACCTGTGAATTCTATCAAACATTCAGAGAACAGTTAACCCCAATACTATACAAACTATTTGACATAATAAGCAAAGAGGGAGTTCTACCAAACTCCTTTTACGACACAAACATGGTACTGATTCCAAAACCAGGCAGGTCAAAAACAGAGAAAGAAAACTATAGACCAATCTCCCTAATGAATATAGATGCAAAAATTTTAAATAGGATACTAGCAAAAAGACTCCAGCAAGTGATCAGAAGGATCATTCACCATGATCAAGTAGGATTCATACCAGGGATGCAGGGCTGGTTCAACATTAGGAAAACCATCCACATAATTGACCACATCAACAAGCAAACTAGCAAGAACCACATGATTATCTCAATAGATGCAGAAAAAGCCTTTGATAAAATACAACACCCATTCCTATTAAAAACACTAGAAAGCATAGGAATAGAAGGGTCATTCCTAAAAATAATAAACAGTATATATCTAAAACCAACAGCTAATATCATCTGCAATGGGGATAAACTAGATGCATTCCCAATAAGATCAGGAGTGAAACAAGGATGCCCATTATCACCTCTACTATTTGACATTGTACTAGAAACACTAGCAGTAGCAATTAGAGAAGATAAAGAAATTGAAGGCATCAGAATAGGCAAGGAGGAGACCAAGTTATCACTCTTTGCGGATGACATGATGGTCTACTTAAAGAATCCTAGAGATTCAACCAAAAAGCTAATTGAAATAATCAACAACTTTAGCAAAGTTGCAGGATACAAAATAAACCCACATAAATCATCAGCTTTTCTATATATCTCCAACACAGCTCAGCAGCAAGAACTAGAAAGAGAAATCCCATTCAAAATCACCTTAGACAAAATAAAATACCTAGGAATCTATCTCCCAAGACAAACACAGGAACTATATGAACACAACTACAAAACACTCGCCACACAACTAAAACTAGACTTGAACAAATGGAAAAACATTAACTGCTCATGGATAGGACGAGCCAATATAATAAAAATGACCATCCTACCCAAACTTATTTATCTATTTAGTGCCATACCCATTGAACTACCAAAATACTTCTTCACTGATTTAGAAAAAACCATAACAAAGTTCATTTGGAAGAACAAAAGATCAAGGATATCCAGGGAAATAATGAAAAAAAACACATATGATGGGGGCCTTGCAGTCCCAGACCTCAAACTATATTACAAAGCAGCAGTCATCAAAACAATTTGGTACTGGCTAAGAAACAGAAAGGAAGATCAGTGGAATAGACTGGGGGAAAACGACCTCAGCAAGACAGTATACGATAAACCCAAAGATCCCAGCTTTTGGGACAAAAATCCACTATTCGATAAAAACTGCTGGGAAAATTGGAAGACAGTGTGGGAGAGACTAGGAATAGATCAACACCTCACACCCTACACCAAGATAAATTCAAAATGGGTGAGTGACTTAAACATAAAGAAGGAAACCATAAGTAAATTGGGTAAACACAGAATAGTATACATGTCAGACCTTTGGGAGGGGAAAGGCTTTAAAACCAAGCAAGATATAGAAAGAATCACAAAATGTAAAATAAATAATTTTGACTACATCAAACTAAAAAGCTTTTGTACAAACAAAACCAATATAACTAAAATCAGAAGGGAAACAACAAATTGGGAAAAAATCTTCATAGAAACTTCTGACAAAGGTTTAATTACTCATATTTATAATGAGCTAAATCAATTGTACAAAAAATCAAGCCATTCTCCAATTGATAAATGGGCAAGGGAAATGGATAGGCAGTTCTCAGATAAAGAAATCAAAACTATTAACAAGCACATGAAGAAGTGTTCTACATCTCTTATAATCAGAGAGATGCAAATCAAAACAACTCTGAGGTATCACCTCACACCTAGCAGATTGGCTAACATAACAGCAAAGGAAAGTAATGAATGCTGGAGGGGATGTGGCAAAGTAGGGACATTAATTCATTGCTGGTGGAGTTGTGAACTGATCCAACCATTCTGGAGGGCAATTTGGAACTATGCCCAAAGGGCGACAAAAGAATATCTACCCTTTGACCCAGCCATAGCACTGCTGGGTCTGTACCCCAAAGAGATAATGGACACAAAGACTTGTACAAAAATATTCATAGCTGCGCTCTTTGTGGTGGCCCAAAACTGGAAAACGAGGGGATGCCCATCAATTGGGGAATGGCTGAACAAACTGTGGTATATGTTGGTGATGGAATACTATTGTGCTCAAAGGAATAATAAAGTGGAGAAGTTCCATGGAGACTGGAACAGCCTCCAGGAAGTGATGCAGAGCGAGAGGAGCAGAACCAGGAGAACATTGTACACAGAGACTAATACACTGTGGTATAATCGAACGTAATGGACTTCTCCATTAGGGGCAGTGTAGTGTCCCTGAACAACTTTCAGGGATCCAGGAGAAAAAAAACACCATTCATAAGCAAAGGATAAACTATGGGAGTGGAAACACCGAGAAAAAGCAACTGCCTGAATACAGAGGTTGAGGGGACATGACAGAGGATAGACTTTAAATGAACACTCTAATGCAAATACTATCAACAAAGCAATGGGTTCAAATCAAGAAAACATCTAATGCCCAGTGGACTTACGCGTCGGCTATGGGGGGTGGGGGGGAGGAAAAGAAAATGATCTATGTCTTTAACGAATAATGCTTGGAAATGATCAAATAAAATATATTTAAAAAAAAAACAAGTAGGAGAAAATACATATTAGGTTCTTTGCCACTTTTCAGCTAAGAGGAATTTTCTACTATATCATTATCAACAATGCACCATTTCATGATGGAAGAAAATATAGTTAAAGCTTCATCTATTCATAGTGGTTAGCCTCACAGAAAGTGTTTTTTAATGTACATTTGATCAAAATAGCTAAATTTTAGAGGAAAGCTGTCTAAGGTTTTATGGCTTTATTACCTGGACCATGGACCTCTTAAAACTCTTCTGCATGAACCTAGTGTGACGTTTTGTCTAAAAAAGCTAGTACTGACATGCTAATGAATGAATCGTCTACAGAGTGGCCTTGTTTTCTTTTCATTTAAGCTCTTGGAGAGTTGATTCTACAAGCTGTGTAAATCTCTAGTGGACAAGAAAAACTTCAGTAAGAAATAAACATCGGCTTAGACTGGCTAAACTTTCTAACAGTCAAGTTCGCTATTTGCCTAGAGTAGCATGGCATTTGTGGAGGTAACTGACAGCAGCATTCACTTGGCTGTCTTAACATGTGTTGGCACAAAGAAAAACCACAAAAATCTTCTTTTTAATAAGTAGGTGATGCCCCTGGGCAGAAGAATAATGAGTGTACTCTTTTTTTAGGCAGCTTCTCTTTATTTAAACTGCCAGTCTTCCCTGTATACATAAGAAGCAGATGCCATAGCTGTCTAGTTGGAAAACGTGGCTCTTGTAAATCAGTGCCTTTCGATGCAGCAGTTAAGGGTTAGGGGCAGCTAAAAATGAAACAACGGAATTTCAGAAAGCTATTAGAGTAAATTGCATATTCGTGTCATTCTCTTAGCAGTTTGCATCAGAATCAAGTAGCATCAGATACCTGATGATCTAATTTGGTAGCATCCTGACAAAATGTTGTGACTTGACTTTGTGAGACAAATATATTTCCTTCTAAATGAAGCCATGGCATAAATCATTTATTGGACATATCATATTAACAGAGAAAAAGGAAAAGATTATACTGGCACAAGAGAAGTACATAAATATGGAGAAAAAAATCTTAATAGATATAAAAAATTACCTTTTCAGGTTTTGGTAAAATACTGAATCAGGAAGATGCCAAATTCCCTCATAGCTTGAGAAATACTATGCAACCCATGGAAAGAAAAAAAAAAGTTGGGCAAAATGAAAAGGAAAGAAAAAAATTTTCAAGAATCATAAACAATTTAGAGGAATCCATTGTTTAGGGAGCTAGGTTGATTTCCCTGGTGAATTAATGCTTTGCAATTTGATATCTAAGTCAGTGGGTATGAGCAATTTAGACTGTGGGATGGGTCTGGTTGAGTAGAGTGAGCTGGAGCTTTAATAGTTTAGCTCTATGCTATTTTAAAAGAAGCCTTTACATAGGGTGGAGTTTTTCTGTATTCTCCTTATTGATCAAGTTGTAAAGTTTTTTATTCTGAAAACAATTGTGTATTAAACTTGCTAATTGCATGGTTTTTTTCTCTACTTTAATCTTGCCTTACCCTCTCTGTTCTCTAAACATTCACAGAGACTATCTATGCTGGATAGATTCTCCTTCCAATTATTTTTCTGGTAAAATTAGACTTCCTTTAAGGCTAAAGTTTAGATACCATCTCCTACACAAACACTTAACTAGTTCTTGTAAAAGTTCTTGTCCTTTTCTTTAAATTTCTCTTAATCCTTAAATGATCACTATCACATTCTACCTGAAAGCATACTTATAGTGTACCTGCCCTATCTCATGTATAAGATTGAAAGCTCCTTAAAGTCATGACAATATACTTTTTCTTTTTATTTTTTCCATGGTTATATGATTCATTTTCTCTCTCCCCTCTTCCCTCCCCCCTCCCAGTGCTGACAAGCAATTCCACTGGGTTATACATGTGTTATCACTTGATACATATTTCCATATTATTCATTTTTGTAACAGAGCAATTTATTTTCAGTTTTTTATTTTTATTTTTTGGTTTTGTTTTGTCTTATAAGCATTTATTTTTTATTATAATAAATTTTCATCTCCCCCTAGATTAAATCAATACAATTTTTCAATATTTGTATTCTGATATTTTGAAATCCATGTTCTCTCTCCTTTCCACTCTTACCCCCTGTGAAGAAGGCAGATAATCTAATATAGGTTGTACACATATTATCATATAATTAATATTTCCATGTTTGTATTGTAGAAAAAGACATATCATTTTCACTAGAGAAAAATTGATTGAGAAAATGAAGAACAAAATGTTTCCATTTGCATTTGGACTCCATCTGTTCCTTCTATGGTAGTAGGCATCTTTTTTTTTTTTTGGGTCACGAGTTCCGTGGGGTTATCCTAGCTCCTTGCCTTATTGATAGTATTTTACTCATTCACAAGTGATCATCATACATTATTGCTGTTAATATGTATATGGAGCAATCTTTTAAAACCAAACCCCCCCAAATCACATACCCATATAAACAAGTGATAAATCACATGTTTTTCTTCGGTGTTTCTACTCCCATAGCTCTTTCTCCAGAAGTGGATAGTGTTCTTTCTCATATGTTCCTCGAGATTGTCCTGTATCATTGAATAAATTTGATGACATTCAATTGTTACACAATGTTTCAGTTTCTGTGTACAAGTTCTCTTGGTTCTGCTCAATTCACTCAGCATCAGTTCATGGAGGTCTTTCTAATTCATATAAAAATCGAATACTTTATCATTCCTTATAGCCCAATAGTACTCCATAACCATAATATACCATAGTTTGTTGACCCAATCAAGGGAGGCCCCCTCATTTTCTAATTTTTGCCACCACAAAGAGAGCTATATAAATATTTTTGTGCACATATTTTTCCACATTATCTCTTTGGGGTAGAAATCTAGAAATATTGATGGATCAAAGAGCAGGCAGTTTTTAAAAGCCCTTTGGACATAATTCCAAATTGCCTTCCAGAATGGTTGGATCAATTCACAATTCCACCAGCAATTCATGTGTCCCAATTTTGCCACATCCCCTCCATCATTTATTAGTTTCCTTTATTGCTATATTGATCAATCTGCTGAGGATGAGGTAGTACCTCAGAGTTATTGTGATTTACATTTCTCTAATCAGAAGGGATTTAGAATACTTATCCCTTGATGATTTGTCAATTGGGGAATGGCTTGATTTCTTGTACATTTGACTCATTCCCTTATATATTTGAGAAATTGGACCTTTGTCAGAGATTTCTGTTATAAATTTTTTCCCAATTTGTGACTTCCCTTTTAATTTTGGTTGCATTGGTTTAGTTTGTACAAAACTTTTTAAATTTAATATAATTGAAATTATTCATTTTACATTTTCTAATGTTCCCTGACTCTTGCTTGGTCTTAAAGTCTTTCCCATAGATCTGACAGGTGTGCTATTCTATGTTTACCTTATTTACTAATAATTTTACTCTTTATATTTAAGTCATTTACCATTTTGAATTTATCTTTGTATAGGGTGTGAGGTGGTGATCTATCTCTAATTTTTCCCACAATGTTTTCCAATTTTTCCAGCAATTTTTGTCAGATACTGAGTTCTTGTCCCAAAAGCTGGGATCTTTGGGCTTATTGAACACTAGCTTGCTGAGGTAATTAACTCTATTCTATTCCATTGATCCACCATTCTATCTCAGCCAGTACTGTATTGTTTTGATGATTACTGCTTTATAGTAAGATTTGGTACTGTTAGGCTTCCATCCTTTACATTTGTTTTTCATTAGTCCCCTTGATATACTTGATCTTTTATTCTTCCAGATGAACTTTGTTATAATTTTTTTCTAATTCTATAAAAAAAAAGTTTTTGGTAGGAAAAAATAAATTACTTTAGTAGGATTTTTTTTTATTATATTAGCTCATCCTACCCATGAATAGTTAATGTTTTTCTAATTGCTTAGATCTAGTTTATTTGTGAAAAGTATTTTGTAGATGTATTCATACAATTCCTGAGTTTGTCTTGGCAAATAGATTCCCAAATATTTTATATTGTCTGGAGTGATTTTTAAATGTAGTTTCTCTTTCTAACTCTTGCTGCCGAGTTTTGTTGGAAATATATAGAAATACTGGTGATTTATGTGGATTTATTTTGTACACTGCAACTTTGCTGAAGTTGTTGATTATTTCCATTAGCCTCTTAGTTGATTTTCTAGGATTCTCTAAGCCATCATATCACTTGAAAAGAGTAATAGTTCAGTTTCCTCATTGCCCACTTTGATCCCTTCAATTTCTTTTTCTTCTCTAATTGCTACTGCTAGTATTTCCAGTACAATATTAAATAATAGTGGTGATAGTGGGCATCCTTGCTTCCCTCCTCTTATTATTGGGAATACTTCTAACTTATCCCCATTGCAGATGATACTTGATGCTGGTTTTAAATAAATACTGCTTATTTTTTGGAGGAAAGCCCTTTTTACTCTTGGGCTTTCTAGTGTTTTCAATAGGAATGGGTATTGTACTTTGTCAAAAGTTGTTTTTTTTTTCTGCAAATCTTGAGATAATCCTGTGATTTATATTAGTTTGGTTGTTGATGTGGTCAATTATGTAGATGATTTTCCTAATATTGAGCCAGCCTTGCCTTCCTGATACAAATCCTACCTGGTCATAGTGAATAATCCTTGTGACAAATTGTAGTCTTTTTGCTAGTATTTTATTTAAAACTTTTGCATCTATGTTCATTAAGGATATTGGTCTATAGTTTACCTTCTGTGTTTTTGGTCTTCCTGGATTTGGAATCAATACCATATTTTTGTCATAAAAAGAATTTGGTAAGACTCCTTCTTTGCTTATTTTGTCAAATAGTTTATAAAGTATTGAGATTAGTTGTTTCTTAAATATTTGATAGAATTCTTTTGTGAATACATCTGGCCCTGATGTATTTTTTTTTCCTTAGGGAGTTCCTTGATGGCTTTTTTTCAATTTTCTTTCTGATATGGAATTATTTCAATATTCTATTTTCTCTTCTGTTAATCTAGCCAATTTATATTTTTGAATATATTAGTCCATTTCACCTAGATTGACATATTTATTGCCATATAATTGGGCAAAATAGGTCTTAATAATTGTCTTAATTTCCTCTTCATTAGAGGTGAGATCACTCTTTTCATTCATGATACTATTAATGTGATTTTTCTTTCTTTTTTATTGGATTTATCAATACTTTATTTTATTTGTTTTTTTCCAAAATACCATCTCCTAGTCTTATTTATTAGTTCAATAGTTCTTTTACTTTCAATTTTATTAATTTCCCTTTGATTTTTAGGATTTTCAATTTAGTCTTTATCTCAGGGTCTTTAATTTGTTCATTGTCTAATTTTTTTTTTTATTTTCAAGCCCAATTCACTGATTTCTTCTTTTTCAACTCAGTAATATAAATTTCTCCCTGTGTACTGCTTTGGCTGTATCCCACCAATTTTGATATGTTGTTCCCTCATTGTCATTCTCTTCAATGAAATCAGTAATTGTTTCTATGATTTGTTTTTTAAACCACTAATTTTGAAGAATTAGATTATTTAATTTCCCACTAATTTTAATTTGCCTCTCCATGAACCCTAACTAATTATAATTTTATTGTGTTATGATCTGGAAAAGTTGCATTTATTATTTCTGCTTTTCTGCATTTGTTTACAATGTTTTCATGCCCAAGTACATGGTCAGTCTTTGTATATGTATCATGTGCTACTGAAAAGAAGCTATATCCCTTTTTATCCCTATTCACTTTTCTCCAGATATCTCCATTAACTCCATTTTTTCTAAATTTTCATTCACTTCTTTTATTTCTTTCTTATTTATTTTTTGGTTTGATTTATATAGATCTGAAGGGGAAGGTTGAGACCCCCCACTGGTATAGTTTTACTACCTCGTTCTTCCTTAAGATTTAATAATTTCTCCTTTAAAAATCTGGATGCTATACAATTTGGTGCCATTATGTTGATTGAGTACTGAAATTTCTTCATTATCTATACTGCCTTTTATCAGGATATAATTATCTCCCATCTCTCTTTTAATCGGATCTATTTTTATTTTGGTTTTGTCAAATATCATGATTGCAACTCTTGACTTTTTTTTCTCAGTTGATGCCCAATAAATTTTGGTTCAGCCTCTTACCTTTACCCTGTGTGTGTCTACCTACCTCGTGTGTGTTTCTTGTAAACAACATATGATGGGATTTTTGTTTTTAATCCACTCTGTTATCCACTTCCATTTTGTGGGTGAGCCTATCCCATCACATTCATAGTTATGATTATCATCTGTGTATTCCCCATCATTTCAATTTCCTCTTTTAATCCTGACCTTTTTCCTTTTATTCTTTCCCTCCACAGAAATATTTTGCTTTTAATTAGAACCCTTTTACCCCTCCATTATTTTACTCTCCTTCCCAGCACCTCCCATCTTATTCCCCTCATACTTTAAGGTCTTTTACTCAACCCCCTCAAAATTTCCCTCCCTTTTATTATTCCTCTCCCCACACCCCCTTTCCTTATTCCCCTCTACTTCTCTAAAGGGTAAGATAGGATTCTATACCCCAATAAAACTCATTGTTCTAACCTCTTTGAACTGATTCCAATGAGAATAAGGTTTAAGTATTACCTGTCACAATGCTGTCTATTTTTTTTTGCAAAAATTACAGATTTTTTTTCTTTCTTATTTACCTTTTTATGGTTCTCTTGAATTGTGTATTTGGACCTCAAATTTTCTGTTTAATTCTGGACTTTTCCTCAAAAGAATTTCTTCTTAGAAATCTTCTAAATTATTAAATGCCCAAAATTTCCTCTGAAAATATATAGTCAGTTTTGATGGGTAGGTGATTCTTGGTTGTAGACTCAGCTCTCTTGTCTTATGGATCATCATATTCCAAGTCTTTTGGTCCTTCAGTATGGAGGCTGCCATATCCTGTGTAATCCTGACTGGAACTCCATGATATCTGAATTGTTTCTTTCTGGCCAGTTTCAGTATTTTCTCCTTGGTCTGGAACCTCTTGAACTTGGCTATAATTCCTTGGAGTTGTCATGTTAGGATTTCATGTGGCAGGTGACCTGTGGGTTCTTTGAATGTCTATTTTGCCCTCTTGTTCAAGAATATTAGGGCTGTTTTATTGAATAATTTCTTGTAATATGATGTCTTGGCTTTTTAATTTTGGTCAAGGCTTTCAGGTAGTCCAGTAATTCTCAGATTACCTCTCCTATATCTATTTTCCAGGTCACATTTTTTTCAATGAGAAATTTCATATTTTCTTCTATTGATTTTATTTTATTATTTCTTGATGTCTCCTAAAATCATTAGCTTCTACTTGTCCAATTCTAGTCTTTAAAGCCTTTAAAGTCTTTGATTTTCATCCATGTTCTTTTGATTCTCCTTTCCAATTTGGTCTATTTTGCTTTTCATGGAATTCTTTTCATTGGATTTCTTTGCCTGTTCTTCCAGGATGTCAATTCTGGCTTTTAATCTGCTTATTACTTCATTTGATTTGTCTCTATTTCCATTTGCCCTATTTTGCATTTTATGCTGTTTTTTTCTTTGTGCATTATTTTCATTTATTTTCCCCTCTTTTCTTCCCATTTTTTTCTATATGGCTTACTTGGTTCTTGAATTCCTTTTCGAGCTCCGGTTTGTGACTGGTTTCCATTTTTTGGAGAGCATTTGCATTGTGTTTGCTTGTTTCTCACCCTCTCCTGTTATTTCTGTTTTTTGCTTTTTTCTCCATAGACATATTCCAGGATCAAGAATTTTTCTCTTTATTCATTTTCCTGCTTGAGGATTGAGAGTCTTGCATGTTGCTGTTCATTTCCATTCTAGCTTCTGTCTCATAGGACTTTGCATTGAGAGTATCTTCCCTTCTCTGTTAGAGGTCTGAGTGAGCCCAGTAGTATAGAGCTCTGACCCTCAAATTCCAGCTTCCAATGGCTGAGATTTCCAGTGGTAGGTCTGCAGTGTTTTTTTTTTTTTGGTGGTGGTGGTGGTGGTGGTGAAGCTGGCTTTGCAGTGTTTTTCCCTAAGTCTATCTTCCCTGTCCCTACAGCTGCCATGGCAGCTGCTGCCACCACTGCTGCCACTGCTATCTCTGAGTGAGGCCAGTGCTCTGAAGCTGTGAACCTCACCTCCAGGAGCTGGAATTTCCAAGGGTTGGTCTATGGTGTTTTTTGTTAGTTGGTATAGGAAGTTTTGCAGTGTTTTGCCCTGAAGCTCTCTTTTCTGCCACTGTTGCTACCACCTCTGAGCTGCTGCCTCTGCTGCTTCCACCAAGTAAGTCCAATACTATTAAGCTTCAAGTCTCACTGCCAGGGCCTAGAGCATCCAGGGGTAGGTCTGTGGTTTTTCTTCTTTAGTGTAGCCTGCCTCCTATAGTTCTGAAATTGGCATGAGGGAAGAGAGGTTGGTCAGCGTGCACTTCTCCTCATGCAGTTTTGCCCCCTTATGATGTGGAAATCTCTTTTCTCTTCCTATCTTTCACACTGTATTCAGTGGGAGAGCCCCTCTGTCTTTTTGAGATGCTTTTTAATGATAAGTTTGGAAGGAGATTCAAAACAGCTTTAGAATTTCCCTGCTACTATGCCACCATGTTGACTCTGCCCTCACACTTTTTTCATTTTTGCATCTAGAAAGTATTTTAATTTCTGGGTCAAATTTAATTTCTATGCACTATTAGACTATTTTTTCTTGGAAACCAATTCTCACTTTACACCTTAAACACACACACACACACACACACACACACACAGAATGTGTTCACAAATATATAAAGTAAGGCATAAAAAATAAGGTATAGAAAATGTCACTTTACAGGCAACTTTTTAGGATCTTGAGAATTCTTTTATCCTGAGTCCAGATTTAGGGGATACTTGATGAAATCCCCTGCCTAAAAGTACTTTTTGATACTTCTGCCTGCTGATCCTTCATAAAGCTTAAAAAGCTCATGAATTTTTCAGGTTACTTGTTTAAACCAAAGGAGCTTAGCAACATTTTTTTGCATACTATAGTATGTCATCTCATACTCTAAACTATGATTGTAGTAAGCTTGAAAACCTTTGGTTTCAGAGGTGAGGGGGGTTATTACCATTTATTGCCATAGGCTGTCTTTGCTCTAGTATTTCCTCACTCAATTGTTTAGAGATGCATATATCAGTAATTTTCCTTGCTAGAAATTGATCCAAATATGTCCCTTCTTTTCTCCCTAATCCCTAACTAACTTGGTGTCTTAAATAAATAAATAAATAAATGAATAAGTAAATAAATAAATAAATGAATGAATGAATAAATAAATAAATAAAAGTCTATTGCTTGAAGCATTATTTACTGATTAATTTCTTCTGTGGACACATCAAAGTCCCTCAAAACATTTGTAGGTGACTGAGTGAGTGCTGTCATGGAAGGAGAACTGAACTTAGATTGACTAGCTGCTTACTTAACCTTTCCTCAGTAAAATGGGGATAAAATTTTCCTCGTAGAGTTGTTGAGAAGAAAGCACTTGATAAACATTAGAGAAACAAAGGGAAAGAACTATTATTGCCACCAAAGTGATGTTTATAAATTAAAGTCAAAAGAAAACTTTCATTTAAGTGAGTCTTGAAGCCAAGTGCCTCAATATGGAGTGAGGAAGCAGGCAAATGTGGCAGAAAGCAGAAAAGCCAGAGGGAGTTATATTAAGGAAATGTGGAATCCCATGACACCTACTAGGGGAAAGAACTGACAAGGAAATAAGTAGAAGAAACAATAAGAGAGCATATAAAGTTGGGCAAATCTTCTTTTAGCAAAAGAGCTTTGTATAATTAAAGTCAATTTTCAAGTAAATTAAGAATAACAAATAAAATGATAAAACTAATCAGGCAAGTTTACATAAACTCAATAGACAATAGTTCAGCTTACAGAATTCCTTAATAACATGACACACATTAGTCTACAAACTAAATTCATGGGAAATGCATTTATGTAAACAGTCATATGAAATTTGGAGTTTTACTCCAAGCTATTCTTATTTCCTACTTTCAAATCTTAGTAAAACAAATATGAAATAGACCCAAAAAAGTGTCTTTAAAAATTATAACAAAATTAAGAATACTATTTCATGAAGTAAAGTATGGAATAGTTTTTGTTAAGAGAAGGGAGATTCTACATAACAAAAATATGTCCAGTAACCATTTGAAACATAAACCATAAAAAATTTTTTATCATACTTATCAATGGGTTCTAAGTCAAGAAAAATAAGGAGTACCAGACAGTGAAAATTTCCTTCATTTTTAAGGAAATGTCAGTTAGTCTTTTGCAAGTGAAATATACTCATTGTTTCTCTATTGTTTTCTTATTTTCATTCAAGTTAATATGCTTTGAGGATAAGAATGCTTTTTTTATTTTTTCCATTTCATCTTTAAATTTTTCTTTCATTAAAAATGAAAATTCTATCAAACAATTTTCATATATATTAGTTTTCATTAGGTAGTTTATAGGTCTGAATTAGTCCTGTGATACCTTCACCTTGCAGCCAGGCTATTCCACACAGCCTTCCTTCACACTGGGTCCAGAAAGTAACATAACTAAGATTTTGAAGTATTCCTAATAGCCAGCATTCTTGTCCCTGTAGTTTATTCATTTCCACCAGAAAAGGTCATATAGTACTGACTGCATCAATCTGACTCAGGGTCTTGTGGACTTTACAGAACCTTCTCTTTCCCTTCCCACCAACAGGGTACTGCACAATTGTTATTTGCAACTAATCTATAAGTCAAATTCCTATAAATCCTAGAACAGCATTCTATTACAACCAAGTAGTGATCATGGTCCTCAGTTTTCCCCTTCTTAGACAATCGTGTGGTCCATTACAGTCTTCATAATAATAATAACTAGCATTGAGATAGCAACTTGAGTTTAGCAAAGCTCTTTGCATATGTAATCCCCACACAAAGAAGTAAATATTATTGGTATCCCCATTTCCTGAGGAGGCTGATAGAGCAGCTAGGTGGTATAGTGGATAGAGGGCCATGTCCAGTCAGGAAGACTTATTATCTTCCTGAGTTCAAATCTGGCTTCAGATATTTACTGTGTGACCCCAGGCAAATCACTTCATCCTGTTTGCCTTAATTTCATCACTAATAAAGTGAGCTTGAGAAGGGAATAGCAAAACACTCCAGTATCTTTGCCAAGAAAACCCCAAATGGGGACACCAAGAGTCAGGCATGACTGAAATGACTCCTGAATAACAACAACTTCATGTTAGGCAAAGAGAGAATAAATGACTTGCCCAGACCACATAGAGCTACTAGATCCCCAACATCCATTTGGCCACCTAACTGCCTCTTTTTGTGCTATCAAAAACTGGTTCTTTCTTCTGAACTGCATTTAAGGGCTGGACTTGGGGTTCTGTCATCTTAACACCGGGCGGGCAGCATTATCTCAACACTAATCATGCTATTTAGTACTACACTAATTAACCTACTGTGGCAAGTAAAAAGCATTAAAGGCAAACTGGGATGCATTTTCTCTAAACAAGATAACAATGAATTAAGAGTGTTGTGTATAACTGTCAGTAAAGTGGGTCAAACTGGCCACATCAGTCAGTCCAGCAACTATATGAGAAGGGGAAAAAACTCTTTACTAAGACACTGAAAAGGAGGAGTTCTGGGTGTTTGGAGAATGTCTCTCTGTGTGGGAAACACGGGGTGGACTTCAGGTATAGATGATCAAGCCTCTCTACACTTAATATTATTAATTGCTTTATGAGTCTCAACTGTCTTCAGTGCTCTTGGTCAGAAAATCAGAACCACCCAGGACAACATGTTAGTCATTCATTCCCTTCAGGAAGCTCAAGCCACTCCTAATTATATTAGGAGAGACCCCAGAAGAATTATTTTGGGGCGGGATTCAGCCTAAACTGGTTTTTGTCTACAGGCAACAAAACAGAGGTCCCAGGTTAATTGCTTTAGGAAGTAGATGTCCCAGGGGTTAGTTGAAAGAGTAGGATAACAGCATTCCCAGGCAACCATACCTTTAAGCCAGTTTGGACTGGGAGACACTCACATTTTTTACCTTAACTGAGAAATAGGACTTGAGCCAATTGGGAATAACGTCGATTACAGAGTTGAATCAATTATTAAATGCTAGAGCATAATTTATTTCCTCACTTACCTTGACTATAAAAATCTATAAGTCTGATAAAATTCATTTCACTATACCTAACCCAGGCTTAGATATGTCCACTATATTTGATAAAGAAGAGTATTTTCTCAAGGGGATTGATTGCTCATGTTGACTCACTACTTGTAACAAAATCACAAGACTGCAAGAGTACAGAAACAAAAAAATTTGTAGAGGCAGTGGAAGGGTTCTGTTTTTCATTTTATTTTACTGGGCTGATGCTTTCATTGTATAGAACTGGGGAAGTAAGGGAGAAGGAAAGCTTCAACTGGATACTTGTGTGAATTTCAAAAATTTTGCTTTTTATTCTGCAATAATTCCTCCCTATGTGAGTGCTGAATAATTAGAATGTTGGATGAGCAAAATAAGTTCTTTCATTATGCATATCTTAAAATACATACATCTATGCATTTGATGCAAATGAATGTTTCCCCTCAAATTGGGGAAGAAAGGGAGTAGTGGAAGGGAAAGAAAATATTTTGTTAATTTCAAAAAAATATTTCAATTACCCAAAATATTTAAAAATTCCACTTGAGTACAAGTATAATGTAAAACCCTTTTTTTTTCATTGTGGGAACAAGTACTTCTGTGATTGCAGTTACCTATGACTTTTACTTAAGCTGAGTCATGATTCCTGAATGTTCTTTATGTATATAAGTATTATGAACTTAAATCCACCCAAGCACTAACAGGATAAGGAAAATCACGAATTTCACTCTTGTAGATAGTAGTATTTTTTCTTCCCTAACCCAAGGTCAGGTTCTCTTTAGGAACTTTGAAGTCCACTTTGAAACTCATAGTTTAAGGGAAAAGAAATATGTTATTATCATGGAGGGCTACAGCATTAAAATATAGCTATGTGTACTAAATAATTACAACCCACTCTTTAGTGTGTATGTATGTGAGTGTGTCTAAACTTTGGTGTGTTTTCTCTTTCCTATTAGATTGTAATTCCTTGAGTATAGTAATATCCACATCTTATTCTTCTTTGTGAATTTAAATGAAAAAAATAATTTTAATTAAGACTGCAAGAAGTGTCAGAAAAAGAATAAGAACCCCATACATTAGAGCCTAGCACATACTGGATGCTCAATAACTATTACATTACATGAAGAAGGTTCAATCAAACATATTTCAAAACTTCTTAACATTTATAACTTGAGATGATTGAGTCATCCTCCCTAAGTTTTCAGTTTCCTCATTTGTTAAAAGAGGGAGTTGGATTCAATGACCTGTAAAGTTCCTTCTAGCTCTAAATAGATAATTCTATCATTCCTCCCTTTGGAGAGGAAGGACATTAAGATGGATCCATTAATGTACATGTAATTTAAAATTTAACACATCACCTTCAAAGTTAACTTCAATACCAGACATGGGAAATAATTCCTGGGACACAAAAAAAAAATAAAAGAAAGATTACATTTCCTCAGGCAGCCTAAATAACCTCGTGTGTGTGTGTGTGTGTGTGTGTGTGTGTGTGTGTGTGTTAGTGTGTATGCACATATACACAATGGTTATACAACTATAATTTTATATAAAGTTACACAACATTCATATAACAAATGCCTGCTTTATTGCTTTGAGTTTGTCTCCCCTTCTGTTAAAATGTATTTTTTCTTTTAAGTTATAAGGGTATTGGGAAAAGGATGTTTTCCTAGTGGTACCCTGCTAAGATTGAGGAAATTACATTACAGATGAAATTATATATATATTCGATACTGATTAACTGTGTGACTCTGGGCAAATAACTTAACCCCATTTGCTCTTCTGCTTTGGAGCCAAAACTCACTATCAATACTAAGAAAGAAGGTTAGAGTTTTAAAAAATGCCCATGTTCATACTGGTATCATTAGAGAGAAAGAGAAGAAATAAAATCTAAAGAGGAGCTATTAAGCTTTGCCTATCATATTGTGCCTCAATTATCTTTGGGTCTTCTTCATTAGCTTCATGCATATTTGAAAAGCTTAAATGTACTACTGTGTATGCTATTATGCTTCAGGGGCTTAATTCCTTGTGATATGCCAGCATATATGAAAACTTGCTGAGTCCAGTAAATCTGTATTTTGACATAAGGATAGGGACAGCAATTGTTCTTATAATTTCATTAAGAGAGAGAACTCCCAAATAAGGAAGCATCCTCTGCCAGTGCAATTTGGAAACTTGTCTACAACTTAGCTTCTTTGTCCACAATCTGGTGAAGCCAATAAACCTCTTTTCAAAAGTGTTCCAAAATGTATACTTTAAAATACATAAGATGTGATCACAGACCCCAGATGAAGAATTCCTGTTAAAGATGATATAACAGGATATGTCAGATAGAAATTTGCACCCAGGACTTCTTGACTGCAAAGTCAGCCTTCTATCAACTATGCCATATTGCCTCTGTTAGTCAGACATATATGTATTTGTAACTAGCTTTAGAATTTCAGCTCAAATATTTTCAAAGCTTGCATAGAATATTAAAGCTCTAATACTTTTTATTTAGTAAAATGAAATAGTGTGTATATGTATGAAAGTGAGTGAGAGAGAGAGAGAGAGAGAGAGAGAGAGAGAGAGAGAGAGAGAAAGTTCCAAGTCTAATTCATTTGCCAGAGAGAACTAAGGGAAGAGCAATATCTTGAAATATGGTTCTGTTTACATTTGTATTATCAGGCCTAGAGATGGAAGGTCCTAGGTTCCTAGGCCAAGTCACTTAACCCCCATTGCCTAGTCCTTAACATTTTTCTGCCCTAGAACTTAATTAATGAAGATGTTTTAAAGTTTCCACAAGTTCTATATTTCACACTAGTAAGCTAGAATCACCAATTAATTTTCCTTTGCTAACAACTCTATGTATCAATGTGAAGTTGCTGGGATCAGTACCTAGTCAGATTCAGTGGTAACGTGTTGTTAATTATATCCTCACCTATTAAAACTCACCACCCCACACCAAAAGGTATTCTGGGAATTTTCTGCCAGGCATTCAGTGACTCTCAGACAGCTAGCTGCTGCTTCTTCCCTTATCTGTGAATGGAACTGCTCTCCCCATTAGTTTAGTGTTAGTTGGTGTGGAATTTTGTTGTTGTTCACTTGCTTCAGTTTTATCTGACTCTTCATGACCCCATTTGGTGTTTTCTTGGCAAAGATACTAGAGTGGTTTGCCATTTCCTTTTCCAATTCATTTTCTAGATGAGGAAACTGAGGCAAATAGGAGTAAGTGACCTGCCTAGGATAACCCAATTAGTAAGTGTCTGAGCTCAGCTTTGAACTCACAGGACAAATCTTCCTGATTTCAGACTCAGCATTCTATCTACTGTACCACTTAGATGTCTTTGCATGGATTAACCAATCAGATCTTGGTACAACCCTAAGCACACTAAAAAAAAAAAAAGTACTCTTCTTCTTCTTTATTACATCACTGTCTAGGTATTACCTTGATTTACAGGCACATTTTCCAGTTACATGACCATAAATTCCAATTATTTGATTGTCAGCTTTTTACAGGTACACTCATTTAATTTGTCACTCTTGGTCTAGTGAGTATATAAGAGAAGAGTGGAAAGTGATTTTTCCCTAGAAGGCATAAATGGCATGGGTCTCATAGTCTTAGTCAGGCAATAGAAGAGAGAGAAGATAGAAGCTCTCAGCTCAGTCCATGGCCATTGCATGTGCTTAACAGAGGTCTTAGGAAATAAGGCTTCGTTAAGGCAAACTGGATAGAAATAGCATCATAGAAACTAGATATATGAGATATGACTCCTCCAGATCATCTAATCTCATTTTATAGATAAGGAATCCAAAGACCACAGTAATTCAATGATTTTCCAAAGTCATAGATGTGGGAAATGATAGAATCATTATTTGAACTCAGGACCTCTGTCTCTAAAACCACCTATTCTCTTAATATACCATGATGATCAACAGAATAAATGAATATGCAGTCTACTTTCTTCATTATAAATGTTAGTTTTTATTCATGGCATATAAGTTCTAGAGGGCAACAGACAAACAGACCATCCTCAGAAAAAAGGAAGGATTCCAGCTATCATGGAAAGTTTCCCAGACTGGTACATCAGTGGTGTCAATTTCAAATAGAAATGAGGTCCAAATATTGACTTAGAAAACATGTTAAACATTATCTATATTCTAGTGTATTTTTTGTTAAATATTTCCCAATTACATATTAATCTGGTCCAGGGAGAACTCAGGAGAGCCCCCAGCTAGGTATTTTATACCTCTGAATTTATTAAGTATCAGGTAGATCTTTCTAATTAGCATTTTCTTTAAACTTTTATATTACTAGACCATATAACACATTTTAAATATCTTATCAAGACTCTTACGGGTTTTGAACAAGTTATGTTGTAAAACCTAAAAGCTGGTGCTTTTTCCTGTATTTTTGTGACAGACATGAATTAAATGGAGAGATTTCAGATTGTCTCTATCCACATGTTCTGTTCAATATAAAAGTATATGAATTTTTAAATAGTTATAATAATTTTTTCCAAAAAATTATTTAATGAAATCTTAACTTCCTAGATGGAGATGGAGAGACAGATGTGTTACCCTGGACAAATCACTTAACTCTCTTGGCTTTAGTTTCCTCATCAGTGCAATGAGCTAGGGAAGGAAATGACAAACTACTCCAGGATCTTTGCCAAGACAACCCCATTTGGAATCACAAAGATTTGGATATGACTGAAATGACTGAACAGCAACATACATGTACACATATAAATATATAATGCTGTCCTCCTAAAACCAAATAGAGAAAAAGATATCCTCAAGTTTTTTGAAGCTTCTTTGATTTTGCAGAACTTAATAGATAAACTGTTTTTAATCAGCTAAGCTTTACAAAGCATAGGCAGTTTTTCTGTATTCTGTAGTGCTCATAATTTGAAAATAAAGTTGTCTCTAATAGCTCTTTAGCCCCAATCATCTTGTGTCCTATTTTAGCTTGAAAGAAAATGTGATTGGTAATAATAAAAATGGGCACACTCTTTTAGAAGAGAATGTCTGTGCCAAGAAAATCATAGAGGCAGATTAAAATTTGCATGAAGGTGGTATTTTTCCAGTAATTACTATGTAGACCTTAGCATTTCTGCAGCAGGTTTGAGGCAGAGTTGCTTTTTACTAGCTAACTCCCTTGAAAAGAGAAGGTTCTGCAGTTATTTCTAATGATTTTCCATCTACTCTTCTGTCATTTAATATTAACTACCATAATGATGCTAGCAGAGTTATTCAACACTGCCCTCGACATTCAGGAGAAGGTCTCTCTTCTCATTCACAGCATCTCTCTTACAACTGCTCATTCTGCTTTCTGAACCTATCAAATGTTAAACGCAAAACTGGTTTCCTGGGGAAGCAGAAATGACCTTTTTACAAGATGATTGTGACATTTTTGAGCCCACTGAGACAGATTTTGATTCCCTCTTATAACCTGTGTACTTCTTCACACCAAGAGGTCTAAAATTTCAAAGGTAGTTCCACACACCAGTAACTTGGGAACAACAACGACAAAAAATAAAAAAAGAATAAAAATTGGCCAAGCAGGTAGATTTAATGTTTTCTTCTGGCATTTCCTTTGCATCTCACCTCTTAGCCACTTAAGCTTTTTTGTTCTGATTAACAAAAGATTGATTGTGAGGAATAATAAATTCATAACTAAAAAGGATCACAAAAATCATTTAGGCCAGCACTCTTATTTTATATATTTGGGAACTGAAACTATAGAGGTTAAGCACCTTGCCCAAGGTCAGACTAGTAAGAAGAATCTGAAGCAGGATTTGAAAAATCTTCCACCACCTGCCATCACATCAGGATAGAGAGACAGTAAAAATGGGTCTTTTGGGACTTCTTTTGTGAGAATGGTGTTTATGAAATTGACTTTGAGGAATGAGCTTAGATTATATCTCCAAACACATTAGATAAAGTCCCTTCTCTTTTTGGGGACATGACAGAGTATAAAATACAAAATACAACTGAGTTGAGATGACATGTGCTGTAAATGTCAAAGGAACCGGGTGGAAGACTGAACTGAATGGTGACCAAAATGTGGTTTCTCTGGTTTAGATAATGGTGAGACTATTCTATTAGCCAAATAAGTAGAAAATGTAATGAGTCACGTACCATCCCTGTCATCACATCTACTGGATGAGCAGAAGGTGAAGAGTAAACTCTCATTAAACTATGTTGAATGGATTATAATCTCATCCCTTTCTCCATGCCCTTACCATAAAAAAGACAGAAATAAAATGTTCATTGATGATAAAATAGCATTCACTGACAACCCACTAATTATGGTTTTCACAGAACATTTCAAGAGTAAATTTCTGTTTTCACAGGCTTGCACCTCATCTGTATAAATCTACAGTAGCTGAAGCTCTGTTGTCTTACTGCATAATAGAAAGTTATTTGTTTTCCACCCCCCCAATAGCAAAATGCTTAAGGCAATGAATCATTTTCCCCCTTCCTCCATAGGAATAACTCCATTCTTTAAATGAAGAGCACCCTTTTCCTTGGCAAGTTTTAAACAATATATATAACCTTCACCAGTTAATTAATATTCGCTAGTTGAGGAAGTTCAAAATTATCTTTTTCTTAAGAACAATCAGTACATTGGGATATGAACTTAAAAAGGACGAACTCAGAGAGTGCAAAATAAAAACTAGAATCTGTATAAAAATTACTGACAGATTTAGAAAGTAACCATAGGAGGCCAACAAGAGATTCTAATCATGTTACAGGTCCATTGATACAGTGCTTGTGTGTTTGTGTGTGTGTGTATGTGTTTTGTTTTTTGATTAGAAGGTTTCAGTCTGGTTTTATCTGGCAACTGAAACAAGTTCAGGCACTATGCTAGGTTCTGGACATACCAAGACAAAAATGAAACAGGCACTGCCCTCCAGAAGCTGAAATTCATTCTGGAAGGACAACATTAAATAGCCATATGGAGATATATGTACACATACTCCAACACACAATATAATTATATATAACTATATGGAAAATAAATTAATGCACAACTAAAGACAAAACTAGACATTCTTCTGCAATTGCCCCTTTCAACTCTTCCCATTGCTTCCATCCTTATGTCCCTGCCACATTCATTAAAATTATTAATCTCGTCACCTCTATTGTCAGAAAGACAAGAAAGTCTAATAAAAAAAAGGACTGGCCATGAAGTCAAAAAGACATGGGCCATAGTCTCCTCTCTGCCACTATGACATTGGACAAGTTGTAGCCTCTCTGAGCATCTATTTCTTCATCTATGAATTCCTAAATACTTTCTAAGTTACTTAATATGCCTATACTTCTGGGCTTTCATGTTGAAATCTTATGATATCCTGATTGTAGCTCTACAATATTTGAATTGTTTCTTTCTGGCTATTTGAAACATTTTCCCCTTGAACTGAGAACCATGGAATTTGGATACAATATTCCTAATCCTAACCCTAATCCTAAATTTATTCTTCTCTTCAGTAGATTTTTGTGTCTCTTTTGCCATTTGACCTATTCTGTTTTTCAAAGTGTTATTTTCCTCAGTATCTTTTTGTGCATCCTTTACCAAGCTGTTGATTTTTTTGCATCATTTTCTTGCATCATTCTCACTTTTTCCTATATTCTCTAATTTGATTTTTAAAATAATTTTTACTTCTTCCAGGAATTCATCTTTGGGCTTGAGATCAAATTACATTTTTCTCTGAGGGTTTGGATGGAAAAATTTTGGCTTTGTTGTCTTTTTCTAAGTTTATATTTTGATTTTCTCCATCACCACAGTAAATTATTATTATCAGATTCTTTTCTATTGTTTGTTCATGTTTCAATCCTATTCTGGAATTTTAACTTGATGTTAAAGTTGGGTTCTGATCCAAACTTGATATTTTTTTTGTGCAGCTATTTTCAGAGCTAGTTCTAAAGGTCTGAAAGTTCATATTTCTTCCAAGGTGGTATGATCTACAAAGAGGAGTGTTTACTATTTCCCTAGACTGTGCTCTGGTCTATGATCAACCACACTCTTTTCTGCCCTGTAACTGTGATCAGGGTCCATGTTCCCCTGCAGCCACAAGTTCTCATGGGACTGCAACTCAGGAGTATAGCCTGGATCTGTGTATGGGCAATACAACAGAATCCTGCACCCAGTCTCAGCAAAGGGAAATCTATAATCTCTTTCTGTTCAGTTTTTTTTTAACCTCCTTACAACGAAAGGCTAAAAGCTCCAGATGCCACTGCTTGCTGAGACAAGACCTGCTTCTGTTCTTGCCTGAGAATTGCCTGTGTTAGATTATTCTCTGCTCTCACTCCAGTGTGACAGACCTTTCCTATTGACCTAAGTTATATTGGGATAGAAAATTGTGTTATCCCTTCTTTTTCTGGCTACTTCTACTCTAGAATTCATTTTGAGGGATTATTTTAAAGTTTTTTGGAGGGGAATTTCGAAGATTTTGGACAAGTCTCTGACTTTTTTCTGCTAGCTTATCTTCACTCTCCCCAGGTTTCTTTTCTTTAATCCTTACCTTCTACCTTAGTATCAAGACTAAATATTGGTTCCAAAACAGAAGAGCAATAAAGGTTAAGCAATAGATATTAAGTGTCTTGCCCAGGGTCACAGTTAGGAAGGCAAAATTTGAAACTAGAACCTCCAGGCCTGGCTTTATCCACTAAGTCACCTAGCTGCCCTTGCGCCACATTTTTTTTAATATGACATATGAAAATTTGTTTTTAGAATGTATTTTAATGACTGCATTTCAACATAACTTATTTCCTTTGTAATATTAATTTACATTTTGAAATGTTATTCTGGGAACTGGTGAAGAAGCTTTAGGTTAACATTGTAATAAGCAAGTTGTCTTGTTATTCCTAGAATAAAAGGTAAGAAAAAAATATTTATTTGTAATGTCCATATCTAATTTTCATCTAAGCAGGAGTTGTTTTTTTAATAAATTGGTGTTCCATCATTGGCTCATGTGTGTATACATATATTTATGTGTATATTTTAATTTTATATGTGTGTGTGAATATAGTTTCCTCAGGTATAGCAGTCAGGTATAGGGATTATGTCTTATATTTTCTTTATATCTCTTTCATCCCTATCAGAGTGCCAAAAACATAGGACCTATCAATCAGTGTTTTTTCTTAAATAAATAAAACTGACCTTGAACTTGACTATAAGAATGATGGTTAATGCCACAGGGAGAGAAATAAACTAAGGAAGTTATTTGAGTAAGGTCTTATTTATAATCCTATTTCTATACTATTAATTTAGTTTTTCAAGTAAGATCTTCTGTTTTCATTGTAGCATTAGAATTCATTGTGTTCTCTATAAGTATATTAGATTTCCTAACAGGGACAAAGTCTCAGTCATTATTTTCACATGCTGGCACCAACAATCAAGTCATAGACTTAAGTTAATAAATGATTGTCTTTCTTGTTAGAGGCATAGGACCCTTAGTAATGAGTAGGTTAATGATTATTCTAAACTTCAGGCACTAGCTTTTTCTTGTCATTTGTGTGTGTGTGTGTATATCTATGTCTGTGCTTACGTGTTTTCATATATATGAATATACATATATATCACTATGTATATATATATTCTATTCTTTCTATTTAAAACAAAAAAGATATAGTCTCCTTCCATTTATGATAGAAAACAGAGAAAAAGAGGAAGTTATTTGTTCGATAACTCTTTGTTACTATCTCCTATGAGAAGATGGCAATCTCATCCATTTTCTTGAGAAACCTTTTTCAAGTTCTCAATTTCCTCACCATTGCCCCAAAGTGCCTCTTTACTCCAACCCCTTGTGACCTCAAGTGACAATCCATGTTGACTCTGCCTGCCAGGATCAGAGATCTTGGGGTTGTAAAGGATCCTAAAAAGCTATTAGTACACTCCATTCATTTTAACTAAAGAATAGAATGGTGGAAGACTTAATTGAGGTCACAAAGATCCTAAGCATTAGCTGTGAACTCTGACTCTTAACATGGACTCTTCAATTTCTCAACACTGATTTTTTTACTATATTACAGTTCTGCCTTCTGATTTATTTCCCTGTCTCCAGTCGATGTCCTCTACAATCCACCCTGAGCTTTGATTCAGTGTTTCAGAGATCTATCAATAGTGTGGGCCTTCCCTTCATCGATACAGCTTAAAGTACCTTTATGATTTTAAATCAGTCTTCAAGAGTTGTGGATAGAAAATTCACTACCCTACTGCCAATTCATGATGATGCTTTCAAACTGTCTGTGATAGTCCTCAAAAAGGACTTATTGTTCATCTCTCAGGACACGCACACAATGCTTACTCAACTTTGTAGAAACCTTGTAGAAAAAGATCTTATAATTCTTTCAGACCTCATAAACTCAGGATAACTTCTGCTACTTGACTGAACTTCTGAAAACATCACTTTCTTTGCATCACACCTTTCACAAGAATCTTAAGATTCCCTATTTCCTTTCATAAAAAATATAGACTGTAAAGACTTTTTTATCTTTTCTTATCTTCCATGTGTAGCTAGCTTTCTAGATAACTTTAAACTTTTAAATATTATTTTCAATTACATGTAGAAACAATTTTTAAGAATTATCTTCTGACATTTTGTGTTTTGAATTTTCTCTCTTTCCTCTTCTTCCTTCCACCTACCCCAGGCAGCTAACTGTCTGGTATAGGTTATACCTGTGCTTTCATGCAATACATATTTCCAAATCTCATGCCATGATAGAAGGCAGCATCACACATAAAATAAAAAACTCAAAAGGAAAAAAAGCAAAAGATAGCATATTTTGATCTTCAATCAGATTCCAATAATTCCTTCTTTGAGTGTGGATAGCATTTTTTTTATCATGAGTCCTTTGGAGTTATTGTGATAGATGGTCATATTAAGAGATTTATGCTAATAGGACAAAGACATCAGGAAGCCAGCTAAGGGAAAGGTTGGATCTTACACTCCTCCTCCCACACCACTTCCTCTCCCTTTCTCAACTGATCTAAAGGTACTTTTCAGGAATGGTAAACTTGAAGCTAATCCCACAATTCAGATATTTTAACTAAGAGGGTTTTATTCTTTAAGGTAGAGGAAGTAAAGAGGGGGAGGGGGGAAGAGGAAAATAGGTTTCCCTAACTTCCTATGATTTCCTGTTGATCGAAGATTTTCACAATGTGTTCAATTCAGGAAATAAAGTTATTTTCTCTATAGGGAGATATTGATCAAAAACTGACAGAGATCCTTCAGAGCTAAAATCCAAATCTTCTTAGTACTCAGTCAGATAAATAAACATTGACCAAGAGAGGAATTGGTTTTCCTGTTTCCTTCCAACAGTCAGAAGAAAGGAGAAGTGAGTTCAAGCTGCTGGGCTTTCCAACTGTCCCCTCTTCAAGATTCTATTGGAATCATCTCCATCTGGTTGATTGGTGGTTCACCAAATTCCAAATCTCTTGCTTTTTCTTACAGACCCATCTTGTGTTGTAATATCTTCCTTACATTTTCTTGGAACTTTGTTTTGTTGATAACATCATAGAATATTTCTATTATTGTATACACTGTTCTCCTAGTTCTTCTCACTTCACTTTATATCAATTCATATAAATCTTTCCAGGTTTTTCTGAACTCATTCTGTTCATCATTTCTTATGGCACAATAGTTTCCATCACAACTATACAACACAACTTGTTCAATCATTCCCTAATTCATGAAGAGTTTTCAATTCTTTGTCACTCATTACAAAAAGAGCTTCTAAAAATATTTTTGTACAAGTAGGTCATTTTTTATCTCTTGTATCTTTGGGATACAAACTCCATGATAATATCTGAGACAAAGGGTATACATAGTATTATGGCCTTTAGGCATGGTTGAATAGTGCTCGCCAGAATGGTTATATCAGTTCACAGTTCTTCCAACAGTGTATTACTGTCCCAATTTTCCCACATCATCTCCAACATTTATCACTTTCTTCTTTGGTCATGGTAGACAATTCGAATAAGTGTAAGATTGTAAAAAATGGAGATTTGAACCCCAGACTCCAATCCCCAGAAGTCCTTGGCCACTTCCCAGAATGCTTTGAAAACTCACTGAGATCCTCACCTACATCATGAGAGACACATCTGCTTGGAAGTGGAAACAGGAAAGAGAGCAGGTAGGCTTTACAACCAGTTTAAATAGAAATTTTTTATCTCGCCCAGGTGAGGATCTCAGTGAGATTACAAAGCATTCTGGGAAGTGGCCAAGGAGTTTTACTTTGTTTAAAAATAGGTTTATTACCAAGGTTGAAAGATTTGCTATGTTTGTAAAAATTGTGACAAATATCCATCAGTTCATAGGCTTTTAAAAAATGCCATACAGCAACTTATATGTGAAATATGATAGTGTGTTTGTTTGCTATTGTAATTAATTGGGCTATTGATAATTTTGGGGATATTGATATCTACATATTTGTAATACTGTTCTTTATTTTAAAAAAAACCTTGTAACATTCATTTGCTCATACTCACAGTGGATCATGGCCAAATATGAAGAGGAAATGGATCTCATTTTGGTGGGAAAGCCTTGTATTCTACATTTTCTTAGCTGACACAAAGTGTCAATGATTATAAGCTATATTTTTGAATTTTTAAAAACTCTTTTATTATAATTTTCTTTCATGTGCAATATACTATTTCAGTTTTTTCTCTCTTTTTTTATATTTGAAGCACATGTCACCATCTTTAAGATTTTCTTTAACTTTTTTGATTTTGCAGTAATATAAGTTTAAGATACATTTGCTAATGCATGCCCCTAAAGCTTGAGACTAAAAAAATGATGCCACTAATTATTTTTAAAAAAAAATTATGGAACTTTGCTTAATAATTCTGATTCCAGGACAAGATACATACAAAATAGCCATTACACAGGGCCAATGATAAGCCAATCCAGGATGTATTGATGCACTTCCAAGCCAATACAAAGGTCTTGAACCTAGTGTGAAGACTCGAGGTTACTATGTTTAACATTCGTTACGACAGAGGCTTTCCTTGTGTCCACACTCACTCTGAAAATACTTACAGACAAGTATCTCCAATAATCTCCAAGTAATCTGCTATAATCTGGTCCCTTTTCTGTCTTTCATAGAGTGGAAACTTTCTGTAGTCCTGGCTACTGACTGGGTAAATGCATCATTGCTTAGATCATTCTAATTGGGTCCTGATTCAAGGACCTATTATAGATTTACTTTTCCTTTACTTAGAATTTTTACACATAAGACTTTAATGGTCTATATTTTCATCCAGTAATTTTCTTTTTTTATTTGGATTTTTCTGATGTCTTTTTAATTTCTCTTACCAATTGATTCATATACCTCATAACTCAGCCATGCATCCCTAAGTGATCCTGTGTTTTTCAATCACCCTCAACATGGGGAAATGTAAAAAAAAATTATTATTTAAATTGCAAAGTTTAAATTCCTTTTAAAAAGAATTTTAGATAAAGAAAGATACCAACTCTATGAATCAAAAAATTGAACTGTTGGAGAAGACACCATGAAGAAGCCTCAAGACCACAAGCTGCACAAGATCAAAATTGAACTCTGGGTGTAGTTGATTGAACATTTATTTGTATGTATACTTTCATGCCAAAGGGGACTGCCCCCTAACTGGCTTTTTGTCAATGTGTCCAGCAATTATTGGTTTTATTCTTTTTTTATCCCCAAATTATTGTAATCTTTAAATTGATGATGTTTTCATGATCCTTTGGGGAAGTCCTTCTTCCCAAATGATCACACGGAGAAATGTAAAAAATGGAGATTTCAACCCTGGACTCCAATCCCCAGAAGTCCTTGGCCACTTCCCAGAATGCTTTGTAACCTCACTGAGATCCTAACCTGGACAAGATCAAAAATTTCTATTTAAACTGGTTGTAAAGCCTCCTGGCTCTTTTTCCTGTTTCTGCTTCCAAGTAGATGCATCTCTCATGATGTAGGTGAGGTTGAATGGGCCTCTTGGCCCACCTAGGCACCTGCTTTCTTACTTGTACTTTCTTAAATTCTTAATCTTAAATAAGCCTCATAAAAATAGAATACTTCTAGAGTAAAACTAATTTTTACCTGCCACAGTTTGGCAAAAATTTTAATATTAACAAGATGGTATCTCAGAATTGTTTAATTTGCACTTATTTAATCAATAGTGATTTAAAGCATTTTTTCATATCACTATGGTTTTAATTTCTTCCCCTGAGAACTGTTTCTTCCTATCCTTTGACCATTTATAAATTAGGGGATGCTTTGTATTCTTATAAATTTGACTCAATTCTCTATGTATTTGAGAAATGAGGTCTTTATCAGAGACACTCGCTATGTAATTTCTCCCCAGTTTATTGTTTTCCTTTAAATGTTGGTTGTATTGGTTTTATTTGTACAAAAACCTTTTATAATTTAATGTAATCAAAATTATCCATTTCACAATTCATTATGTTCTCCAAATCCTGTTTGGTCATAATTTCTCCCCTTCTCCTTAAATCTGATAGGCAAACTTTTCCTTTATCCCCTAATTTTTTTATAGTATAACTTTATTTTTAAATCAAGTATCCTTTTTTTTTGCCTTGGTGTATGGTTTGAGTAGTTGGTCTATGCCTAGTTCCTACCATATTGTTTTCCAGTTTTCTAAGTAGTTTTTGTCAAATAGTGAATTCTTCCCTTAGTCGTTTAGAACTCTGGACTTATCAAACATTACGTTACTATGGTCATCAACCTCACCTATTCCATTTATCCACTACTATATTTCTTAGCCAGTATCAGATTGTTTTGAGGTTTACTGCTTTAGAGTATCGGTATGGCTAGGCCTCCTTCCTTCATAACTTTTTTTCCCCTAGTAATCCCTTTGATATGAGTTTTGTTATTCTTTTATCTAGTTCCAAGAAATTTGGGGTGGGGAGTTGTGGGAGTAATTTGATTAATGACACTGAATAGGCAAATTGATTTTGGTAGGATTGTCATTTTTATAATATTGAATCAACCTATCCATAAGAAATTAATATTTTTTCCCATTTGTTTAAGGTCTGATGTGTGAAAAGTGTTTTTTAATTGTGTTTATATAGTTGCAGGGTTTATTTTGATAGGCATACCACCATGTATTTTATGTTGTCTACAGTTATTTTAAATGGAATTTCCTTTTTGATTTCTTGATGTTTAACTTTGTTGGTGGTAAATAAAAATGCTGGTGATTTATGTGTTTTTATTTTGTATCCTGCAACTTTGCTAACCTTCTTAAATGTTTCTGTTCATTTTTGGTTGATTCTATGTGCTTCTTTATGTGTACCCTCATATCATATGCAAAGAGTAATAATTTTATTTCCTTGTCATTTCCAAGTTTCTATTTCCAGTTTCTTTTTCTGCTCTCTGGTCATGGTATATAATCCTTGTGATATGATGCTGTAATCTCTTTGCTAGTACTCTTATCTTCCTACTTATTAAATTATATATGCTTCATTTCCCATAACTCTTTGCTTCCAGACCTCAGTCACCATTAGGGAATACCACCAGTGTTAAGTCCCTTTCCACTTAGTTTTCCATTTGCTCCTTTCTTGATGACATTTGAGCTACCAAAACCCCATCCAATGCTTCAAGCCTGAAGAATGACATGCCTTTTCTTACCATCTGGGTGAGTGGAAAGTCACCAACCACAAATCTCCCAATATGACAAGAATCACTAGGGCTCACCATTTTCCCTGACACTCTTTACAGGCCTTATCATCAGCCCTGATAATATGTCCACCAAATACTTATATATAGCCATGTGATGCTCTTCTAAATCATAAAGACCCTTTAATGTATAGAACCCATGAGGTAGCCTCAAATTAGAATGTGAGCTCCTTGAGAGTAGAAACTATTTCATTTTTTCTTTTCATCCCCAAAGCTTAGCACAGTGTTTGTCACATTGTAGGTGCCTAAAAATGTTTTATTTTTCATTTATTCTCTCATGTATTCATCTATCCCCATATATGCCATATTCATAAACTCTGTTCCCTCTAAGTAGAATGCTCTTCCTTCCCCCCCCATATAGCCATCCAAATTTCGTCTATCCTTTAAAGCTAGAAGCAGCAGGATATCAAAGGGATTACTAAAAAAAAATTATGAAGAAAGGAGGAGGCCTAGCCATACCAATACTCTAAAGCAGTAAATCTCAAAACAAACTGATACTGACTAAGAAATATAAATAGTGGATCCATGGAATAGGTTAGTTTAGGTAATCAACCCACAATAGTTCATAACCATAGTGACCTAGTATATGATAAACCCAAGTTTCTAAACTGCTGAGGGAAGAATTCACTATTTGACAAAAACCACTTGGAAAAACAGCATGACAGAAATCCGGCATAGACCATCTACTCAAATCATACACCAAAATAAAGTCAAAATGGATGTTTGTTTTAAAAATAGTTATACCATAAACAAATTAGGGAGTCAAGGAAAAGTTTACCTGTCAGACTTAAGGAGAAGGGGAGAAATTGTGACCAAACAAGAAATGGAGAGCATAACAAAACGTGAAATCGATGACATTTGATTAGGAGTTAGTTAAAGTCCAAGCTCTGCCTCTAAAAGCTAGACACCTCTGACAGGTAATTTAGGTTCTGTGGACCTTAGTGTCTTCATTTGTAAAACAAAGTAGTTGGCCTATTTTGATCTCTAAACTTTCCCACCCACTCTAGTAATCATGATTCTAAGACTAACATGAAAACTTCTCTAACTACTCTAATCTACAAATATCTTTCCCTCCATTAAGCTTGTATTGAACTTTGAGTCAAAACTGTAACTCAGCATTCAATTATATAATTCTTTCATACTCTTCCCTCCCATCAACTAGATGGTTAGACACTTGAAGTTAAGGCTTATCTTGAATGGAAAGTACAACCACAACCACACACATATATGTGTGTGTGTGTGTGTATGTGTGTGTGTGTGAGTATGTGTATTTACCCAAATACAATTGGTTTATTATATATATATATATATATATATATATATACACACATATGTGTCTTTGTATATGTGTGTCTATATATAGGTACACACATATTTATAGTGGTACCCTGGTACTCATCATTAATTTGTTCCAGAAGGTGGGTTGAGTAACAAATGCATTTTTCCCATAAGGTATAATGCAAATTGAATTCATCCATTCCAAACACTCAGAAAATCCAGATTTTATAAGGCATTATATGCATTTTACTAAATAAACATTAATAATACATAGACATAAAAATAATTAGTTCCATAAAATACTTTTAACTGAACTTTACCTATATTGAGAGGAGTTTATGGTCTAAGGGGATGGTGGGAGAGGAAATATTATTGTCTGGAAGAGGAGTCCCCTTCCATATATTTTAGGGCAACTGCCCTTCGGGCATTCTTTCTCTTTCTCTTTTCTGTCCCTTGTCATCGCTCACTCCTGTTTGAGATTCACCAGGTGTTACCTTTACAAGAAACCTATCCAATGATGTCTGTTTTTTTTAACTGCATTTCAAAATTCCTCCAAAGCGAAAAAGAGTTTGGTCATGTAAAAAACTTACAATTTTGCTTGTTAAAGCTTTATCAGGGTGATACTTTTCAACATGGTTTTGCATTTTACATATTTTGCACACATTTCCTTGATTTAGGAAGGGAAGACACATTCTTTTGACTCCTCCTCACCTGAAGAAAACTACACACACACACACACACACACACACACACACACACACACAACTTGCCACCTATTCTTTATGCTCCTGAACTAATATGTGATCCTTTATTTCAGGTGGAGTGGGAATATACTTCCTGAGATCACAATGCCAATAAATTCTAGCAAGCTTTTTAAGTGCCAATCAAATGTCAAATACTGTGAAAATGTTTTCCTTATCAAAATGTCTTGAATACCAAATTCAGTGAGTTCTGAAACCATCAAGTATCAAGGTTTGGTTTGTATATACATACACACACACACACACACACACACACACACACACACACACATACATCCTCCTGAGTTCAGATCAGGTTCCATACATTTACTAGGTGTATTTAACCTTGTTTGCCTAACTCTATAAAATGAGCTGGAGAAGATGACAAAGCATTTCAATATCTTTGCCAAGAAAATTCCAAATGACAAAATATTAGAAAACAAATAGTAAGAAATTGAATAAGCATGTAATCTGGGGCAAAAATAAAAGTGTATGTTAAAAATTAAACTCCAAATGGGGTCATTGAAGAATCTGACCTGACTCAAACAACTGAACAACAAAATCAAACATATATATATATATATATATATATATATATATAGAGAGAGAGAGAGAGAGAGAGAGAGAGAGAGAGAGAGAGAGAGAGAGCCTGATGTAAGCATCCATCTAAACCTTGTACCAAGCAAGAGCACCTCTAGGACATATAAATGTTCCCTGAGTAAGCATAACCCACCAGGTAGATTTGTGTTTATTGTTACTTTTTGCGCTAATTTTAGAACCAATCATTTGTTAAACTGTAATAATGAGGGAAATGACTCTCAGTGTTCCAATAAGTTAACTTGCAGTTGAACTTTTGAAAGAATTCAATTCAGTTCAACATTTATTAAGCATCTACTATATACTGAAAGCACTGCTAAGTCTAAGTGACAACAAAAACAAAAACAAGTCTGTCCTCAAGAAGCTTTCCTCCTACTGAGCAATACAATATACAAAAAGAATTTTGACTCTTTTCTAAACATTCTTTGATCTCTGAACTCACACTCCAAGTACCAGGTCTCTTGCTCCTTGAATTCAAAAACTGATTCCTTTCTCTTTCCTCTTCTACTATTACCATGGTAACTGGATCTTTATTCCTGACATCCGCACACTCCATATGATTATAAGAACATATTTGCTAAGATTTACAAGTGGAGAGGAAATATGTAAATTCAAAGATGATACAAGAGCAAATCAAAGTACATAGGCTCATCCTCGAAGACCTTAAACTATTCTAACAACAGGCCTAATTTGACTTATCATGATGCCCTAGGGACTGGAGTGTTTGCTTCCCTAAAGCCTGGATATGCCAGATCAATCTCATTCTAGAATCTCAGGCTCACTCTCAGCTGAAGATGATGCAGGATTTATTGCTCTGCTTCTGTCAATATGTTCTGCCCATATGTTATCTATATTAATATGCTCTACCCAGAGATTCACTTACTGTTAACTAGAACCAGTTAGGTCAGTGGTATAAAATGTTTTGCAGATAGGTTCCCAAATACAGAGGAATCAGACAAAAATGCAACTGAGAAATACTTGACAAAATAAATAAAAATGCAACAAAAGAGTTAACATTACATTTTAAAACTAAATCAGTATGTTACCCTCAAGGATCCTTATGTCTGAATCACTAGCCCCAGTTTCTATTTATTTGAGTTTGACACCACTGAGGTAGGTAATGCAATTAATGATCTGGTCTTGGAATTAGAAATATAATTCTTATCAATTCTGGATCTTCTCTTCTGTTGATTATCCCCAATTTATACTGAATACAACTCAAAACTCAAAACTGAATGAAGACTCCTGGGACACTGTATCTATGTGTGTAGAATGTATAAGAGGGACTGGTAGGTGACTCTGTGGATGGATAGTCAGGCCTAGAGACAGGAGATGCTGCATTCAATTCTGGCCTCAGATACTTATTAGTTGGGTGACCCTGGACAAGTCATTTAATTTGACTAATGCCCAATTACCTAGTTTTTATTGCTCTTAAACCTTGGAACTAATACTCGGTATAGATTCTAAGGCTGAAAGTGAGGTGTTTGTTTTTTATTTTAAAGAATACATAAAAAAGGATTGCCTTGCCACAGTGAGGGCCCAATTGAGATAATGTAACAAGTATGTAATAGACCCAGTCAGAAAAATTTCATGATTTTTGTCCAGCTTCATTGAGCAGCACATTAGTTTGAATGAATTCAACAGATCATGGAAACAATCCAAACCTGAAGCAAGGCAAAATCAGAGCTAGAAATCAACAGCAAGAAACTCAAGAGATGAAGAATAAAGTTGATATGGTTTATTAAAGAATCAAATGGAGAAAGAAGGAAAATATGTAATACACAGAGGTGATGGCCCAGGGAAAAAACCAAAAATCTGGATTAAAAAGATAAGAATGAAGAACAGGGATTTTGAGTTTCAAAGCAATAAAATATGGAATTGCAACAAATTGTGATCAGGGAAGGGAATTTCAGAGTCCATTAACTTGAAAGGAGAACATAGGTGAATGATGATAAGACCATTAGAACATCACCTCTCTGTGTAACTGATTTGAATGAAGTGATTGCTCTAATCTCTCTGCTTCCAAACCCTTCCTTTTATATAGAGTCCTTGCAACATGACCAAATCTCTCCAAAATGGCTTTGGTAAAGACCTTTTTTGGACTCAGTAATGATTGATTGATTGATTGATTCAATAAGAGGGTGAGGTAATCATTGGATCCTCACTCTTACAGTGATAAGTACTATGGGAGTGATAGAGGCTAATTCTCTACCTTCAAATATTTATTGAATAAATTATATTATACTTACTAAATGAATAACATTCACTTTCAAGAGAAGAATAAGTAAATTCTAATACAATTGCTTTGTCAAAACATTTTAATGGGAGGGAACATTTTGTTTTTCCCATCTAGTCCTTTTCTAATACTCTGCTTCTCTGCTTTAGTGTCTTATTTTAATATGCATATCAGGCCCTTATTTATCTTTCTTTTGTGAAAAGAGCTTTATTGTTACAAATAGAGGCCATGCCTCTAAAATGAAATTAAGAGAAAGAAATGTGTGTATGTATATATGTGTGAATATATATACTCAAATGTGTATATATGAATATGTATATTCACATTCATATGTATACATATGATATATATATACATATATATACCCACCAAAATAAATTCATAACAAATCAACAAGCATTTAGTAATCACAATTTGTTTGCCAGGCATAATGCTAAGTCTTGATAATAAAAATAAAAGCAAAAAGAAAGCCAATTCTTGTGCTCAAAGAGATTACATTATAATAGGAGGATGTCAACACAAAAAAGAAAACTGAAAAATTAGGGTAAGCTGTCCACATGGTGACATATTAGAAAAATTCATAGAATCAGTAGTAAAAATGGGAATAAAGTCAAAGAAGCTTCTTCAAAACAAAGGATCCACAAGGAACTCACTAGAGGAAGAAGTCATGGAGTCAGAAGGATGAGAAGTTTCCAGAGTATAATGAAGGGTGAGCCAAGATGGTAGCTTAGAACCATCAAAAACTCTAGCTCTATCTGACAATTCTTCTATACTAAAATTTGTAACACCCTTCAAAGAAAGCAGAAACCCAAACCCAAGAAGGAGAAGAGGTCACAGGACTCTCCTGCTGAAAACAACTGAAAGGTGAGCACAGAGAAGCTATTTTCAGGCTGGCTGAACATCCTGCCCTATACACCATGCTGAAACCTGCAATAAGACCAGGCTGGCCCCAGGCAGAGAAAACATCCAGGGAAGATTGCCTCTGACCCACCACAGAAGGTCAAGGGCTCTGAGAATAGCTCCCAGAGAGAAAGTTGGAGGGGGCCACCTGGCTAGACACCATCAGCCTTCTGGCCACAGTTAAAAATTTGCCCTGGGAAGGCTAGCCCAGCAGGTTAACACATCCAGTTGAACCTAGTATACCATCAGAGAATTGAGAAAAGAATATTCAGCCTCAGGACTTAGCAGCTCAGACACTTTGGTTCAGTAAATCAGCATAGGGGCAAGTTTAGAGTCCATAAGGTGAGGAAAATAAATGCATACATATATACATACATAGGTGAATAAATGTAAATAAATAAATGTAAATAAAATAAGTAAACAAGAGAAAAATAAGAAAGCTACAATTGAGAAAGCTTCTATGGGGAAAAGGACCAAATGGAAGAGGATGAGATGCAGGGAACAGTAAGCAAAGTTTCAAAAAACCAGAGAGCTGGATGTAGGCTCTGGACGGGCTTAAAAGGGAATTTTATATTTAAAAATACCAGTTAAAGAAAAACAGCAAAAGGAAAATAGCAGCCTAAAAAGCAAAATAGGTCATCTAGGAACAGAGGCACAAACATTGAAAGCCAGAATTGACCTGCTAGTAAATGATGCAAAAAAAAAATCAGAAGAAGTGAAGAATGACTTAAAAGGAAGAATGGACTAAAAGGAAAAGGAGAACCAAAAAGTCACAGAAGAAATTCAATTTTAAAAAATTAAAATCAGGCAATTAGAAGTTAATGACTTCACAACACAACAAGAAACAATAAAACAAAATCAAATTAATGAAAAAATTAAAGATAATATGAGATACCTCATTGATAAAACAACTAACCTGGAAAGTAAATCAAGGAAAGACAATTTAAGAATTATTGGACTTCCCAAAGGTCATGACCAAAAAAAAAAAAAATCCTAGACATCATTCTATAGGAAATTATCCAAGAAAACTTCCCTGATATTCTTGTATAAGAGGGTAAAATAGAGATTAAAAGAATCCACAGAACACTTCCTGCATTAAATCCCCAAATGACAATTCTATAGCCAAGCTCAAGAACTTCCAGCCCAAAGAGAAGATACTACAAACTGCTGGAAAGAAACAATTCAGATATCATGGAGCCTCAGTCAGGATTATACAGGATCTGGCAGCATCTGCACTGATGGATTAGCAGGCATGAAATATCATATTCCAGAAATCAAGGAAACTAGGTCTATAACCAAGAATCAACCACCCAGAAAAACTGAGTACATTGACTTAAACAAAAAATGTCATGCCCAAATACAGAATTCAAGAGAATCACAAAAAAGATAAATAAGAAAAAGAAAGAAATATAAGGGCTTCAATAAGGTCAAATGACATGTATTCCTATATGGAAAAATGATATCTCTAACTCTTAAATATTATTATAATTATCATAGTAGCTAGAAGAAATATACATAGAGGGTGCAGTGGTAAGCTATATAGCTTACATATATATATATGTATATATATATATATATATAAAGTGGTGGTAAAAAAGAGGATAATACTAAGAGAAAAGGGGTCCCATGGGGTAAAATATATTTCATAAGGAAAATGTGGGGGGAGAGATAAAATCAATACAATGGAAGGGAGGAAGAGGTTGGCAACAGGTAACACACCTTACACTGACTGGAATTGACTCAGAGAGGAAAAAACAGTCAGATACATTGGTGTATAGAATTATCTCTTGCCCAATAGAGATATAGAAGGGTAATAAGAAAAAGGGTGGTGGGGAGGTGAGTAATGCTTGGGAGGGAGAGGTTGGGGGGGCATTCAAAAGGCCCTATAGTAAGAGAGAAATAATAATAAGGGAGATGGTGGGAAGGGGAGTAATGTAAGGAAGGGGAAAGGGAGGAGACTACCTAAAAACAAAACACTGGAGGGGAGGGTAAGAGGGAAAAGAAAAAGGTTAGGATTAAAAGAGGAAGTCAAAATGGAGGGGAATAAGAAACAGTAATCATAACTGTGAATATGAATGTGAATGCAAATTCATCCATAAAACTGAAGCAGATAATAGGCTGGAACAGAATCTATTGGACTGCAACTGAGACAAAGAAGGCAGGAGCAGCAATCATGATCTCAGACTAAGCGAAGCTAAAGTAAAAATTGATTTAATTAAAATAGATAAAGAAGGTAATTATAAAAGGCAGTGTAAGTAATGAAGAAATATTACTGAACATATATACACCAAATGATATAACATCCAGATTCTTAAAGGAGAAACTAAAGGAGTTTAAGGAAGAAATAGATAGTAAAACCAAATAAGTGGTAGACCGCAATCAATCTCCCCCAATCAGAACTATATAAATCAAACCAATAAAAGAAAAAAGAAGGGAAGTGAATGAAAGTTAGAAAAATTAGAGCTAATACATATGTGGAGAAAATTGAATGGGAATAAAAAGGAATATACCTTCTTTTCATCAGCACTGGGTACATATACAAAGATTGACTATGTACTAGGGCATAAAAACATTTCAAACAAATGTAGGAAAGCAGAAATTTTCAGATAATGTGATAAAAATCATAATTAATAAAGGCTCATGGAAAGGCAAATTTAAAATTAATTGGAAGCTAAATAATCTAATCTAATCTAATTCTTCAAAACTGGTGGATCAAAGAAAAAAAATCATAGAAACAATTACTGATTTCATTGAAAAGAATGATAATGAGGAGAAAACATATCAAAAATATATGGGTTGCAGCCAAAGTAGTACTCAGGGGATAATTTATATCCCTGAGTGCCTATATCAACAAAATAGAAAGGGAAGAGATCAATGAATTGGGCATGCAAATTATAAAGCTAGAATGAGAACAATTAAAAAATCTCAGATAAAAACTAAATTGAAAATCCTAAAAAAATCAAAGGGAAATCAATAAAATTGAAATAAAAGCACCATTGAACTAATAAATAGGACTAGGAGCTGGTACTCTGAGTAGGCAGAAGCAGAGACAGGAAAGGAATTCTATTTTTAAAAATAAATAGATAAGAACACTAATTTATTTCATAGAATACTGTCATAGATTTAACAAATAAATTTATTAATTCTGCTCCCATAAAAATACATCAAGTAAAATAAAAAACCTGGAAAAATCAGAAATTTTAATATGTAAAAAAAAAACCCTAACAAGTGGGAGGCAGAGCGCAAAATATGGAAGAAAGTCAAAATTCATTGGGGAAGGAATGACACCAGAACATGCCCAAGTCTATTTTGGGATTCTAGTACCTGGAACTGAGCTGGTTTAAGTTCACTTTTCTGTTCCCAGAAAATCCCAGTCAATCAAGAAATGTGACCTTTTGGCAGGTTTCTGTTGCTGTGATCATACTAATATATAATCTTTTCATCTATGATGTAAGTGGTAGAAATGTAAGGGGTTATATAAAAGGTTGGATTGGATTATTCAAGAGTAGGGTTGTCAGGAATTTTATGAAATTCCAAAGAGATTTATTTTAACAATTTATTTATAAAATATAGAAAGAGTGAAAGTAAGAAAATCAGAGAGAGGATAGGGTAAAATATCTAGCCCACCAAGTATTTTGCTCTGCCCCAGGCTCAACCCAGGCAGGGTTAATTAGTCCTCAACTGGAGGGGCCTTGGCCTTGAGCTGAGTACCTGGGGATGCAGGGAGAATCTCTCAAGAGAGTAGGTCTCTACTGAGGCTAGTCCCTTCAGTAAATCCAGGAAAGATGTCAGCCTTTTTCATTCATCCCACTTGGTAGTTTTAAGGAAAGTAGAAGAAGCCTGAGATGCTCAGTCAGAGCTCCTCCAAAGTCAAGGGAAGTCGAAAGACTGAAGACCTCTTCACAAGTTCTTGGCATTTTTTAAGATCATTCCTTTTTCATCACTTCCTATGACTTTCCTTCACTTTATATGTACCAATTACAGCTAACGCTTTGCTTAGGACTCTCTGGGGGCAGTCAGTCGATTCTGATTTGTCACCCACTATCACACATTTGGGTCAAAGACCTCCCCCACTCATGTATAAGTGGAGTGTTTACACTTTTGGTGATTAAATCTAAAAATGGGCAGGGGAGAGTTAATTTAATCTTCACAATCAGGGAAGAGTTAATTTCATTTTCACAATCAGGAGAGAGTTCATTTAATCTTCACAATTCAACCACCATAGCTCCTTCTCTTGTCTACAGCAGTGGTATTAAACTCAAATATAAACAAGACCCACTAAATGTTACATAAGGATCTTTTCTGCATCATATTGGCTTAGAAAACCACATAATATTTTCTATGTTCTATTTTATTTTCATTTATTTTATTAAATATTTCTCACTCATATTTTAAATCTCCTTGGACCACCCTCAGGAATATTGTAGGCAACCATAAAGCCTTATGTTTGACATCTCAGCATTAACGATGAGAATTAATGGTCTCTGTAGCAAGATCCCAACCTGTAGGACAGGAAAGGTAACAGACAGAATAAACATGTTAATCCTTACCTTTCCACACTAGCAGAAGAGGCCCAATACAGGACCATCCAGCATATATGTTAACCAATACAAAAGCTAATAATGATGGGGGGTTTTCCCAGTGGCTGTGGTAATAAGAGAATCATTATAGGCTATATCATTATAGGACAAATTTGTAGGGAAAGTGTAAACCCACCTTAGACCAGGCCCCTTAGAAATGGCAAAACTGAGTATTTTCTTTTCTTTTTAAATTTATTTATTTAATTAATCAATTTAGAATATTTTTCCATGGTTACATGATTCATGTTCTTTCCTTCCCCTCTTGCCTCCCCCCTCCCAGAGCCAACGAGCAATTTCACCAGGTTTTGTATGTATTATTGTTCAAAATCTGTTTCCATATTATTAATATTTGCACTAAAATTGATCATTTAGAATCAATATTCCAGTCAAACAATGTGATCAATCATATGTTTTTCTTCTGCATTTCTGCTCCTACAGTTCTTTCTCTGGATGTGTATAATGTTCTTTCTCATAAGTCCCTCAGAATTCTTCTGGATCATTACATTGCTGCTAATAGAGAAGTCCATTACATTCAATTGTACCACGGTGTATCTATCAGTCTCTATGTATAATGTTCTCCTGCTTCTGCTCCTTTCACTTTGCATCAATTTCTGTAGGTCATTCCAGTTCTCATGGAATTCCTCCAGTTCATTATTCCTTTGAGCACAATAATATTCCATTACCATCAGATACCACAATTTGTGTAGTCAAATGGCACCCCCTTATTTTCCAATTTTTTGCCACCACAAAGAGTGTGGCTATATTTTTGTACACATATTTTTTCCTTATTATCTCTTTGAATTACAAACCCAGCAGTGGTATGGCTGGATTAAAGGGCAGGCAGTCTTTTAAAGCCCTTTGGGCATAGTTCCAAATTACCTTCCAGAATGGTTGGACCAGCAGTGCATTAGTGTCCCAATTTTGTCATATCCCCTCCAAAATTTATTACTTTCCTTTGCTATCATATTAGCCAATCTGTTAGGTATGAGGTGGTACCTCAGAGTTGTTTTAATTTGCATTTCCCCAATTATAAGAGATTTAGAACACTTTTTCATGTGCTTATTGATAGTTTTCATTTATCTGAAAGCTGCCCATTCATATCTCTTGATCATTTATCAATTGAGGAATGACTTGATTTTTTGTACAATTGATTTAGCTCCTTATAAAATTTGAGATATTAGACCTTTGTCAGAGCTTTTTGTTTTAAAGATTCCCCTCCAATATATTTCTTCCCTTCTAATTTTGGTTGCATTGGTTTTGTTTGTACAAAACCATTTTAATTTAATGTAATCAAAATTATTAATTTTACATTTTGTAATATTTTCTAGCTCTTGCTTGGTCTTAAATTCTTTCCTTTCCCATAGATCTGGCAGGTAAACTATTCTAAGTTCACGTAATTTACGTATGGTTTCCTTCTTTATATATACGTCATTTACCCATTCTGAATTTATCTTGATATATGGTATGAGATGTTGATCTAAACCTAATCTCTATCATACTGTTTTCCAATTTTCTCAGCAGTTATTGTCAAACAGTGAGTTCTTTTCCCAAAAGCTGGGATCTTTGGGTTTATCATATACTATTTTGCCCCATTAATATTATACATTTATGTCAAATCTATTCTATTGATCCTCCCTTCTGTCTCTTAGCCAGTACCATGTTGTTTTGATGATCACTACTTTATAGTACAGTTTATGATCTGGTACTGCTAGACTCCCATTTTTCACATTTTTTTTTCATTTGTTCCCTTGATATGCTTAATCTTTTGTTCTTCCAAATGAACTTTATTATAATTTTTTCTAATTCAATAAAAAAGGTTCTTAGTAATTTAATAGGTATGGGATTGAACAAGTAAATTAATTTGGGTAGGATTGTCATTTTATTATATTAGCTAGTCTAACCCATGAGCAATTAAGGTTCTTCCAATTATTTAAATCTAGTTTTAATTGTGTGGAAAATTTTGTATTGGGTTCATATAATTCCTGTGTTTATTTTGGCAAATAGATTCCTAAACGTTTTATATTGTCTAGGGTGGTTTTAAGGGGAATTTCTCTTTCTAATTCTTGCTGCTGAGATGTGTTGGAGGTTTATAGAAATGCTGATGACTTATGCGGGTTTATTTTGTATCCTGCAACTTTGCTAAAGTTGTTAATTATTTCCACTAATGTTTTAGTTGAGTCCCTAGGATTCTTTAAGTAGACCATCATATCATCTGCAAAGAGTAATAGTTCAGTTCCTCATTGCTCATCCTTCTTTTTAAAAAAATAGTAATAAAAACCCTTACCTTCTTTCTAAGATTTGATTTAAGTTTTGATTTCAAGGCAGAACACTAAAAGCTAATAAGGGCTAGGCAAATGAGATTAAGTGAACTTGCCAGGGTCACACAGGTAGGAAGTGTCTGATGTCCAATTTGAACCCAGGACCTCCCATTGCCAGTCCTGCCTCTCCATACACTGAAACACCCACCTGCCCCTTATTACTTCTTGAAAGTATAATAAAGATTGTCAGGTTCTGAAACACAAATTGAGAGACTGTTTATCTACACCTACCTCTGCCATTCATCCTCTGAATATTCCTAAGCAAATCATTTACACATCATAGGCATTTTGATTTTTCAACTCAATAAACATTTAAGTAACACTGACCACCCTCACCCTATTGCCTTAAAGCCATGTATATTGCATTTCTCTGCACCCCAGCATTCTCTGGTAACCTTAAAGGAATTGAAGAGTGCCTGGACTTTGCAAATGGCTCCAACCACCGACAATATTGTCTCCTCAGTTGCAGGGAATGATCCCCAAGCCTCAGTTTCCTTTAGCCACTAACAGATCAGGTTTTATGCAGAAATATTTACTTCCAAATTTAAAATATAAAAATACAAACTAGTTCTCCCAATACAAATGAGGCACAGTCTCCCTTCCTATTGAACCACCTCTGAGAAGGGAAAAGGATTGAGTTCATAGTTTAATTCAGTTCCCATAAATTACACATGTCCAGTTCCATGTCCAATAACCTCCTTCAGGCTCAAGTCCCAGTACATTGTCTTCTCTGCCAGGATATCTTGGCTATGAGGTCAAGCACCACGGTTCAATCTCCCAGATCAGGTCTGGCAGGTTGCAGCCTGCATCAGATACTCAGAACAAACAACATGGAACAGGAAAAAACAGCCCCCCAAGACTATTTCTTGAAGCAGAGGTAAAGGAAGAATACATGGCAGAAGGAAGTCCTTTCCCTCTCACTGGTTTAGTTCATGGTGCCCACACTGTGGGTGAGCTAGGTACAGCAGGAAAGCAAAAGGTCCCAGAAAGAGAGGCAGAAAAGAAGACACTAAATTAGTCTCAAAAGTTCTGAAGGTGTAACTTGTTCTAGGTAGGCAGCCAGTCAAAGCAGTCTATATCCACTCATGTGATAGAGGATGCAGAGATCTCCATGTTAGATAGCCTGTATATGTTCAGACATGGCTGAAGTATAAGTATTAATTATTCATTATATATATATATAAACACATAAATCATATCTTTTGCTCTTGCTGAACAATCTTTTATATTTGAAATTATGGGGAAATTGAATAAGGCTATTGTTATAGGTTATATAAATTTCTGACTTGGAAAGTAGTTATGAGTGTATCTAATATGCAGAGCATAAGATTAAAAAAGAACAAATTTAATATAAATGCTATGCACTGCTAAAACTGTGCTTTAGAAATCTCTCTAAGACTAGACAGGCAATAACCTAGAAACTCAGAGATTATAATCCTTATTTAACCTTCAGCAGTGACTTGTTTGGCCTTAGATGAGACACTTAAGTAGTTTTCCAATTTGGGAAATGGAAGTAATCTTCCAAGCCTGCCTACCTGAATACCATGAAGAATAATGAATAAAAATAACTGTAAAGGACTGGTTTCTGGACATTAAATGATAACTGCTGACATCTGATTCTATTAATGTTAAACGAATGAGTTTTCCCAAATGGTCATCACTACCATTTGCAAAGTGGAGGGGTAGAGGAGTTGGTGAATGGGGAAGATGGAAAGTGTGTAATCTGCTTTTGATGAACAAGTTGGAGGGATTTTTTTTAGATACTAGGGCAAAACAAGGTTTTTCCTTTTGTGAATTGAATAAGTGTCTGTATGTGTTTTACTTACATTGCAAATTTATCTCTATTCTTTTCATTGACACGGATATCATTATGGGACCACGTAAGCTACATAAGGAAAATGGATTGTCAGAACATGCCAATGCACCTATTTTTGGTGACATGGCACATTCATACGTTTTTGATTACCAGAGGTTTGATAGCACTCTTTACTAAGCAAATTAATTTTGGTACATTCTATCCAAGAGATTTTATTTAGTGTAAGAACATGCCAACTGGAGTAAATCTGAATGGTGGCTTAAGTGGTTAATCCTTTGACTCATTTTACAATGTAGCAAATTTTCTAATTCCTCCCCCATGGGTTGTACCTGTCCATAGCATGTTATATTCATTTAAAGTTGGTTAAGGAAGAAAGGTAGCATGACATAGGAAGATGTATATTCAAATTCTGACTGCCATTTAACTGTGTAACTTAAGCAAGTTGCTTAATTCCTCTGGCCTCAGTTTCCTTACCCAGAAAATGAGATTATATTAGATAACCTTTGAAGTTCCTTCCAGCTCTGAGTCTGTGAAATATTTTCATTTCAACCTGTGATTTCATTGGCTTCCTTCAGAAGATATTACAAGTTGCCAGTGGCACAAACTTGTGACTTATTCCTGGCCACATAAGTAATATGTATAAGAGGAAAGGTACTATATTCACTAGGCCATATTGTTTTCCATTTTGCCAACCAATAATAATGAGTTCTTATTTTTGCCCTATTTGCTAGGCCATCCAGGAGTGAGGTAAAGTAAACTTAATGTAAAATAAAGTTACCCAGGTGAGATATATTTCTCTCCATTTGGGTGGAAAGAAATCAGCTCATGGAGAAACATGAATAATTATTTCTAGACTTTTACCCACTCTCTTCCAAAGAGTAGCTCTGATTCCTGCCAGAAGATTGGGGAGACTAGCTGCACACCTCTCCTAGGAGACGGGGTACCAAATAGAACAAATATTTGTCTATTTGCTATTCTGCCTCATTATCATTATTAAAAGAAACAGAAAAAATACTTAGTCTAGTAATAAATTGGAATTTCTTTCTCCTTTCCCAGGAGGTTATTTTTTTAGATATAAAAATCCATAAACATTTCTTGTAGTCTAGGTTTTCCTGGTCTTCTTGTGATACTCAAATTGCCAGTCTTGGAACAAATGAAGAGCAAATGTATAAGTCATGTGTATTTTTAGTGAATATCTTGATCACATCTTTAGCTTCAATTTCATTTCATAGTTCAGTGCTAGGCCATCCAGGAGTAATGTAAGATAAGCATTTGTTGCTTGTGTGAGTTATATTTTCCTCCACTTGGGTGGAAAGAATTCAGCTCATAGAGAAACATAAATAGTTATTTCTAAACTTTCACCCACCCTCTTCCAAAGAATGGCTTTCATTTCTGCCAGGAGGGGAACCAGACTGCTCTGCTTTCCTAGGAGAGGGGATATCAGAATAGAAATATATCTAGCCTCCTAAATATCATCCATATCACTAAAACTCAATATTTCATGATTTTTGACTCCCTGTCCCACCAAATATCAGTTAAGCAAAGATCATTGCACGCAGTAAATAAAGCCATTTATATATACATGCTAAAAAAATTATAAAGATGAGAATATAATCAGACCATACACAATACACATCATGAAAGAGGTCTCTCATGGAGAGCAAGAAAGCTCAGCTCAATAAAAAAGAATTTTCATTATCCCTCAAGGATGGAAATTCTCCATCTTGTGATTGGATAATCAGGAAATACAGAGAGGACAGAGATTCCAGTTCTGGGATTCTTCACACTATCTTTCTCCCTCCAGGAATCTTCTATTCAAGAGAACCTGGAACCCCATGTGTCCTCTCTAGAAGCCAGGATCCAGGAAAATGAGCTCTCCTCTTTCAAGCTCTTACTAATTTTTCCCTTCATGTGGGCATTTAGCATTGAATAACCTTTCTTTCTACCATTGAGGAGAATCCTATGCAAATTCCTAGGGTCTACTGTCAGGTTACAGCAAAAATTACACAAGGTAATCTTTTCTTAAACAAAGAAATAATATAGCAACCTCTGTAAGTTTCCTTAAAAGCAACAGCTCTTTAACAGAGCACAAGTTTTAATTTTAAACTTTCTCAAAACCCAAGCAGAAAGAATGCTATATACATATCCTTTCACTGACAAAAACTGAGTCTCAGATATGGATCAGGTGCATTATCTAATCTATCAGTTAAATGCGTCATATGAAAAAGTAACAAAATAGACTAATTCTGGGAGATGAGTTTCCAAAAGAACAGTTTAATATTTTAGATATAACTTTATGGAGCTGTTCAGCAGAGCATAATTGATTTAACATTGATCTGACATATTTGATTCAAAAATATTGTATTTGCTTCCGCATCTAATATGTTTGGTTCAACAGGTAGCAACTCTGATTCAATATATTAAGTACATGATTTGATAGTGCATGTATTACTCATGGACACGCAGGATCTCATAGATGGAAATTGCAGGAGAAAAATACATTTATTGACATAGCAACAATGCAACATCAATTGGTTTCATAGTGGAAAGCAAAAAGTCACCAAGACTTGTTATTTTTACCTAGGCAAAAAACAAATTTTTAAGAAAAAGTAAGCAAAAAAGGAGGTGTCCAAAGTTACCTACACATTAGAAATATTAATAAATGTTTTTGGAAATGGAAATCTTTCTATATATATTTAATTTGTTCACTTCAATTTAAGTAAAAATACAAGGATGTGGAAATGTTTTGTTTAGGAATATTCAGGGGATGGATGGCAGAGTCAGGAGTAGATAAAAGGTCTCTCAATTTGTGTTGCAGAACTCTATATACCTGACAACATTTATTATACTTTAAAGAAGGATTAAGGGGCAACTAGTTAAGCCCAGTGGATAGAGAGACAGACTTGGAGACAGGAAGTCCTGGATTCAAATGTGGCTTCAGATACTTCCTCACTGTGTTACCCTAAGAAAGTCACTTAACTCCTATTGTATATCCTTTATACTCTTCTGCCCTGGAACCAATACATAGTATTGATTCTAAGGCAGAAGGTAAGGATTTTTAAAAAATACATTACTTTTTAGTTCTGAAAACCCCATAATTATCTTACTGGTTGAAAAGCCCCATTTTAGCATGTTTTATACCACTCCCATTCTCTCTACCTTCCATGTACTAATAAAATACCTGGTAGCATAGATTTTCCAATAATCATAGCCATACATAGATCATGGGCTGGGTGTGACACTTTCATATTCCCCACATTAACAGTATTTCCTCCTAACTGAAGCTGCTAAGTGGTACAATGGATAGGGCACAGAACCTAGAGTCCAGAAGACCTGAGTTCAAAGACAATCTCCAACAACCTCTTAGCTCTGTGACCCTACACAAGTCACTTAACCTCTCTTTGCCTCCATCTGCAGGATTGTTGGGAGGAGCTGATGAAATGAATATTAATTCATGAAGTGCTTAGCACAGGGCCTGTCCCACAGTAGGTGCTACATAAATTCTTATATAAATTCCTTTCCCAAAAAACCTTGGAATCATCCTTGACTTTTCTCTCTCACTTTCTACATGCATCGTGTTGGCAATGCTGTCACAGCATCCTCCACAGCATATCCATCACTCAATATCTACTAATCACTAAAATCCCAGGTGAGGCCCTCCGCACCAACCACAGACTATAATAGAAAGTGCACTAGACATGAAATCAAATCCTAGCTCTTTTACTTAGAGCAATACTCTGTGACCTTGGGCAAGTCAACCATGGACCTCAATTTCCTCATCTGGGAAAAAAGGTTCATAAGATCATTTGAGGAATGGATGATTCTAAAAGTCTTCAGTAGAAACCTGTATTTTATATTGCATTGTCCCTTACACATGGAATCAATATCTCTTTCATTCTATTGAAATTCCATACTGTTTTCATGTCTGAGTTCATGAACTAACTGTTCCATATAGACTTCCCTGAGTTCTCACAAAGAACCTTTCCTTTCCTGAAATTCTTATGGCATTTTTCCAGATACTTTACCTTCTGCCTTGCATCTTACTTATTCATGTTATTTCTTCTTTCTTTTTTAGTCCATAATAGTCTTCAGGGCAAGGATTCTGTCTTATCTTGAAAATTCTAAGGATATAAAAGCTTATTAAATGATTTAATTTAATAAGTGTTTATTAAATTAAATTGAATCCTTCCTCTAAAACATCATGTCTCTTCAGCCTCTTCTCTTCTTTCCCTACTACCAATCCCTTGTCTAAGTTCTGGTTATTTTACCTGACTTCTTTTTAGCATTGCTGCCTCTAGCTTCTTATCCCTGCTTCATATTAAACATTTGGAGAGATGGAGGATGAGAGGAAACTGTGAAACTCAGGTCTATGCCTTCTTTTACATAGAAAACTCCAAATGAGAACGTTTCTACTAAATAAAATCATGGGACAGCTAGGTGGCTGTAGAGTCCGGGGCTGGAGCACTCTTGGATCTAGTGGACAAAAAGACTCGAGTTAAAATTTGACCTCAGACACAGACTAGCTATGTGGCCCTGAACCAGTTACTAAACCCTGTTTGTCTCAGTGTCCAAATCTATAAAATGAGCTAGAGAAGGAAATGGCAAACCATCCCAGTGTCTTTGCCAAGAAAGCCCCAAATGGGGTCGTAAAATTCATCATTTAAGTCAGGGGTCCCCAAACTTTTTACACAGGGGGCCAGTTCACTGTCCCTCAGATCATTGGAGGGCTGGACTATAAAAAGAACTATGAACAAATCTGTATACTGCTGTCTGGGATAGCGGAGGCTGCAGCGCCAGCTGGGATGGGTCTGTCACACCTTGCAGAGGTCCAGCACTGCCACCACTATACCCGGCAGCAGTATACATTGTGTGGAATCTGCTCCCCCAGATCACCGCTCACCATGCTGACGTCTTCCATTGGGCAGCCACATAATGTCACCTCATTCTCGTTCAGAACAAGGCACCATACAAAGGATTATGTCACTGGAAGTAGTGCTGTACGTGAGCGACACCACACTTTGTGTCACCTCCACATCCAGTACTCCTCTCACTGACCACCAATGAAGGAGGTGCCCCTTCCGGAAGTGAGGTGGGGGTCAGATAAATGGACTCAGGGGGCCACATGTGGAATGCAGGCTGTAGTTTGGGGACCCCACGTTTAAAATTATAATGAATTAAGTTCAGCAACTGTTCTGCAACTTAGTTGCCTGGCTCACTAAGGGGCAAAGGATCTCTGCTAGAGTCACAGCCTGTAAAAGTCAGAGGTGGGATTTGAACCCCAATTTTCATAGAGATTTCAGTTCTATCTGCTACGCCAAGTTTTCTCATCCATATTCTTTATGTTAATTATATTGTAAATAATTGAACATTATCTCTATCCCATCTGGTAGCTCCCTATTTACTGGTGATTTCAAAGCTCTTTATCAGATCAGCTTACTTTATCTGTTGCCTCATAATACTATAACCTCCTTCTAGCCAAGCAAATCTCTTGTCTCCAAAGCATTTGTTCAAACTATGTCTAGTAAACATTTTCCTTCTTATTTCTGTCATATAATCTCTTCCCCCCCTTTTAAGTTACAGTTTAAATCTTCATAGAAACAAAGAACCTTAGAGCTGGGAGCAATCTCATATATCATTTAGTCCTATTTCTTTATTTGACAGATGAGGAAATTAAAGCCTGTACCTATGCTGCTAATTATTACCCAAGGTAAAGATAGAATGAATGTCTCTTTTCTACTTCCCACAATCTTTCATTCCAAGAGATTTTCCCTAGCTCTACCTCCCAAGCACTGTTATTTACATGCCCATTTTTTTTAAATAGAAAGGCTCACTTTGTAATATGTAAGTCTTTGTCATTGGGTGACAGGTGGAGCACGTGTGAACTCTTCAGGTTGAAAGAGTTGATACTAAGACTCTGGCTGAGGCAGCTAAGTGGTACATGGATGGAGCACTGAGTCTGAAATCAGGAAGACCTGACTGATTAGCTGTGTGACCCTGAGCAAATCACTTAACTTCTATTTGCCTCAATTTGCAAGGTTGTTGGGAGGATCAAATGAAATACTTCCCTCTACACACATTTTGAAAATGCTCAGCTCTATGGGTTTATCTTACCTCTTCTATAAAGCTGAAAACTACTTAAGGTAGAGTGCTATCTAGGCACTTAGTAAAAATAGTCTTTTTTTCCCTTTCTTGTTCTTATAAAGTATATATGCGTGTGATTTTCTGAATACATCTTTGTATGGTGACATGATTGTAGAATAAGATGAGCACCAAACAGTTTTCCCTGGATACAGTATTATATTTATAGTATTCTGGCTGCAATATTTTATTTGTTAAGTCCTCAAAACCAATTGAGAAGCCATTACAATAAAACAGATGAGAAATGATGAGAGTCTAAGTTATGGTTATGCCTCTGCAAAGGGAGGGGTTGGATGTTAGGGATGTAGAATTGACAAGACTTGGCAGATTGGATATTGGTGGTGAGCAAGAGTAGAGAGGCAAGAAAGTCTCCAAGGCTCTTGCCTCTCCCTTGTCTCCCCACCTTAGCCACCATCTCCACGTAACAGATCTGGGGCACTCTGAAGAAGGGTCAGGCTGGGGAAGAGAGGAATTGGTGAGAGCAATGAATACCTTTTCTGGACAAGTTGACTTTGAGTTCAAGCAATGCTTGAAATCAAGCACTTATTTAACCCCATGGTAGGAGATGAAGATACAAAGGGGAAAATGAACTCCTTACAAGGACCTTACATTTCTATTGGGGAAAACAATGTGCTCAGGAGATATTCAGTAGAGTATTATCAGTGTGCAAGTGGAATTCAGGACAGAGATTGAAGCTGCATATACAGATCTGGGAACCATTCACATAGAGATGACACTTGAGCCCTTAGAAACTGATGACTCCTCTACGACAGAATGTGTAGAAATAGAAAAAAAAGGAATACTGATAATAAAGGAAAAGAGATAGATGATGATGATCCAATAAAGTAGACAGACAAAAAGCAGTCAAACAAAAAGGTGGAGAATCCAGCAGGAGCAAAGTTTGTTCAAAGGAAGATGGAATCACCGATATAAAAAAATCACAGAAATGTCACATAGAAAGTAGACTAAAAAAGAAATTTTAAAAGCTGAGATCATTGGTAACCTTGGAGAGAAAAATCTCAGTTATATATGATCAAAAGTAAAGTTATAAAGGACTGAGCACGAGTGAGTGGCATAGAAGTAGAAGTAACAAATGTAGACAGTTCCTTTTAGGAGTTTTGCCAGTGCAGGAAAAGGTCTGATTGATATTCATTCAATCAAGTCACCCTGCTCCACTTAAAGTAGGGGATAAGATGAGTATATTTTGAAGATGGCCCAGATATGGTGATGATGAGACTTATGATATAAATATATCCATGGATGGCTGAGGTACAGCAAAGCTATATAGATCACAGATATTGAGAGGATTGATAAGCAGAGGATGTGTGGGAGTGGAGTGATATGTATATTGATGTCTCTAAAAATAAAGGAAAGAGACAGCTAGGTAGCACAATGAAGAGAGTGCCAGTACAGGAGATGGAAGAATCTGCATTCAAATATGGCCTCAGATCCTTCCTGGCTGTGTGACCCCTTAATCCTGATTGTCTAGTCCATGCTGCTCTTCTGTCTTAGAATTAATATTTACACAGAAATAAGGTTTTAAAAAAATAAAGACAAAGCCTGGGTTAGAGTAAAACACAGTGGAGTAATGTACTAAAGCCCTTAGGGATAATCCTGGGAACCCATTAATAGCAATAGGCTTCTGTATTAGGCGCTATTTCTATTTACTCATTCAGTGTTTTGCCCGAATGTAATTTTAGCCTCCTTGAGGGTAAGGACTATTTCATGTCTTTATTTGTATTGTAATTTCCTAGTACAGTGCCTTCCAAATAGTAAGCACTCCATATAGTCTTGTTGAATTAATTATTGAATCAAAAATGATGAGTGAGCCACAGTGGAGAGGTTGTTAACTGATACTGGCAGGAGGAAAGTATAGAAGAGTTAGCCTGGGGAAAGATAGACAGTGATGCAGCATCTTCCAAAGACATCCATGAGTCCAAGAAATTTGACAGGAGAACCTGAGGACAAAGAGGAGATTGGAGATGAAGGCAAGTTAATTAAATTCATTAAGATTGAGTAGTAGTTGCAAAAACAAAACTATTACAGCTAAAATTAGAAGGGAAATTTACCTGGGGAAAAAAATCCCTGCTTTCAAGTTTCTCTGATTAAGATCTCATTTCCAAATTACATGGGGAAATGATTGAAATTTGTAAAACTAAGAGCTATTCCCCAACCTATCAACAACCATACAGGAAAAAAAAAAACTACTTCAAATCCTTAATACAAAATTGTTATAATTTAACAGCAACACTAAGGTTTTGCCTCGCACCCATCAGTTTGAAAAGATCATCATAAAAGGAAAATAACATGTTAGAGGGGCTTTGTGGACAGGCACAATAATGCATTGCTTGGTGGAAAAGTGGACCAAGCCTGGAGTCAGGAAACTCTTAAGTTCAAATCCATCCTCACACCTTGAGCAAGGTATTTAACCCTCTTTACCTCAGCTTATAAAATGAGCTGAAAATAAAATGGCAAACCATTCTAGTATCTTTGCCAGATCAACAGTGGTCACTAAGATTCTGATATTACTAAAATGACTAAACAACAAATAGCTTTAATTGGTCTAGTTATTCTGGAAAGCAATTTAGAATGTCAACAACAAAGTTACTAAGGTGTATATATAGCCTTTGGTTCAGTTATACCACTATTCAGTCATCCTACCAAGAAATCAAAGAAATATGAAGACTAACAATACATAGAGAAATATTCATAGCAACTTTTTACTGTGGCAAAAAAACCCTAGAAACTAAGGGAGTACCCCTCATTTGAAGAATGGCTAAACAAATTATAGCATGTGGATAAGATAGAATACTATAGTGGAGTAAAAAATGGAGAAAAAATACTTTCAAAGAAACTTTTGAAAACTTGTACAAATCAATATTGAGTGAAATAAGCAGAATGAAGAGAACAATTTCTGCAATAATAACATTTCAAAGACAGCTTTGAAAGATTCAAGAACTGATCAGTTCAATGACCAGCTACAATTTCAAGGGACTGATGATGTGGCCAGTTGTTGTACCAGAGAGGTGACAGATTCAAGATGTAAAAGAAAATATATTTTTGCTCATAATCACAGTGTGGGAAACTTTTGGGTTTGCTATTAGTATTTGTTACAATAGTTTGTATCCCTTTTTAATTATTTTTCCATTTGGAATGTGAGGGGGAAAAAACAAAATGAATGCTTTTTTTTTCCTACCCCCCAACAAAAAAAGTAGGAGTTTCACAGGACAGCATGGAAAGGGGTTAGAGAGTAGTAAGATTGAGCAATATGAAATAAGAATGAGAAATGGAAGTAGCATAAAGGAACTTTCACCTCAGAAGACATTGACTCGAAACTGACTCCATTAAAGGGAACAAGAGGAAGAAATGTGCCAACTCCAGATATCCTCCAAATTACATCAATCTATGCTTTAATACTTAAGTAACTTCAATGCAATGATGAGCATGAATTGTTGAGAAAGGACACCAAAATATATTAGAAAATATGGTTCAAAAATAAAAAACGAGAACAGTCAAAGGCTTGTAGATCATACCTTATTCTTATGTACTATTAATACTTTCTTTAAGGAGAGGATCAGAAAGTCTTAGACATGGTAAGCACTAAATGTCTTTATATATATTTAAAAAAAGAAACTTGACTAGGGTACAGCCAGATGAATCAGTAGATAGAGATCCTGGCCTGGAGATAGGAGGTCTTGTGTTCTAATCTGACCATAGAAAATTCCTAGCTATGTGACCCTGGGTAAATCACCTAACCCCAATTGCCTAGCCCTTACTATTCTTCTACCTTAGAACCAATTGGTTCAAAGAAGGAAAGTAAGGATTTTTAATAAATTTAACTTGTCTGATTACATCTGAGAGTCATCTCCAAATCACATGCCCTTGTCCATTCAGAGTTATGGTTTTCTAAAACAAAGGTCAGAAAAAATAATTAAAGGAAAAAAGAAAATATGATACATATTTGAGGTAATCAACCAGTTGATGCCAAAAATTATATATCAACTTAAAAAACAGAAATCAACATATATTGATTTTTTATCAACCTATTAACTAATCAAATTAACTGATCAAATGCAAATGAATTGGCAAAGCAAGGAATCTGAAAAAGCCTGGAAACTGCCTCATCCAACAAACATCTGCCAAGTGGAATGGCAACCAGGGTCTAAAATATAAATTTGTTTGTAAAAGCTTGTGAAGAAGAATGGTAGAAGGTTATAAACAGTTTCACAACATTAAAAAATAGTGAGAAACAATGGAAACAAAAGCAAGTTTCTAAAAAGCTTGAAAGGAGGATCAATTAGGTAGAATCATCCTTAAGCAGAAATTCTTAACTTTTTTTAAATATGAACATCTTTGGAAGTTTGGTGAAAGCTATGGACCCCTTCTTCAAATGATTTTGTCAAATTCATCAAATAAAATACATACTATTAGAAAGATTTTTTATATTATGATGACTAAATATATATGAATTATATTATGATAACTAAATATATATGAAGATTTATATTTATGTACATTAAAACATACAAATTCAGGGACCCCAAGTTGAGAACTCCTGTTCTAACAGCTTCTAAGAATGAAACTGGAAAAAGAGCTAAAACAGTGAAAAAAAATATATAAAATTTTATACTGTAGAGAATCTCTGTGCTCATTCTTCCAATCCCTAAACACATTACTGTCTGACATCTCCTGTCTGAGGAGACTGTCTGACATCAGGATTCTAGGAGTACCTTTGAGGGACAGAAGTATTCTAATATGATTAACTCAAACTTCTATTCTAGTGTATTCATTCTCATTGTCAATTGCCAGTGGTCATTGCTTCAATGTCATTCACCAGTCAGTTAGTATCCCCCTCATATTATTTAATAAGTTGATAGCTCTTTGATATCACTAATAAGCAATTAATATAAATTAGCTTTTGTAGTGGAATATTTATTGAGAATATATGATGGAAGGAAGAAAGAAAGTAAAGCCTCCCGGCTAGCTAGAAGCTTTATGGTAGGAAAATAGAAACAGGATAGAAGTTTTTGAATCCCGCGAAGGGCATGAAAGAGCCGACCTTTGAGATATGAGTAATGAGTCAGTAATCAATTATTATTAATGTTTGGGAGCCACAGCCATGCTCCAACCACTGGACATTACTTTTAAGGCTATTCCCATCCAGTGATCCCAATTCAACACTGCACTGATCAGAGGATAATACTAGCTCAGTAGGGAGAGAGATTAGAGACTGAGTTAGACAATGCTAGATATTAGCATAGGAAAAGAGAGAGAGACAGAGAGACCTGACCGAAGGGCCAGGCCTCAGGAAAGAAAAAGAGGAGAGAGAAAGGGGAGAAGTTAGTCTGTAGGGCAAACCTATAGATGTCCTCGAAGTGGGCGGAGCTGGCTGTGTTCCTTCCTTTTATTCTCTTTGATACACAAATGAACTCAATACATATTGATAAGTTACATGATGCCTCAATACATATAGATAAGTTACAATGTGTATTGCCATTGGATAATTGAAAATTATGACAAGGTGAAGGTGGGGTTATTATCCTCAGGTGAGTGAGACAAAGGGAAGCAAAGTTTCGTGCCCTAACTTCAGCCAGGCTGGGAATAGAGTTCATTGCCATGCGCAGAATGGCCATGTGCTCACTCACAATCCTTGTCTCTCCACAATACCTATGGGCTGGACTGCTACAGGAAGGAAGAAAGGAAGGAAGGAAGAAAGGAAGGAAGGAAGGAAGGAAGGAAGGAAGGAAGGAAGGAAGGAAGGAAGGAAGGAAGGAAGGAAGGAAGGAAGGAAGGAAGGAAGGAAGGAAGGAAGGAAGGAAGGAAGGAAGGAAGGAAGGAAGGAAGGAAGGAAGGAAGGAAGGAGGAAAAAGCTATTAAGCATTTTCTGGAACTTTGCTAATCCCTAGGAAACAAATACAAATATAAAAAGATTTTGAAGTCCAGAAACTAGGAACCTGGCTGGGAGGAAAATGAAAGTCAGTCTGGGTCTGTTCACAAAATGGATGCAAGAGGAAGAGTTTACCTAGGCAAGAAGGAAATAGATTTTATAGAGTGATAGTCTAAGTTAGGAAGGCAAGGAGGACCACAGGACTAAGGGAAATTCTGGGGTGAGCAGCTGCAGTTTTGCATTCTGGAAGCCAGAAGCAGAATGTATAAACATATGCTGAAGGAAAAGAAAGGCATACACACATGAAAGTTAACTATAGTAGACATGATTAAGTACCAACATCATTGGTTCAAACAGTAATTGTCTCCCCATTGCCATTTTTTTTACTACTGGCATAAAATATGAGAAAAAAGAGAGGAAAAATCATATACATGTAATATTTGTGGTGGCTGAATGGATAAATAATATTTATATAGGTCTTAAAAAATGAAAAAAAAAACCACCTTTTTACAAATATCTCATTTGATCTACATACCAATCCTGGGAGATGGATGTTATTATTATCCCTATATTATAGATAAGGAATACTGAGGCAGACAGAGAAGTTAAGTGTATTTCCCAGGGTTACACTGCAAGGAGTCACACCTCATCAAAGCAAAGAATCTGAAAGATACAGTAAATGTCTGAGGTAGGGTTGAACACAAGTCTTCCTGATTCCAGATCTACTGCTTTATCCCTGGTGCCATTTAATTGCCTCAGATGACAGAGCCTAGAATTTTAATAACTAAACCAAAATAAATGGATTTTCATTCAAGGCAAAATACTTAGCTAAGATTTGTCAGATGTTTAAACAAAAGGTTAATCGCCTCCTATGGACAAGGCACTGAATCCAGTGCTGGGATACAAGTGGATCAGACATGGCGCTGTGCCTGGAAACTACCCAACGGGGGCTGACCGCTTACTCTCAGCCCAAGTCCTGACAAATCGGGGTTAGGGGGCCCATTCACAAACAGAAGTGCGGGGGTGTTGGACACAGAAGATTGGAGCAGAGCGGTCGACGAGGCTGGAGTCCAACAGCCCCGCCTATTCTCGCGAGGGATTTCTGTGCTTGCGAAACTTTGGTTCTAAAGAAAAAAAAAGAAAAAACAACTCCAACAGGCACTTCGCTGGGGAGACGGAAGGAGACAAGACAGAGTTCCAAGAGCGCCAAGCAAAATGGCAGAAAGCCCTCCACATTGGGAGGGAGCTCCCTGCGTTGGGAGGAAGCGAGGGACTCCGCACGCCTATCTTCTCCCCAAAGACGAAGCACTCTCACAGGCTTCCTCAGGCTCTGTAGAAGACTCCGGCGTCCGAGTACTGCAAATGGGCTCATCGAGGACGACTTCCCGATGACCCTCGGCCAGATGTGGCTGCTGGACAGAGGAAGGAACTGGTGCCAGAGGAGGGCAGAGGACAGATATATTTTTGTCTGTGACCTTCTAGACCTTTTTAGCACAGAGAGAGGACATGCCACAGCACACAGGGATACCTTAGTGTATTATGAACATTGTTCATTAATAAATTGAACAACTTCAAATTGCATACGTGTCAGCAACTCATGTAGCTTTATCATGAATAAATGTTATTGGCATGAAGACATTACAAACCCTTAATTACAAAAATTCCTTAATGCTCCTGGATTTATAAGATATGCCACCAGTTTGCCAAATTTTAAAAACCAAATGAAGTTGAGGACAAGCCTACTGATGGGAGGTCCTGGATTCTAATCTGGCCTCAGCCATTTGCTAGTTTTGTAACCCTGGTAAATCACTTAAGCTCCATTGCCTAGCCCTTACTGCTTTTATATCTTGGAACCAATACACAATATTGATTCTAATACAGGAGGCAAAGGACTTTTTTTTTCATGTAAATAGTATTATTGAAAACCCAGAAACAGAAAAATTGGTTTTAAGGGTTATTGTCACCTAAAAGTTAGCTTTTAGTGATTTTATGTTATTGTGGTAGAGGGTTGAGTTGCAAAGCTTGTAATCCTCTTGCTTAATAAAGCTAAAAGTATTTTAAATCGGCTAAAATTTAACTCAGAAGTCAATGATAGTTTTTTTCTTTTTCTTATTAGTAGCTATAGCCTTTGCAAAGTGCATAAAAGAAAAAAAAGTACTTGACAAATATTATTTATCAAACAATAATTAAAATTATGTTCCACAAAACCATATATTTTAAAAAATCAATACTCAAAATTTAAATCTGATAATGATTTATTATTGTTGCACAGTTTCTGGAAAATTGAATGAATGATGAAGAAAGAGTAATATGCCCTAGAGCTATATGTAATAAATTCTAAACCTAGCCTCTCTTCAGGACCTTTATAGGCAATGAATTTCATAGACCACTATTGATCAATTCCGGCTTAATCACAGTCCCATATGCCAGTAATTCACAACCATTTTATCCTCCACTGACCACTCAGTAAAAAACACTCAAGAAGTTTCCCAGCTGAGTGCACACAGGTGGGTCTGTTTTTATCTCCTACTCTCTTTTCAAGTCTTCCTTGGAAAGTCAAAATATTTCCCATGTGGGAAATATTATGTTTGTTTAAAACAATGCAAAACAAAGAAAACAAACATTCATTCCCATTTTTCCTTCTGTCCTAGATCATCTTATAGTTAAAATCACAAAGCATGAAAGAGTGAACCCCCTGATCAGTCTGAAATATAAGAAAAATGACATGTTCTCCAAAAATTTTGGCAAGTAGGTCATATAAGAAAATACTGCCCAATACTGTTATTTAGGTTGAATAATATAATAATATCACGCCATGCGACTCTGTGTTGTGTACCTCCCTTTTGGTATTTGTCACACAACACTTTGTATTATAATTGTGTGTGTATATATTTGTATTTCTTATCTCTACACAATTACTAAATCTTAATCTCACCAACCCAATTTTAGCAAAATTTAAACATGGTTACTCCTTTGCCCTTTTAATATTATAAGAAACAAATCATTCTTGGCCTTCAAATTTCTAGTCACTGACCACAATCTCCTATCCTTTTGCCTTTTTACAGCCCTACTGCAAACTTATAACATTTTATGCTCTTCGTACTCACCTCAGCTACTTATGTCTTGAATACTCACTTTAATCTTTTTTATTTTTAACCTTAAACCCTCCATCCTAGAATCAATACTGTGGATTGGTTCCAAGGCAGAAGAGTGGTAAGGGCTGGGCATTGGGGGTTAAGTGATTTGCCCAGGGTCACACAGCTGGGAAGTGTCTGAGGTCATATTTGAAACCAGGACTTGCTGTCTTTGTGTCTGGCTCTCCACTGAGCTACAGAGGAGCCCTTGCTCACTCTAATCTTAATCCATCTTTTCACTCGTTTTTCTAGAAACACAGCCTTGACCCAATGATCCCACTTTAAAGTTACCACTCTGGAGTCCTCATTCCCTCCCCAAACATAACTATGCTATTTAATCTTCAATCTTAAAACAATTCTTTCAAACAATGTTTCTGCTAATAAACTGAAAAGATGACTGGAGAAGGTCACGAAATTGAAATGACTTCATGTTATCTCATCAGAGACCTCACTGATGTTCATGAATTCTTGTGCCTGAGTACTTAACCTCATATCTCATCCACACTGTAACTGTTCCTACCCTTCTCTTCTATCCTGATCACATTTCCCCCTTCCCTCACATTAGATCTTTAATCCAGTCTCTTTCCTAATACCAGCTCCATACCAATCAATGCACAATATGCTCCGTTCTCCCCAGCCCTAAAAGAAATCATTCCCTCATGTCCCTCTCCCATTGTTGTTCCTTCTTTCTCCTCTTTATAAGTAAATTCTATTGAAATTTATCTCCATCTGATGGTTCTACATCCTTACACTCACTCTTCAATGATTTGCCACATGACTTCAACTCTCACCATTTTACTGAAATTTAGCCCTCTAAAAACAAAAACAACCACCTAATTATCAAATCCAAATTCATTTTTGTCACCATTCACTAAAACCTGACTACAATTTCCTGTTAATGTTACCTTTGTTTATTAACAATTATTGATTAACAAATTTTAATGGCTTTTGTGATGTTAATCATTGCTGTAGAATAGAAAGATCATGATATGGTGATATCTACTTTGAGTAGCTTTGCAGTGTTCCAGCCCCAAAAGGTCAGCATGTCTTGAATAGATCCCCTGCCTCCCTTTGTTCTATCTGCCACATGCTAGTAGGAAGCAAAAGTATGTTTCTTGTCCTAGGCATAAGTTTTCCCAGTTGTCCAATTAAAGGGGCCACCCCTTCCCTTTATATAACATTATGTAAACCTGTAACCTCCTCCAGTTTCTTCTCTTCAGGTTCCTCAAAACCCACATACTTGTGTTTTTGAAGACATTCTCTCAGTGGAAAATAAATACCTTTGCTCAATGTAAATGTTGCCTGTTTGGTTTTAAGGTTGACTCCTTCATGTGTTCTACACTTCCTTTCCTTTTCAATACAAACCCTGATTCCCGAAATTTCTCAGCCACAGTGTTCTCTGTATCTTGAAGGATCAGATTGGCAGCTGTGCTTAAAGGGTTTCCTGCCCTCTCTGAATTCCTCAGTATCCCTGAAAAGCCAGCTAAAATGCTATCTCCTCTAAGAGGCTCTCACTGACAATAAAACTAATCTTTCCAAATGGAGGCAAAAAGGACTAAGGTATTCGTTTATTCCTATTAAATATATTTTCCTGCCTTTTTCACTGCTTTTCATGATTAAATATGCCTCTATAGTTTTCCTCCTCTGCAATCCATCTTGCACACAAATGCCAAAGTGACATTCCTAAAGCATATATTTGACCAAATCACTCCTCTGCTCAGTGAGCTCCAATGACTCCTTACTTCTGGGAATATGAATACAAAAGGAAAATAGTCATTTCCTTCACTATGGAAGAACCCCCTGGAAGTCGGGAATTGTTTTAATTTTAGTCTCTCTATCCTCTGTAATTCTTTGCTAGGCACAAAAAGGCACCTAAATACACGTTGACTAAGTAAGTGACTGAATGGTTTTTATGTAGATTTATTAATTCTATGAATTTAAACTGAGATACCTGTTCTTCCCTGTCCTTTGTTCACTGCAGGTGAAGTATGGAAATTATGCTTTTGTATGGGATGCAGCTGTACTGGAATATGTGGCCATCAATGATCCAGACTGCTCCTTTTACACTGTTGGGAACACCGTTGCTGATAGAGGATACGGAATTGCATTGCAGCATGGCAGTCCTTACCGGGATGTTTTTTCACAAAGGTAAGATTTGGATTGGATCCAACTACAGAAGGGAAAGGAAGGACAAGGGGAATTCTTGTCAGCTATCCAGCCAAGTTTCCATTTTTTTTTACTTTTGTATTAAGAAAAATACTTCATTTTCATCAAAATATTCATCTGTAAGTGGTATACACAGAGACACATTCTTTTCTGGAGGAAAGACCATGAGCCAAAACATATTAAGGCAATGCTTTTGTGGCCTAACAAATGACTTAAGGACAAGAAGACAAAATACAATTGTGACTTAATCCTAACCAAAAATTATATACAGGTAAGACCTGATCCTAACAAAAGACAACATACCAATGTGACTTAATCCTAACAAAAAAACTGTATGCAAGTATGACTTAATCCTAACAAAAGACAATACACAAATGAGACTTAATCCTAACAATTTAAACTTAGAGCTCCTATTCACATGCACAGAAGGTAACATATATGTGGAGCAGATTTGGTGTTTTCTGTTAGAATATCTTTGAGTAGACAGGATTCTCCAACACCTGCTCTGGATTTTTAGCATCCTTTTTTTTTTTCAAATGCTATATGGGAAGGAGAGCTATTCTTTAAAAATGTCGATGAACAAAATGCACTTTAAAGAAAAGGTAAATGAGAGAATGTTTGTAGTAATTTATGCAAAGTTAAGAAATTTTCCATCTTCGTGTTGCACAGGTTCTCTTGGTAAGCATTATAGTTATACCAGCTTTGGCCATGGAGGTGCATGCTCCGTCAGTCAATATAAAGAAAGATAAAAAGGAGATATAAAGAAAAGTAAAAGATAATTCCTGCTCTCGAGGAACTCACAGTGTAATGGATGAAGCATACTAGCAATTATATACAATCAAGCTCTGTAGAGGATAAATTCTACAATTATCTAGAACAAAGGTTTTAAACTATGAACGAGTTCCTTTAAGGAAACTTCTGAAAGGATCATTTGGATTAACAAAGGCTGGATAAGATAATGCACAGGGATTCTTCCAAAACTGAGATTTTATTCTTCTAATGTGAATTGCGACACTGAAAGGATATCAGATAGTTCATTACACCAGTCCATCTAACTATTACTGAGCAACTTTGGCCTAATCATCTCAAAAGAGTTGGTGTCTCTTTTCTTAAACAATATGAAGATATCAAAAACAAATCAAATTATGCCCAACATTTTTGTTCATTTAATATTCCTAAAAATGTTGATTTCCTTCTGTAAAATTAAAATTCTCTAGAGACTATATATTAGTTTATAATTATTTATTAGTGAAAGCTTGTCCATCACATGGCAGGTTGCCACTGAGCTCTCAACCCACCTCCTTTGTCCATTAGCCAGGAAAAAGACCACAAACTTCTCCAATCCATAATTTATACTACCCCCTTCCCATGACACCACTTTTTCTGGGTCTTCCCGCTTGGCCAGACTTGACCTCATTCTGGGTCAGAGGCCAGTCTTCTAGATGCCAGCAGTCATGTGGGACAAGAGGCAAATATCTTCCAGATCTCTAGGTAGCCACAAGGCTTCTTCCTTATACAGATAATCCTCTGGCTTTGTTCTTAACCCAGTCAAAGTGTGGTGGCTGAATGAAAACCCTATTCACTAGAGAAACAGATACCAAAAAAGGGGTACAAACTTGTGCTCAATTTTCACACTTGTTAGTCCATCCTCTAGATTCTATTCTTTCCATTCTTTTTAGATCTGATAACAAACAAGAAGATCAGAAATAATACCAAAAATATTCAATTCAGTTCCTCTGTAATGCTCAGAATTTTAACCCATAAATAAAATGAGGCCATTTCTATAAGTATGACATAATTTATTAATAAAGTATGCAATCTATTAATGAAGCATGAGAGTAAATTACCCTCACTTGAGAACTGAACTGGCTGACCCTTAGAGGTTGGGGTCTGAGATAATTAATGGATTCACATAGAAATATTGCTAATAAATAATATTCAACGTTAATTATCCGCTCTCAAATAGGCCATACATAGGTATACAAAATGGGAAAGGACCTCAAAAATCACAGAATTTTGGAGTTTGCCATCGAATGATTTAATATTATTACCTATTTATAAAGTGCTTTGCAAACCTTAAAATGCTATATAAATACTAACTATAAGGAATGTTCACTGTAATACTCTTACAATTAAGATTATCTCAAGAAAACTGATTTGGGGGTAAGAATATAAGTTGATTGATTATATCAGTTTATTGGTTATTCAGCTCCTTCCTTGAACACACCAAGACATCTCCAAATGTCAAATAGCTAATGAAGAAGTGTTCCAATCAAACTATCCACCCCTTCCCATACCCACAGATGGATAGGTGATGCTTTGCCTTCTGTTAGACAAAAAATCATTGTAAAACTTTCCTGTGAGTGAGAATCTATCAAAGGAACACATTCCTGAGGATCCCCAAGTACAAAGAAATGCAAAAAACAGTAGAATCTCTGACCCAGTTCCCAGACACAGGATTACACAGGAATTGGGGCCTTTCTACTCTAAAGTGCTGATAGGAGATATGATTATACAGAAGAAAAAATTCTTGCCATACTCTAGACTAGTCATTAAGCTTCTGCTTGAAGACTTCCACTGAGGGAGACCTCTCAAGACAGCACATTCAACTTTTCAATAACTAATTGTTTAAAAAGTTTTTTTTAGAAAAATAACAAGAAAAAAAGGCCTGAAGTCTCAATTGACTGGAGTACAGAGACAAACTTGCATAGATAAGAGTGGGAAGTGGTTAAAATTAGTGAAGTAGACTGAAAGGAGATGATGTGAATTTTTGAGGTGAAGAATCACATGGTAAAAAATGTTTTCATAGTTTGGCAGTAGTATCTAGGATAAATTGGTGTGAGAAAAGATAGGAAGAAGCTATTATGGTTACCAGCCATTCCATTTTTTTCCAGGATAATTCTGATTTTAAGAAATACATGTACATTTTTTTGAGGTTTTGCAAAGATATTCTTCCTCCTCAGACCCTGGGTCCTGATTTGGACTTGAGAAAGCAGGTTTGTTATAATTAGAGGACTCTACCTTGAGAAGATTTCAAAGGAAGAATGCAAGGGACTAAGTGATTAATTAATGGATATGAGAAGCAAAGGAAAAGAAAGGGAGAAAAATAACACTAATGATGCTACGACAATATTACAATGAAGAATTTGGGGAAAATAACTTATTGGGGAAGGAGATAAAAAGATTGGTTTTGCATATAACTTTAAAGTGAGTGACAACAGTACAATCAGCAAGAAACATGGAACTGGAATGCAAGTGAGAGACTGGGATAGAGACATGGTTTTAATAGTCCAAGGCACAGTTTGGTATGAGTCATTATTTACATGGACGCAACCAGATATTGAAATGCATGTCCTCTGGACAAGGAGAAGATCTAAAACCTGACTATGTGTTCGGGGCATTTAAGACTCCAATAGTTGTTTTTTTTTCTGACCAGAGAGGGGAAAGAGATTATCAAGATCTTGGAGTTGGGGGCAGCAAGGGGAATTGTTGACTTATTCTTTAGGAGAGAAAAGAAGAATTAAATGATGGTAAGGGAGATTGTTGGTTTGTAAAAGAGGGCATGTGAAATGGCTACTGTGAGAATAATCCAGGATGTATAAGAGATAAAAGAATTTCCAACAAGTATCAAGAGTCAAGTTGAAGCACTATACCCATTATTAATTATAAATTAATAGGGAATTACTACTTCAGTGAAAATGTTCTAGCCCCTAACCTTCCATTAAAAGCATAACTATGGCCATATTACTCAGCCTTCCTAAATTTCCCCATATTTAGCCCTACAGAGATTCATTAAGGAGAAAATGTGCTAATAAATATTTTATTTTCAAACTGTTCAAGCCAAAGACATTTCATAATAAGGCCTTATTATTGTTGCTGTTCTAAATAACAATAATATTTAATTTGTGCCAGAAACAAAAATTCATTTGGGAGTAATTTTATTTAAAAACCACTTACTCATTCTTGAAAAGAGGTTAATTGATATATTTTTTAACTATATACGTGATTTGTTTCAATAGTTCCTTTCTATTCCTGGGTCTATTGTTCAGGAAGAATCCCATGTTAACATATTTAACAAATCAGACTCAGTGTTGTTTTCCTCATCATCTCAAAGACGTTTGATTTGACAGATAGGTTGAATCTAAGGGTGTGTGAGCTCCTGAACTATTAGAAAATAAATGTTGGAGGGGATATGGTAAAATTGGGGCACTAATGCATTGTTGTTGGAATTGATCCAACCATTCTGAAGGGCAATTTGGAACTATGCCCAAAGGGCTTTAAAAGCCCTTTGACCCAGACATACCACTGCTGAGTTTATACCCCAAAGAGATCATGAGGAGAAAGACTTGTCCAAAAATATTTATAGCCACCCTTTGTGGTGGCCAAAAATTGAAAAATGAGAGGATGCCCTTCAATTGGGAAATGGCTGAACAAATTGTGGTATCTGTTGGTGATGGAATACTATTGTGCTAAAAGGAATAATGAACTGGAAGAATTCCATGTGAACTGGAATGACTTCCAGGAATTGATGCAGAGTGAAAAGAGCAGAAACAGGATAACATTATACACAGAGACTGATACACTGAGGTGCAATGTAATAGACTTCTGTACTAGCAGCAATGCAATGATCCAGGACAATTCTGAAGGACTTATGAGAAAGAACACTATCCACATTCAGAGAAATAACTGTGGGAGTAGAAACACAGAAGAAAAACAACTGCTTGATCACATGGTTCAATGGGGATATGAATGGGGATGTAGACTCTAAATGATCACCTTAGTGCAAATAATAATATGAAAATAGGTCTGGATCAATGACACATGTAAAATCCAGTGGAATTGCATACTGGCTCCATAGCCAGGGAGGAGGGGAGGGAAAGAACATGAATCATTTAACCATGGAAAAATATTATAAATTAATTAATTAAATGAACTTAAAAAAAAGAATAACACTCAGTTGCCCTAAAAGCTGAGTAGATAGAGAAAAAAAATATGACTCAATGATATTTAGAATGTCATTTTATCTTGTTCTGTCAAATTTCAGCATAAGTCCACTTCTCAAGTAGCTCTTATAAAAAGCCAAGAAAATAGGAGACTTGCTGTTCAGGGGATAAGGGAAGAAATTGTTGCTAAATTAGCTGAGAAGTTATAAAGCTTATTACCTTAGTGATCTCCTTCTTTATTATAATTTATTGAGTATTAAATGCAAACTAAGAATTTTAATATTTTTCTGTGAAACATCTCTCCTGAATCACTGATCTAACTCACTGATTTGCTCTAGTCTAATCCTTTTCATGCAGATGTCAGCACTTGAGATGATGAGAAATAGGTCAGTTACCTTTTCTGCTTTCCTAGTAATTATTCACACCAATTATTACTTACTTGAAAATGTGAATTCATGTTTAATATATTAAATGATTAATTTTTCTTTTTACTTTGCATCCAAAATTTAAGTAGCTATTTAAATGAGAATTATAGTGAGGTAGGGGGTCAATACTGCCTTTGGATTGCTTCGATTTTAAGCTCATACAGGCAGTGGGATGCAGAGGTGGATAGAACAGGGGATTTGTAATCAAAAAGACCCAGATTCATATTCTGCCTCAAATATCAGCTGTATGGCCTCAAGAAAGTCATTTAACTTCTCTATCCCTCAATTTCATCATCTATAAAATGGTGGTAAATGACAAATTAGAATGTAATAGAGCATATCTGACAGGGTTAGTGTGTGGATTAAGTAAAGCATTTTGCAAGTCTTAAAGCATATACATATATATGTATACATATACATATATACATTTAGACACACAAATATATACATATATACAGAGAGAAAGAAAGAGGGAGAATGAGAGACTAGTTATGATCATCATCATCATTATATTTGACAAGTTTCTTAATCTTTCAGTGCCCCTAAGAAACTAAGATTTTAAGTTGCATAATGGATAATCAGTTTCATTGGTAGATGGAAATATCTTTACTGGGCATTCCCTTTATTCAGGCTTAATCAATTTAAAAAAATCACCCCTTTACTTGTAAAGACATTAAAAATTCTATAGTGTAGTCTATTAATTTTTACATAAGAATACACTATTAAAGACAAATTCCTATGGCTATAATGGAACTAATTTTTAACTATTATTTCTAGCTTTACCCCTATTTTTCCCATGTACTTACTCCAAAAAAAAAAAAAGTCTCAACTCTTTTTACTTAATTTTATGTTAGTGTCCCCTCCCAGTTATTTTCCCTCAGGACCATGGGCTTCAGGATCAGTACGCTGAAACCACTCCAGGTTTTCTTTTTGCCCTTCATCAAAAACCTTTTTATTTGTATCTCCTATTTTTAATGACTATAATTAAGACAAAATAAGAAATAGTTTGTCGTTCTAGGTTCCTTTTCTAATATTTTCCTCTTTTCTCTTTCTCAACATGAAGGCATGACACACTATAATACCTCTTTAACTATGAACTACAAAATCCCTCATCTATTTTTTGCAAATAAGAAGTTATTTTTTTCTAAGTATTCAATTGTCCCTAAAAGGTGAGTAGCATGTTCCCCACTTGACCAACCTCACCTCCCCAACTCTCCAAACTCTTTACCATCATCATTTGAAATTGACATTCAGTTGTGGAGGTTCATGCAACTGTGAATAGAAGGAAAGGAGTTCAAGTGCCAGTTATTCATTGACTTATATAAAAATTACATTGTTTTGGGTTCTTTCAATTTTCCTCTTCTTATCACAATTGCATGTTTATGATGTGTGTAATTACTTTTTCTTATTTGTTTTGTATTTTAATTCATAATGCATAAAAGCAAGGTCTCAAACAGCACAAAATAGATTTGCTAAAAGTTATTTTGAAAGATATCGTGGCATAGGGAACGGGGAACTGGCTACCAGGACAAAAATATTTGGAATCAAATCTGACCTCTGCCACAAACTGTGTGCACCTGCATAAGTCACTTAACTTCACAGTGCCCTAGGCAACTTTCTAACACTATAAGTTGCAGAGAAAATGCCAAGCTGAATTAGTAGAGTTTCCTCACCTGAGTGTTTCTTATATCAATAAAATCATAGGCTTGATCATCCCTGTTTTGGTTTACTGGGATAGATGAGAACTTAGAACAGGATCTTGGTTTACCTCTCTCCACCATCTTCCAAGGATTCCCCAAGTAACCTTTTCTAAGAAATGGTGACAAAACCAGTATCTTTACTTTTATAAACTTTCCATATTTTTAATTGAAAATTTGTATGTACAGGTCAGGTTGAAGTTTCTAAATAATGTCATGTAATATCTTCTCATCTTTATACTTCTTTCTAACGTGATACTGACTTTGTGGTCATCCTAAACAGTGTTCAAAACAGAAGACAGCTAATCTGATGACACTCAGAGAGTTATTCTGAAATAACCATCCCATCTTTCGTTTTCTATTTCCATAGATACCATCACTTCTGTTTCTGTTATTCGTTGGTTCTTTGCAAGGCAATTATTCTTTGACTCTTTTTGAAGAAAGCATCAATTAACATACCAATACAGAGCTTCTGAGGCTGTCTTTAAACAACTAATGATCCAGACAGAAAAGACAAGTCTGATAGACATAAAATACTTGGGGAATAATACACTAGGACATAAGATCAAATGAAAATTTGTTAAGTATATATGCCATAGAAATTCAGAGCAATTCAACCCAGTTGTAGATAGCATAAACCCAAGAAGGCCAGCTAAAATATGTTAGATGGTAAAGTCAGAATTCAAAATGTTCTTAAATGATTGTATAAGTTTCCATTTGGAATAATTGCATATGGAACAATAAGGTTAATACTTAGAAATGCAAGCTATGACAAATCAAAACAACTATGAGGTACCACCTTACACCTAACAGATTGGCTAATATGACAGCAAAGGAAAGTAATGAATGCTGGAGGGGATGTGGCAAAGACATTGATGCATTGCTGGTGGAGTTGTGAATTGATCCAACCATTTTGGAGGGCAATTTGGAACTATGCCCAAAGGGTGCTAAAAGACTGTCTGCCCTTTGATCTAGCCATAGTACTGCTGGGGTTTTACCCCATAGAGATAATAAGGAAAATACTTGTACTAGAATATTCATATCTGTGCTCTTTGTGGTGGCCAAAAATTGGAAAATGAGGGGATGCCCTTCAATTGGGGAAATGGCTGAACAAATTGTGAAATCTGTTGGTGATGGAAAACTATTGTGCTGAAATGAATAATAAATTGAAGGAATTCCAGTGGACTGGAAAAACCTCCAGGAATTGATGCAGAATGAAAGGAGCAGAACCAGAAGAACCTTCTATACTGAGACTGATACACCACAATCGAACGTAAAATCGACTATTCTACCAGTAGCAATGCAATGATCCATGACAATTCTGAAGGACTTATGAGAAAGAACACTGTCCACATTCAGAGAAAGAACTGTGGGAGTAGAAACACAGAAGAAAAACAACTGCTTGATCACATGGTTCAATGAGGACATGATTGGGAATGTAGACTCTAAATGATCACTAATAATTTGGAAATAGGTCTTGACATGTAAAACCCAATTGAATTGCTTGTTGGCTATGGGAAAGTGGTGGGGGAGAGGAGGGAAAGAATATGAATCATGGAACCATGGAAAAATATTCTAAAATAAATTCATTAATTAAAAAAATAAAAGCAACATATATCTCCATGGGGAAAAAAGATATGCAAGCCATGAGCTTTTTGTTATTTTCATATTCTCTGTTTCCTTCTGCCACCTCCCCACCCATTGAAAATGAAATTATAAATACATACACACATGCATATATTTATAGTAATATAAAATATTTCTGCATGAGCCATGTTGAAAAAAATTGAAAGCAAGAAAAATAAAAGAGAAAATATACCTCATCTTGTACTCTGAATCCATTAGTCCTCCATCTGGAGATGGACAGCATTTTACATCTTGAGTCTTTTGTAGTTGCAATGGATCATTGTATTGATCAGTTATTAAGTCTTTCAAAATTGATTTTCCTTACAATATTAACTGTCCAGATTGTTCTCCTGGTTAGGCTCATTTCACTTTGCATCAGTTTACTTCAGACTTTCCAGGGTTTTTTCTGAAACCATTTGCTTCTTCATTTTTATAGTACCATTAGTATCGTTATCATATATTATAATATATTCAGCAATTCCCCAAATAATAGGCATTCCCTCTGTTTTCAATTCTTTGCCACCACAAAAAAGAGCTTCTATATATTTTTCCTACATTTTTCCTTTGTCTTTGATCTCCTTAAAATATAGACTTATTAGTAGAATTGCTCAGTCATTGGGTATGCACAATTTTATTACCCTTTGGGCACAGTTCCAAATTGTTCTCCAATTTGGATGGTGGATACAATTCCTCTAACTAGGCATTAATGTACCCATTTTCCCACATCCTTTGCCAGCATTTATCATTTTCTTTTACTATCATCTTAATCAATCTTATGAGTATGAGGTGATACCACAGAGTTGTTTTAATTTACATTTCTCTAACTTATTAGAGATTCTGAGTATTTTTCTTAAATATAACTATTGATAGCTTTGATTTCTTCCTCTAAAAATTGCCTATTCATTTCCTTTGATCCGGATAGTTGGTGATAAGAGTGGTGAGTCTGGAGTCAGTATAAATGTGGCCTACTGTATGATCTTCATGATATATTGTTATAATTTTCTTGCTAATATTTTATTTACTTTTTGCATCAATATTGATTAGGAAAATTGGTCTATAGTTTTTTAATGTTCTGTCTCAGTTTTCTAAAATAAAAATTAACTGTGTATATTCAAAATGAGATCTGACTTAACAGCAATTCATGTGAAAAAGACTGGTACTTTCTCACTTTTAGTTGGTTAATAGCTGTGATCCATGGAATTGTGACTACTGAAAAGAGTAAAAATGTTAAGCTCTATTTTATTGGCTGTCTATCCATGAGCAATTAATATTTCTCTAATTATTTTGATCTATACTTATTTTGTGAAGACCATTTTGTAATTGTGTTCATGTTCCTATATGTGTCTTGGCAGATATAATCTCAAGTATTTTTACTGTCTACAAATATTTTATGCTTTCTATAGAACAATGGCATCTTAAGCAAGGGTATTTTTTTCCATTATACTCTTTACTAGTCAAGCTGTACCTGTTGTATTGTGCCCCATTTGGAGCATCAACCAAAGGGACATTACAAACCAAAGAATGTCCAAAGGAGGATAAATAAGAGTGGAAAGGTGTTTAGATGATATGATTGTAGATTCCGACCTACCACAGTATCAAGCTAAACTTTCTCTTTTTATGGATGAAATTGAGGCAAAACTAATTTAAGTAAGATTGAAAGTCACATAGCTAGTCAGTATATGAGAAAAATCTTTCTGACTCCACATCCAATTGTCTATTTTATATGATTCATCCTGGAAAGTCATTAGATGAATTAATATTATTTATCTTGATAATAATATTTAGTGAGGATACATCATTGAATTCACATGATTTCTTAAGTGAAAAAAGGAGCTTTTACTCCCCAAAACAAAACTAAGGAGAATGTATATGTTATAGGAGGCAGATCAACATAAGAAAACTTTTTAAAGATTGAATTACTCAACAGTGATTTCATTTTATGAAAGATAGTCCTATATTACTCTAAATCTTCAGTTTTTAAAAATATTGGTCCTAGAACCACCTTAAAATCTTAAAAATTGTCAAAGATCCCAAAGAGCTTTAGTTTATATGGGTTCTATCAATATTTATCATATTAGAAATTAAAACATAAAATTTTAAATATTACAAATTAAATTAAGATAATAGACCCACTGCATGTTAATAGAATATTTTTTCAAAACAAAAAAAGGTGAGAAAAATGGCATTGAACTTTTTTGCAAATGTAAATTGTAAATTACTTTGGCACCATCGATACAAATGTCAGAACAGTTGTTTGAGGAGGAAAAACTATATAAACAGTTATTCTACATTTTGAATATTTCAGGTGCCCTTTATTATTAGACATTCGCCTAAAAGAATATCTGATTTGATAATCAGTTTTTGCCAGCATAGGATGAATATAAGCAAAGTAGGAATCTGGCTATGTCTGTATATTTCTCTGTAAGGCAAAAATACATAATGAGAAACCTGAGATTTATAGAGGCAAAGTGACCTCCCCAGATCCCCAGAGTCATATTGCTATTAAATATCAGAGGGAGAACATAAGTCTAGGTCTTTGGGCTTCAATCCAATGTTCTTTCCAGGACCTAAGGGAGAAGGAAAAGTGCTGGTGACTTATGATGGTAGCCTAAAAAGCAAAAATTCATTTAGGTATCAGGTATTAAATCTGAAAATCATTTCTTGGGAACTGATATAGTGAAAAGGGTGTGGTGGTAAGAGAAGTTATGAAGGAAATAACATGGGGTGGAGAGAGGGAGAGAGAGAAATGGGAGAGACGGGAGATGGCATGTGAAAATGTAGAAAAGGAAGGAAAAAGGAAGGAGTCATTACAAAGAGCCTATCAGAATATTTTTATCAACAAAAGATTATGCTACATTAATCTGATTTCCTTTTTTTCCCTCACAGAGTTATTATCAGCATAGAATATGGGAATGTTTTAGATCCAGATTACTTTCATCTTAGCAAAGCAAGTTCCTTGTGCTTTTCTTAAGGAAATAATGGAAATAAAGCCTTTTTTATGAGTGTCATATTTTATGAAGGACATTGATTAATTAGAAGGTATCATGAGGAGGGTTGCTAAAATGGAAAAGGGTCATGAATTATTGCTATATAATTATAGTTGAAGAATTAGAGATATTTAGCAGAGAGAAAAAAATATAAAGAAGGAACATAATAGTTGTTTTTAAGAGTTGCCATGTAGGACCTGTTATATGCATGGCCCTAGTGGACAGAACTGAATGTCTGGGAATCACAAAGAAACAAATTTAGGCTTGATGAAGAAAAAGAAGAAAAAAAAACTTCCCAACAATTGGAGTGATCTCAAAGTTAGGTGATATTTTCCTCATAATAGTGTGAATTTGTTTTTTAAAATGAATTGCAATAGATTGTCACTGAGATCCATTCTAAATATGCAACTTTGTTATTATGATTAGTTGAGCCTAAATTCTAAAACAATTGGTGTACTACTTTATTAATTGTGATAATCTCTAAGAATATAGTGGTAGGAAGTTTATAAAGCAATTTGCATATATTATCTTATTTTAAACTTGAAACACTCCCAAAAATATTTAATTAAAATTCTAAATTTAGAGAGTTATGTTGGAAAGTGAGTGAATGAACAAACTTTTCCACCAACAGTTTCTTTCCTTTGAACCCATAAAGAACTATTTCTTATAAATAATATCCTATAGATTTTACTAATCATCCTTACTGCCACTTTTAATGGAAAGCCTGAATAATTACATGTTGCTTTAGTGTGTATTCTAAATACAGGAAAAATAAATGTCAATGAGCTATATTTAAAAAATATCATATTTTTAAAAAATGTGTAATTTAACTCTATATTATTTGGGTTCAAGGTATATTCATTGCTCACAGCAGTCATATTTATGTAAAATACAACTCTTTACTTTTATGAAATATTCATTATCTTCTGTGTTATATGAAAAACCCAGCTGCCACATAGTGGAATCCCATGGAGCAACCTGTGAAGTGTTACAACATTTTACTTTTCAAAAACTTATATAACAACAATGGGGACACCTTATCCAAGTTACCAAGATACACATTAAAAGCAAACGTTCTTATTTGACTTTCATGAGTAAGAAACTGAGCCACAGTGATGTTAAGAGTATAAAGTACAAATCAGGAGCACAGCTGGATAACAAGCTAACTATACCATAGCAAGCTGTTTTTCTCAAAGTACATATGTTCACTTTGCAAAAAAGTTCTTTTTTTCCAGCACCTTGTAAATTCTTTGTAAGAATACTTGTCTCCATTTCTATTACTTCACCTTAGAAATCATTGTTTTAAAGATTTCCTTATAGCTACTCCAAGGATAACTAAGAAATGGTTAGAAAACAATGAAACTGTTGTGAGTTTTTATTTATTTAATTATTTATACATTCAAATAAGTAGGGACCTTGAAACTAATCACTTTGGGAAATGGTGTACACTCATTCCATTAAAGGCTGCCATCACTTAGAACATGTTTGGAATACATATTTTGAAATTGGTTTTAAAGAATAGACTAAGTAATATAAGAAGATGATTTTGATTATATTCATCTTTTCTTTATTTCTTTAACCAAAAATAATATTGTCTACCTTGTTCACAAATTTCATTTGATTGTTTTATTAGCTCAAATCCACCAACAATGGAATTTGTCACTGTTGAATGTATTTCAAAGAATATATATGTCAAAACTATAAAAGCAATTTATTTTATTTTTTATTTGTATTTAAATATTTTTCCATGATTCCAATTAGGACTTAAAATCTGGTGATACTGGACTCCTAACTAGGGATGGAACAGAAGCAACAAGCATTAATAATATGGAAGATCTGATGTCTTCCAATTCTAAATGTAAGGGCTTTAATTGAAAAGTAAAGGAGAGAATGAGAAAACTTTTGATGTATATTCACTAGGCTAGATTTTGTAGACTACAACATAATGAGTAACTATAAAAGAGGAAGAAAAAGAGCAAAAGAAGAACCCAGGATTTGTTAGGATACAAAATTTAAGAAGGCTCCAAGAGTAAAAACCATGACCTAAAACGCACATAAACAAATCACAAAATATGGTTAAACATGATAAACTAGAGACCCTAATTTAAAGAGGATCTTTGTCTTCATAGGTATCACAGAGATTTGATGGAATGAGAGTCATGTCTGAAGTATGGTTTTTGGGATATAATCTTAATAAAATAAAATGGTATTGGCAAAGAGGGGAGGGGCAATAAAGGAGTGTTGCAAAGCAGTAAGGCACAATAATCACATGAGAAAATTTGAAATTCAGAGGAAGAAACTATAGTAAAAAGTATTTGGATAAAGATCACTGAAGTTATACACAAACTCAATAATCTCATAAGACCACATAAACACAAAAAGAAAAGATATGAGAAGTTTAGGAAATAGATCTCAAGCCTGCATGGTGTTATAATGATGATAATATCAGAGTGTATGATAATTTTTAAATTTCTAAATCATAACTTTGTTCATAAAAAACTACTTTAAAAAATGAAATTAGGAAAATTGCCATTGCATAACAAGTCTGTCCTGTCATTCTTCCAAAGTACAAATGAATTTTTAATTGTCAGAGACAACAATTCTTGGTTCACTTCATAAATTCACATGCAATTATAGAGAATTGAGTATAAATCAAACATGATATATACATGTACAGACATAAAGTTCAGAAGTCCACAATAGTAAAATAGAGAATAAATTATTTTATAATATAAAAATATAATATTAAATGTTAAATAATATTGTGAGTTTCTTTTCACCTGAAAAGAATAAAAATGATGTCACTGTGTCAATGTACAGTGTGTCCAACTGTGGCTAATCAGACCACTACAAGCTTGGAAGACTTTACCACACAGATCTTGCACAAATGTCCTGTAAGAAGAACCTATAGTGGGCCAAGTAGGTTAAATGAGAAGGAGATTAAGAGTCAAGAAACTTGTGTTTCTGGTAACAGTCAACAGATAAAGATGCCTACTGTGTGCCAGGCTCTTAATTTTTCCAAGTCAAGAGATATGTGAACTAGAAGCAAAACTCAATTTTCATGGTAAAATAAATGCTGAACAAGGGTCTGAAAAAGGGTGCCCAGTGGAACCTGGGAATGGCTTTTAGTTGATCCAGTGAGAATTGATTTTTCCATTTGTGTACTTTTTTTGGAGAAAGGAAGTTTGATTTTTCCAGGGAGAAAATTGTTAGGACACAGTGGATCTGTGGACTGATTATAATGGCAATCATGCCATGTGAATAACATTCAATCTATCAAAAGGAAAGTATTATTCTCCTGATATTTAGTGGGTGCTAAAAGAAGACATGACTAGTATAAAATAAGGCCTTTTCGTCCCTTTCAGAAAGACAGCTTTATGCCTCCTCAAAAACAGGGTTGAAATCAGAGACTGGCATAGCATCACAATTAGAACTGTTTTTTTTTTTAACTTTTCAGAGATTTAAATAACCATATACTGTCATTGTTACAGCCAAATAAAGCAGTTTGGGGGCTGAAAAGTATTTATTCTATACTTATCTGATGATGAACATTAAGCTGGGCACTAGGGATTTTTTGTTGTTGTGATTCAATCATATCTAACTCTTTGTGACCCCATTCAGGGATTTTTTGACAAAACTACTGGAGTGGTTTGCCAATTTTTTCTCCAACTCACTTTGCAGATGAGTAAACAAAGGCAAGCAAGGTTAAACGACTTGCCCAGGATCACATAGCTAGTAAGTGTCTGAGACTGGAGGGAAAATATCAAGGAGAATGCCACCTCATGCACCTGGAGTTGGATATCTCAACTTCCAAAGTCAGACATGAGTTTGGGAACCATGCGGCCATGTTTCTATCCAACCTTGATGAGGAATCCAAATGAAGCCCCTGATTGCCTGCCCCACCCCACAGCCCACACCACTCACCTGGACATCACAATCCCCCTCATACCAGCATCCTCTATGAGCTGACTCGGGTATGTGAGGGAAGCCACCAGAAGAGGAGCATTTCCACAAAATGGTGTCTTAACCTGGCAAGGGCAAGAATATACCTGAACATGGGAGTGGAAGCCAAGAAGAACATCCTTGCCATTCTTCAAGACTGTCCCTCCCTCAGGCTCCCACAGTGACTCACCTGTGGGAGCTGCTGCCCTCCCCACACACACACACACACACACAGGTCGACTGCTACCCCACCACCAACTCCATCCACTCCTTTATTCTCTTTCCCTTGAGCATCAACTCCCTATTGGATATTTATTTTTCCTTCTCACTCTCTTTCTAAGATGTTTTCATTTGACCTGGCCAGGGAGGAGGGGGAAAGGTGAGGGGCCAACTTTCTGTGTTAATCTTGGCCAGGAAGGGTCAAGCAGCACCCACTGCTATTGTTTGTGGTGCCCCAGAGTGGGCCCAGAGGCAATGAGAGGTAGAACAGAGCCTGTCTCCCATTCTCTTCCATGGCCCTCTACCTCAAACCCCAAGAACCACTTGGGTTCAGGGTGGGAGCATAGCACAACCTTCCTTTTTTGGAAGAGAAAAGAAAGATTGGGCTGTTCCATACCTAGTGACTGGAATCTAGTTGACTATAACCAGGGCTTTCCTGTACCAGTGTCTACCCCCTTTCCTCTCTGGTGCTGTTGGGAATCCAATGGTTTTTGGCTCATCTTCTTAGTGCTGGCTGAAGTCCAAGGCCTTGAAAGTTGCTAGTCATCAGGTTTAAGTGGGTGAAGGGGTGGAGAAGTAGGGATACTTTCAAATTCAGGGCTGTACCCACTTCACTAATCCCCGTGTATTGATGATTCTGAGGCCTTACCTATTATCCCTTTCTCTGAATTTCCTTCCTGTTGGCCTTGGTCTTAGCCACAAACTTGACTTTGGAAAGAGAACCCTAAGCATATGCCACAGAATGTCCAATAAGTGTAAATATTTTTTAAATATCCTTTGACCCTTGGAATAAAGTTGTTTTTCTGCTCTATTTGTTCTTGAAATAGCATTTAATTGTGGAAGCAGTTTCCCTCATCTCTGAGCTCGTGCTGACCAGCTGGTCCACATGGTATGAGTAGGAGTTATGAAAACTCTGTTAGTGATAGTTTCTCTATAAAACATTAAATGCGAAAATTGTCAAAAAATGTATGATTATATTTGATCACAAAAAGAAAGTCACTTATTTTGTTTCTATTTTCTCTATCAAGAGGATTAGACCTTGGACTGCAAAGGACAAGGGAAAAATAAATATCTAATAGGGAGTCGATGCTCAAGGGAAAGAGAATAAAGGAACACATAGATGCCCTTAATAAGTTCAAGTTTTCTGAATTGGGAAAGAACCTGAAAATGTTACTGCCAAAAGGTTGTGCAGCAAATGGAATCTACTGTACGATTTGAGAAGGGAAAGGGGTGAGAGAAGAAAAAAAGGCAAGAGCTGGAGGGAAGAGATAAGAGTTCATAAATGAGACAACAGGGAACTTTACTTGAATTCCTGACAAAATCTTCAACAGTGTTTTTAAAGGTTCAGTTTGTGAACATTTAGAAAAAGACTAGAGAACAGGTCACGCTAGACGTTAGTCTATGCTATCCTCTTTGTGGAGGGGGGGGGGAGGCGGCAAACTTTACCAGATGGGTAGATTAAGCAAATGCAATTTACCTAGATTTAATCAAAGGTTTTGGTGAAGTTTCTCATGCTATTTTTTGTGTTACACATGTATAGATGTGGACTAAATAACAGTATAGTTAGATTAATGCAAAGTGATTAATAGATCTAAGAAGTAAACATAATATTGGTTTTATGTCTAGTTGGCAGGAGCCCTTTCTAGTCTTCTGCCTTGGAGCTAATACATAGTATTAATTTAAAGATGGAAGGTAAGAGGTTTTTTTCCAAGATGTAGATAATGGGGAAGTTATGGCACAAAAGCATACCCATCTGAAAAAATATCTGACTACTAAGTGGCTTCCATACTAAATAAAAACCAACAATGTAAGGTGATAGTCAAATAAAGTTATATAATTTTAGGCTTCATTACTTGAATAACTTCTAAGAATAAGGTTGTGATAGTTCTACTATACTCTTCCCTCATTAGATTTCATCTAGAATATTTAAGAAGAATATTAATAAGCTGGAGAGAATAAAGAGGAAGAAAACCAGAATGTTAGAACCTTAGGTTCATGTCTTTTGACTTTTTTAAAAAATTGATCATGTACAACCTGAAGAGGAAAGCATATGATGATTCCTTTCAAATTGAAGAACTATCATGTATGAGAGATTAGCCTTGTTCTTTTTGAACCCCGGGGGCAATTCTAGAAGCCTGAGGTAGAAGTTGCAAACAAGTCAGAAAATTTTCCCCAAAATTAGAGTTATTCAAAAGGAAAATGGATGGAGATGCCTTGGGACACAGTGAGTTTCTCTCACTAGAAATCTGTAAGCAAAAGTTGAAGAATCATTTTTCAGTTATGCTATATGGAGAATTATTTGTCAAGCATGAATTAGACTAACTAGCAACTGTTGTCTCTTCCAACTCTGATATTCTCTAATTCTAGTTACAGGGCACATACATATTCAGAATGATAAAGAAGGAGTAATGCTTTATTATTAGCATTTTATTGCTAGAAAAAGTAAAGTGGAAAGGATAGCATGACTTTCCCATAATTACCAAAAATAGGTAATAGAGCTGGAATTGCTATTGTCTTTAATTTTACTCCCCATCTGAGTTCTTGCTCTCTTATTTTCAAATGCCTGTAAATCTTTTAGGGAATTCAGATTTGGTGCAAAACAACTTACCTGCTGGCATCAATTCTTCCAATGTCCAGAAACAGGAGCTGGTGAGTGCCAGTAACTGATTACCAATAAATAATAAAGGTAATGAATCTATAGGCAGATATTCTTATTTGTCTTTGCTACCTCACCAAAAGCCGAAGAAAGCTTTCATTTGGCAAGAAGAAGTCAAAGATTGGATGAAATTTTGATCCATTTTTCTTTGAAATTATGTCACTTCATGAATTAAGGTCTTCACAGTTACCAGTAATATACTCCTATATTTCTTAACTCACATGAAGTAAATATTTTAAAAATTAAGCAATGGATCTCATCTTTGATTGTACTATTGCAGTAATGGCAAACCTTTTAGAGATGGAGTCCTGTGTCCTCCCCCCCCCTCACTGAGTGTTGGGTACACCCCCTCCTTACCCCACACAGGGGAGAGGGAGGAAGCTCTCCTATTGGACTAGTGGGTGGAGGAGCCAGTGAAGTGAGGAGTGCCCTCAGTGAATATAGAGAGGGGGAGGGGAGTAGCCCAAGTGCCACTCTACTGCCTGTGAGCTGCCCACCTTACCCTCTGTGTGCTCCCTTTGGGTCACTGAGCAGAAGGGCAGGAATATGAAAAAATATCATCAGGTATGGTTGAGAGGGGGAGGGGAGCAGGAGAAGCTCCACCTGATTGTCTCTGCCTTTCCAGTGATGGAACTCTGGGGTATTGGAGGGGGTGGCACACATGCCCACCCTGCGTGCCATCTTTGGCACCCATGCCATAGGTTCACCATCACTGTACTATATCATCTACTAGTATGTTGAATGGTTATGTGAAAATAGTGCCAATTCTAAATATAGATTATAGTTAAATTCAATTTTCAAAATGTGTCAGTCAATTACAATATACAATATACAAAGGATATAATAGTACAGTCCTTTGCAGGACATACAGGGACACAAATTAAACAATCTCTACCCAAAAGGTACTGAAGGAGGTATTATGATATTACGTATGCCCACATGCCAATCCATTCCATAATACTATATCTGACAGAGGCACCAATGAATACAAGGAACAAAGTAGTGTTTTCCCTCATAGAAAACAAAAAGAAAGCTTGTGTGTCTGTGCAAAATAAAGCAAACATTTTAGTGAAGCTTTTTTCTGTTTTTCATCTCAATAAGCATTTATTTTTAGCAAAGGGCAATGCTGATATGTATTGATGGAATGGAATGACTGAGACATGATGATTGCCTTATCAACATACAGATACAGCTTACAAATGGACTAATTGACATTCTAATTATTAATATAATTGATTTATTACATGTTAATGAAATTTATGTATAATTATAGTAATATATTATGTTATTAGTATATATTAATAATATGTACTATTTATATATGTACAATTTTAGGTTCAAACATAAGAGTTACTTATTGTTTGGGAAGATCAAGGAAGGCTTCCTGTAGGAGGAAGCATTTGAGATGAGCTTTAAAGAATAGCTAGAGGGGGCAGCTGGGTGGCTCAGTGGATTGAGAGCCAGGCCTAGAGACGGGAGGTCCTAGGTTCAAACCTGGCCTCAGACACTTCCCAGCTGTGTGACCCTGGGCAAGTCACTTGACCCCCATTGCCTAGCCCTTACCACTCTTCTGCCTTGGAGCCAATACACAGTATTGACTCCAAGACGGAAGGTAAGGGTTCTAATTAAAAAAAAAAAAAAGAATAGCTAGAAGTTCACATTCCTGAAAACAGGAACAATTTGAAAAAAGGTACAGAGATAGGAGAGTCTGTTGTGTGTTTGAGCAAGAGAGGATATAGTCCAAGTTGTTTAGAACTCAGATTATGAAGAGTAGAGTAATTTGAAATAAAGCTAGAAAGATAAAGTATTATTAGTTTTGGGTGAGTCTGAAATGTCAGAGGAAAGTATTTAACAATTTGTATATAGGCATTAGGGAACTCAGAAGATTTTTAGTAAAGCAGCATCATGACTAGACGTACGTACAAAAGGAGGCAATCATGTAAAGATTCCCCTCATAGAATGTTACCTCCTTAAGGAAAGGAGCAGTTTCATTTTTGTCTTTGAATCCCTAATGCCTAGCATAGTGCCCAGGAGAGTAAGCACTTAATACATTTTTACTGCTGCTTTATTGATTGATTAAAGCTGGATGACAGAGTGAAAGCAAAAAAAGAAAAAAAAAAGTATCGGGTGAATATTTCAACAGTCCAATAAGGTAGTAATGAGAACCTCTAATAGGATGATGTCAGTGGGAATAGAAGAGAATTATTGTCGAGGTAGAATTATAAGACTTGATTGAATGTGAGAAGTAAGGAAGAGGAACAATAATGACATTTTCAGACGTATAAGACTGAATGAATAATAGTAGCAGTTATTGAAATAATAAACTCAGTTCATGGCATATTGAGTTTAAAGTGCTAGAAGGAGACATAGGTGGAGATGTCCTATGGGCAACTTGAGATATGAGTTTGGATCTCAGAAAAATAAATCAAGACTGGAGAGATAGATTTAGAATTCATCTAGAGCAATGGCACAATATGTAATTATTAGAGAACTATTTCAAAGAAAGAAAAAAGCCAACGGAACAACATTGAGAATGCCTATGTAAAAGAGTGAGTCAGCAAAGGAGAGATTAAACAGTGAAAGGCTCTTAGAGCCATAAATATGGAATGAGGAGAGAATGATGTTTCTGAAGTGAAGGTAGCAAGGAGTATCCAAAAGAATGATGGTGCATAAAATGAAAGGAAAACAAATGCCAAAATAATGGAAAGAAAAGAAATTCCAACAAGGGAAATAAAACAGCAGAAGGCTGAACTCCATTTTAAGTTTTTGCCCATCTCTCTCTTTTCTGTGTTCCTCTCTGTATAATCTGTATATTCCTAAAAAGTCAATAGAGAAAATTTGGAAGAATGTACAAGATAGCTACATCCAACACACCAAACCTGAAAAACATAGTCTAGAGAGAGAGCACAAGAATCATCTTGTTCATAAAAGAGAATAATGAAGCAATTTAACCAATTCTGTTTCTGAGCTTGGCCACTTCACACCTTCTTAGCCATCCTGCTAGATTTCCATTCTCAGAAATTTCTCATTTTGAAACTGAAATAAATGTGGACCCTCAGAAAACTGTAGCCTTCCTACAACAAAGAACTTTCTTGCTCAAGCAATTCACTGAGCTCACTCTCTCCAGTAGTAGGGACTATAGGCTCACACATGCCAGTTACCTTTTCCTATCAAGGATACCCTCAAAGCATACATTAACTATTGAAGATCTTATCAGAACAAGTAGGCACATATATGAGTCAGCATATAGGTTATGAAAATAACAATTATTTCCTGAAGTCCTCATTGCACAATGGATGTTTTTATTAGCAGAAATCATGCTCTGGCAAGATTATCACGCCAGAAATGATTCAATTATGAGCCTCATGATGGATGGTGTACCTGCCATCCAAGTGCCATGCTAACTAAAGCTCAGAGAGGCACACTACCAAGAGCTTGTCTAGTAGGTTTTTTTTTTCAATAGCAACTCATGTGTTATAAATAACAATGACAACCAGAGTCAAGAAAGGGAGTATCTATACTATGGAAATTACAGTAGAGTGACCTCTCTAGACTTCAGTTTCCACATCTTTATAAAGAAGATGATCATTTAGGTCCATTATAATTCTGAAATTAAACAATGCAGTGATTCTAACTTAACTATAATAGTGTGATAGCACAACTACAGTTCATTTAAGCTTTCTCCATTGGTGATCTCAAAGTCACAAAACCAAGGGGAGAGAAATCCAAATGTTCCTCAAAGTTGAGAGCTTTTAGATTTGCTCAATGATCTAATGAATCTTTTGAGCAAATCTTTATTCTCTACCCTTTAATAGATGTGAATGCCAGTGTTCATTTTAATCCCAGTTGTTTGTTTGTTTGTTTTTTTGAGTAGTAGCCAGGAGTATAGGACAATACTAAATACCCTTTAGAATAAAAGTCATCTGGTATATCTAATACTATGTACTAAGTTAAGATCAAAATGGATACATGACCTAGATATAAAGGGAGATCCTAAATAAATTAGAAGAGTCTGAAACATAATAACTATGAAATTTATGGCTAGGAAAAGAATTATAAACAAACAAGAGATAGAAAACATTGGAGGATGTAAAATTGATAAATATGTTTACATTAAATAAAAAAGGGGTTGTACAAATAAAACCAATGTAGCCAGGATTAGAAGGAAAGCAAAAAATTGGGGAAAGATGAAGTATTTATATATAGTTTCTCAGATAAAGGTTTCATGGCTTAAATATTTAGAGATCTGAGTCTAGTTTTTAATCATGTGAATCATTACTTCATCATATCCAAGGATTTGAACAGACAGTTTTAGGAAAAAATCTAGTCTATATATACACTATGAAAAAATTGTATAAATCACTATTGATTATACAAATGCAAATCAAAACTGCTTTAAAGTACCATCTCACCCCTATAACTGGCTAAAATGATAGAAGAGGAAAATATCAAATATTGGGGGTATATTGAAAATTTGGGATTTTAATACATTATTGGCATAACTAATCCAATCATCTTGAAGTGCAATGTAAAATTCCTCCCAAAGTATTATTTTAAAAATGTATGGCCTTTGACTCAGAAATAACACTGTTAGATCTGTTGCCCAAGATAATCAGGAAAAAAAAGGAAAAGAACCTATATATTCTAAAATATTTATTGCAGTTCTTTTTATGTTTGGCACCAAACTAAAAACTGAAGGGATGTCCATCAGTTGGGAGATGGCTGAGTAAATAGTGTTAGAGGATTGTGATGGAATACTACTATACTATAAGAAATGATAAGCAGATTGATTTTAGAAATATATGTAAAAACTTGCAGAAATTAAAGCAGAGTGAAATGAGCAGAACCAAGAGAATTTTGTATAGAGTAACAGCAATATTGTTTGATGAGTAACTATGAATGACTAAACATCTTCACAGGAAGAACTGGTACCGGCATACCTCCTTTTATTGTGCTATCCTTTATTACACTCAAAGATATTCCTTTTTTTACACACTGAAGAATTGTGTCAAACCTTATTGGGCAAGTCTATCAGTGCCATTTTCCCAACAGTGTGTTCACATCATGTCTCTAGGTCACATTTTGGTAATTCTCACAATATTTAAACATTTTCATTATTATCATATCTGTTTTTGATGATCAGTAATCAATGAGCTTTATTATTACTAAGTATTAAAATTGCTTTGGGATGCCACAAACTATGCCCATTTAAGAAAGTAAACTTAATAAAATTTGGGTGTTCTAAGTGCACCACTGACCAGCCATTTCGTCTTCTCTCTCCTTTTCCTCCAGTATCCCTATTCCCTGAGATACTGCAATATGAAATTAGGCCAGTTAGTAACCTGATAATGGCTTTGAGTAAAAGGAGGAGTCAATGAATGGGGGAAATGTCTTTGTTTTTCTAATTTTAAGAAATTACCCCAGACACCCCAGCCTTCAGCAACCAACATTTGATCAGTCAGATCAGTCAGCAGCCATCTAAATCTAGGCAAGACCTTCTATGAACAAAAAGATAGCTACTCAATGAAGACACAGATGATGGTTAGCATTTCCGAGGAATCAAAGAATGATTAATTAAGATATATACATTGTTTTCTTAGAAATGACATTTAATTATTATATTTAATATTTTATTATATATACATTTATTCTATATATAATATACATATATATTATAAGTTTATTTTATGATTTATATTATATTAAATATTTAATTTATTATGTAGCATAAATATATGTATATATACACATATATGTATATATAAACATAAAATATATAATATAATAATTTTATATAATATACAATACAAAATATAAGTATAGCATATAAATGCTCTAAGGGGAAAAAAACTCATGTAACTTGCTTTACTGCTGTACTTGCTTCATTACATGGTCTGGAACAAAACACACACTATTTCCAAAGTGTCTCAAACGTTGGTCTTCTCTAATGCAGAATTAAGAGGTAGGGAGGGAGGTGACTCAAAATACCAGATGTAACAAAAAACATTTTAAGGCATTTGAAGATAATTTTTTATAAAAAGAATGAGTAGGCTAAAGGACAAGCAAAATAAATCATAATTACATTAGATAAAAGTATAATTGAGACAACATACAAGTATTTGTCTAAAGCAAGACTTGAAATCAAATAATCATGACAATAATGTTGACTTCAACTTACAATGTGACTATTATTTGCTACAGTAACAGAAATACTTGCTATAACAAAAAGAATCACTACCCTCCCCCCCCAAAATGGAGGACTGAGCACAAGAAAAAAGGAGACAAATTCATCTATCATTTTTATAATGGTTTACTTAGAGAACTCCAGATGATTAAGGAAAAATTAATAAAAACAATTATTACCTTTAGGAAGGAACATAAAATAAACAAAAATCATGTCTTCTGAATATTCATTTTTAAAATTCAGGAAGAAGACATAGGGAAATTTCATTCAAAATAATAAGTGAAAGCATTAAATATCTCAGAGTAAACCTAACAAGACACCTAGAATTTATGCAAGTAAAACCAGAAAGCCATTTTTCAAAGAAATACAGGAAACAATGACATAACTATTCATTTTTCACTGTTTTTGCTAAAATAAAAATGACATTATTGTCAAAATTAATTTATAAGATTAATGCTATGCCAAAGTTACAAATGATTACTTTGCAGAACTTCATAAAATAATAGCAAAGGGAGCAGCGGGGTAGCTCAGTGGATTGAAAGCCAGACCTAGAGACAGAAGTCCTAGGTTCAGATCTAGCCTCAGACACTTCGCAGCTGTGTGACCCTGGGCAAGTCACTTAACCCCCATTGCCTAGCCCTTACCACTCTTCTGCCACAAAAGGTAAGGGTTTATTTTTTTTTAATTAAAATAAATAAAATAATAGCAAAATTCATTTGGAATTATAAAAAGCAGGAATTTCAAGAAAAATAATGAAAAAGATGTTAGAATAAAGGCAATCTCTCTATACCAAATCTGAACCTATATCATGAGGTAAAATAATGGTCAAAACTATTTAGTACTACTAGAAAAATAGGTCAATGGAACATTAGATAAGAAAGACTTAGAAACAAAGGAATGCAGCAGGCTATAATGTTCTGTAAACCCCAGAACACAAAATCCTGAGGGAAGGATGCTGTATTTGACAAGAATTTATAGGAAAGTTGGAAAGTAACTTTTGAGAAAATCCATTTAGATCAGTATCTTAGACCATATGCTTTAATAATTTCTAAGAGGGTTGTTACTAAAATATTAAATCATTTGAAAATTTTAAACAATAAAATACTTTTTTTCTTATATAGTTGAGGTGAAAATGACAAGATACAAAGGAGACTATTTGGATTAAATTACATTAAAATTTGCTTTTTGAACAAAAGTAGTATATTTGAATTAAGAGGAGAAGAATTTTTGGTGAAGAATAAATATTTGCCTCAAAGACACATCATAAAAAAATTAATATCTAGGGGGCAGCTGGGTACTCAGTGGATTGAGAGCTAGCCCTAGAGATGGGAGGTCCTGGGTTCAAATTTGACCTCAGACACTTCCCAGCTGTGTGACCCTGGGCAAGTCATTTGACCCCCATTGCCTAGCCCTTGCCACTCTTCTGCCTTGGAGCCAATACACAGTACTGACTCCAAGATGGAAGGTAAGGGTTTAAAAAACAACAACAACAAAAAAAACAATATCTAGCATATAGCATGGAATTGACACAAGCATAAGACATTTTTAAACCGCATTCTATAACAGGTCAAAAGTTTGGACAAGTCTGAATAAAAAGCATAAATGATAAATTCACATGTGAAAAGCTTTGTCACTTTTTAAAATAATATTTTATTTTTCTGAATTGTAATAATTTTTAACATATTTTCCAAAACTGAGATAGAAATTCCCTCCCTCTTTTCTTCCCCCTTACCTGAGATGGTAAACTATTTTATGTGGATTATACATATATGATCATGCAGAACATTTCTGTTTTGGTCATGTTGTGAAAAAAGACACATAAAATAAAAACAAAAAATAAACAAATAAAATTTAAAATAGTATCCTTCTATCTGTATTCAGACTCCATCAGCTCTTTCTCAGGAGTTGGAACACATTGTTATAAGTCCTTTAGAATTGTCTTGGATCATTGTTGAAAACAGCAAATTTTTTCATCATTGAGCATTGTACAATATTGTCATTGCTTTGTACAATAGGCTCTTGGTTCTGCTCACTTCAATCTGTATTTGTTCATGTAGGTCTTTTCAGATATTTTTTAAAAACATCTTGCTCATTTCTTATAGCACAGTAAATATTTCACTACAATCATATACCACACCTTTTTCAGCCATTCCCCAATTGCTGGACTTCCTTTCAGTTTCCAGTTCTTTTTCTCAACAAAAAGAGCTTCTATAAATATTTTTCCACAGGTGGGTTCTTTTTCCCTATCTTTAATCTCTCTAGAATACAGACCTAGTAGTTGTACTGCTGGGTCAAAGGGTATGCATAGTTTGATGGTCCTTGGGGCATGGTTCCAGATTGCTCTCCAAAATGGTTGTATTAATTTTCAGCTCCTCTAGCAGTGTATTAATGTTTTGATTTTACCAATATTTATCATTTTCCTTTTTTTGTCATGTTAGCCAGATTGATGTGGTATCTCAGAGTAATTTTTAATTTATATTTCTCTAATCAATAGTGATTTGGAGCATTTTTCATGTAACTAAAGATAGTTTTAATTTTTTATCTAAGAATTACCTATTTATATTATTTGACCATTTGTCAGTTGGGAAAAGTTTTGTAATTTTTATAAATTTAGCTCAGTTCTCTATATATTTGAGAAATGAAACTTTTTTCAAAGAAACATAATATAAAAGATTTTTCCCAGTTTATTTGCCTTTTATTCTTGGTTGCATTGCTTTTGTTTGTACATGAGCTTTTTAATTTAATGTAGTCAGAATTACCTATTTTACATCCTATATCCTATATATATATGTGTATATATATATATATGTATATTTTACCTTCTCTATATCTTATTCTGACCTAATTTTTTCCTTATCCATAGATCTGAAAGGCAATCTTTTGTGTTCTACTAATTTGTTTATGGTATCATCCTTTATTTCTAAATCATGTATCCATTTTGACTTTACTCTATACCTAATTTATATCATATTGTTTTCCAATTTTCCCAGCAGTTTTTGTCAAAAAAAAAAAAGTTCTTACTTCAGAAGCATGAATCTTTGGATCTGTCAAACACTAGATTACAATGGTCATTTGCCAATGTGCATTGAGTGCCTATTTTTCTTCATTCGTCATCTACTCTATTTAGCCAGTATTTGGCTAAGGCCACTAACAAGTTGTTTTGATGGTTTCTTTATGTTTGATGTTATCGTATAATATATTTTGAGATTCAATAGAGCTAAGCCACGTTCCTTCATTTTTCATTAATTTCCTTGATATTCTATGTCTTTTGGTATTCCTGATGAATTTTGTTATTTTTCCTAGCACTATGAGAAAATTTTGGGGTACCTGGATTGGTATAGCCCTAAATAAGTAAGTTAATTTAAGAAAAATTACATTTTTTATTATAGTGGCTCAGCCTAATATTTTTCCAGTTGTTTAGATCTGACTTATGCACAGTTTTGTAGCCCTTTGGGCATAGTTCCAAATTGTTCTTTAGCATAGTTGGATCAGTTCAGAAATCCACAAACAGTACATTAGTGTTGTAATTTTCCCACACAACCTCCAACATTTATCATTTTCCTTTTACTGTTATGTTAACCAACTTGATCAATTTGAAGTGTTACCTCAGAGTTTTTTAATTTTAATTTCTCTAATCAATAGTCCTCTAAATAACTTTTAATGAGAAAAATTCAAACTAAAATGATTCACAGATATCAAATTAGATATAGATATATTTTTAATGTTGCAAGTGATACACAAAGACAGGAATATATTTCAGTGGCATAAAATATAGGAAACAAATATTGTGGTATGTGAATATGATAAAAGTTTCATTGTACAATATTAAATTACATATATGTGAATTCAAGGAAAAATGGGAAAATGGGAATAATTATAGAGTGAGATGAACAGAATGATAACAATATAAACAATTACTATTATAATATAAATTTAAACAACATTAAAGAAATCAGATTAAATGTTATACAAATCTTGACAAGAATTGATGAAATAAACTTTTCGCCTTGGGAATTGGAGGACAACTCAGTCTAGAATACTGTATATGTTAAAAATATGAAATGATTTTGTTTTCCTATTTTTCTTTGTTATAAAATTTTATAGAAAAGTTTTCTAGAAAGTGGAATTTGGGGACAATTCAATGGTTTATAAAAGAAAAGAAAGCTAAAAGCATCATAGGATCATAGCTTGAAGAAGAATTTCAAGATCATTTAGACAAATCTAATTTTACAGATGAGAAACAAAACAAGAAAGGTTAAGTAACTGATCTAAACATTCAAAAACAGTACATGGGATATGAACCCAGGTGTTCTTATTCCAAAGTCAATATCCTACTTACTGTACCACAATAAATCAAATTTTAAATGAAATAATTAAATATGATAATTATAATTATATATATTTTTACATAGGCAGCTACTCTTGAAAAAAATCTAAAATTTTAAAACTAATGCAATTTTTCCAAATAAAGAGACATAAACAAAAGTAATGAAGAACTTGGCGTTTGTGTATATAAAATATTAGATAATTCTTTAAAAAATTAATCAAGAGGAACCAAAGATCAAGAAAACTCTAATGCAAATAATGATTAAAAATGAGAAAGAAGTCAGCCTAGCAGTACCAGGTTTCAAATTATACTACAAAGCAATATGATAAAAAAGCATTTCATACTGAACAAATAATTAGAAAAGCCAATCAGTGCTACTGATGTGGTACACAACTTACAGAAGCAACTGCTCTTAGAAGCAGAATATTCAGTGAACTTAAAGTCCCAACTTCTTACTTTTTAGCAAAATATAAATAGGCCATATTATGAATAAATTAAACCAACAAAAAAAATTTACACACTTTTCACAACTATAAGAGTTCATGAAAGAGGAAATCATAGATGATAAAATAAAAATTTACATAAAAATTAAAATAGTTTTGTATAAACAAAATAATCAGCACAATTAAAATTCAAAGCTAGGTTGCTCAGTGGTCAGAGAGCAAGCTTAGAGACAGGAGATCCTGAATTAAAATCAAGCTTCAGTCACTTCCTATCTGTGTGACCCTGGGAAAATTATATTCCCCTAATTAGCCCTTACCATTCTTCTGCCTTGGAGCCAACACACAGAAATTGATTCTAAGACAGAAAGTTAGGGTTGTTTTTTTTTATTTTAAAAGAAGAAACCAATCTTTTCAGCAAGTTTCTCCAGTAAAGATCGGATATCAAAGATATATAAGAAATTGATTGAAATTTATGAACAAAAGCTATTCCCTAATAAATGTTCAAAGACTATGAGCAGACACCTCCCAAAGGAAGAAGTCCCAGAAGTCAATAGCAATATGAGTATGCTCTAAGTCACTAATAATTTAAAAATTACTCATTAAAATAACTTGAGGTTCCATATCAAATCTATGAGGTTGTTAAAAAACAAAAAGGAAAAGGAAAATTGTTGGAAGGGACTTGAAAAAACAGGTGCATCAAGCTCCAGTTGAAGTACTGAATTGGTCTTACTGTGGAAAGCTATTTGGAAGCATATTTAAAAAAAACAATAAGCTGCTGTGTATACCTCCTGACCTACTCTTAGTCCTATGTGAAAAAGAAAAACTAAATAAGAAAAAGATGCCCACGAACAAAAATATTTATAGTAGCTCTTCTGTGTAGTGTTAAGTAACTAGAAAGCTAAGGCAGTGCTCATCAATTGGAGATGTGCTATAAAAATTACTAAAGGGATGCTTTTAGAGAAACCTGGAAAATCTCAAAAGTGAGACTCAAAACTGCTAAATGTACTGACCAACCTCCACTCCAGAAGATCAACAATGAAGCATGTTTCCTCCAGCTTCTGACAGAGGGATAAATGAATTTAAGGTGTCGAATGAGATATGCATGTATGGACATGACCAAGGTGATGATTTGTGTTGCTTGGCAATGTGTATTTGCTGCAAAGGTTTTGTTTTTCTTTTTACCAAAAAAAAAATGGATGGAGGGGAGAAGAAAAGCAAGCAATAAATAGAGTTTCCAACAAAAAAAAAGGAGAAAGAAAAAAAGTAATTTTATTTATTTTTAATGCATAGATGATAAAAGAGAGGCCAGTAGAAAACATAGAGAAATAGGACAGCTTTGAAGGTTACTGAATTTATGAGACATAAAAAAAAATAGAAAAGCTCTACATATTAGAAATTCAGTTTCACATGTAATCTTTTTTCTCTGTTCTACTTTGCTTGCAAAAATGCTCCTTTATTATGTTATTTGTTCAGAATTTTTTAAATAAAAAAGATTAGTAAGTAGCATTACATTTTCCCCAATTTAGCTTTTAAGATCCTCTTTTTTACAATAATGTTCCATTTTGAAGACATTTCCTTATAGACCTTTAATCACTGTCTACTCCAAACCCCTCAGAGACTTTCCCAACAAAATGTAGCATTTATAATCTATTGTCCTTCAAGTGTCCATGCTATATTATGCAAACAGGTTAACATGAATTTTTCCTTTACCTTTACTTTGTTAAACAATTTCTGGCTTTTTAAAATTAGTTCTGTGTTTTGCTGTACCCTTCAACATGGTGATCTGGATTCCTAGAATCAGTGTCTTGTGATTTTTGTCTATAATCTTAATAACAGACTGTGATTTGAATAATCATGAAGACTCTTCTCCAGCAAATTTTTCTATCACTGTGTCTCTAAAATCCGAGAATTTAGAGAACTATTATTTTTGTTTAAGGCTCAGAAAGCATATTAAACTACTTATATTTACTCGGGGATTTAGTTTAAATAGGTGGCAGCAAAGGAGCAGCTGAGTGGATCAGTGGATTGAGAGTCAGGCCCAGAGGCATGAGGTCCTGGGTTCAAATGTGGCCTCAGACACTTCCTATCTATGTGACCCTGGGCAAGTCACTTAACCCCTGTTGCCTAGCCCATACCACTCTTCTGCCTTAGAACCAATAGCCAGTATTGATTCTAAGACAGAAGGTAAGGGTTTTAAATAAACAGATAAATAAATAAACAAACAAACAAATAAATCAATGAATGAATGAATAAAATAATAAATAGTTGGCAGCAAAATCTTAAAAGAACAGATTCATAATAGGCTAGTTAAGACTTACTGGAGGTACAGGGAAATCTGGATCAAAAAAGTAAAGTAAAAAGAAAATGGAAGCATGAAACAAAACTTAGGCATACTATGAGAGTAATGAATTTCTAGAAATAAATCGCAGAAAAATGACAAGAGATGGGAGATAGATGATCAAAGAAATGTGAAAGAGCAACAATAATGAACTGTGCCTGATCTACAATTTTGCTTATATTTGCCCCAAATTATAAGTTTCCTTCCTCTCCTCTCATTCCGTGTCTGCTACCTCCCTTAGAACTTCAATTCTTCAATTTGTAATTTCTCTTCTCTTTTTTTTTTCATTTTCTTTCTCCCATGGATCTTTTTGCAATTCAACAAACATTTACTGTATAGAAATAGAAACATGCTGAGTGCAACCTTTCTCTGTTCCAATCTGGATCTCAATTTGCAGATCCAAAAATTGGATTCGATTATCTTTTCCACAGGTAACCAAACTGGATGGACTGATTCGCATGAACAGAACTCATGGGAAACTGTCTATAAATTAGAATGTCAATGTACTTATTTGCAGTCATAGTCAATCCCAATTATCCACTCAAGGCATACTCTTCCCCACTTCCAATATCAGTAATTGGGAAACAAGTTAGTTATCAGAAGCAACTTTTGAATATTGAGGTTATATAAGAAAGATTCAGGATGAGTGCATGGAGAAAGGAAGAAGAAGAACTGGTACAACAAGGATGTTCCTCATTAGATGTTAATACTGAGTCAAAAGATATGAACAGTTTGAAGAAACTGAAGTCACAAGGAAATAATAATGATTACTTGAGAAAATGTTCTAAATCACTAGTAATAGAGAAATTGACATCAGGTCCCATTAAAATGACAAAAAATGATAAAAGGAAGAAATAGTCAATGCTTGAGTTTTGAAAAATGTAGATACAGTAATACATTTCTGATGGAGCTGGGAATTGTTCTAACATTCTGAAAACTGACTTAGAATTATTAGAGAGAAGTTTAAAAGTTGTTCATACCTTTTGACCTAGTGATCAACCTTTTGACATTTGTGAACCCCTATCTCACATAGAGCTAGAGCAGAAGGGATAAAGCATTTACAAAATAAATTACAAGAAATTCCAAAGCAAACATTAGCAAATATGGAGATACAAAGATACCTTTAGCCAGGCAATTGTCCTTGAGCTGAGCCTTATCTTATAGGCTAAAGCTCCCTAGTTTTCCTAAAGAATAAGGTAAAAATGACCAAATTTCAAGAATAAGGTTCAAATATTTAGAAAAGTAACACATCTCTACTATAATGCCAAGGTCATGTTTCCAAGTCTTTTGTTCCCGAGGCACTGTAGTTTTATATATATAAACATTTCAAATTCTAAGATATCTTTTAAAACTTCTAACCTAAATCAGAAGTCTCATGTTATAGCAAGGCACAAAAAAGACAGGAAGCAAAAATAGAGAACAAGAAAATGAAGTAATAGCTTATTTTATATTTTAAAATGCTCACTTTCACTAGTCTGCTCTTTAAAAAAAAAAGGAATAAAAGATACTCTTTGTTCATGTTTCTAATCCCCAGTAGAATGTAAGCTTGTTGAGTACAAAAACTGTCTTTATATCCCTAGCCCCTGGTACATAGTAAGCACTTAATAAATTTGGTTGGATAAATTTGTGAATTTCTCAATGTGGTTGTGTGGCTGTGATAAACTGAAACCCGATCCCACCTTCTTACCTGTATGGCTTAGACTTTGGCTGGTGGTTTCTCCCAAGTCCTCCTCAATGCCCCCCTCCAAAATTTAGGAATTCTTCCTCTTTCTCTTCACAGTTTGCAGAGAAACATATGAGCTGACCAGTGATAATCCCCAAGGTTTCTGCATCTTTTTGCTAATCTATCCCTTTTATGTTCTTCAGGTTCACAGTTCTATCATGGAGTGAGCTTTACTGTTTATTATACTGATACATCTAGCTCTCCCTGTACTTTGACTGTCCTAAAACTTTAGCTTTTTAGAGATGAAGACAAGTCTATAGCATTATCAGAAGAATATTATTGTGAAAAAAATTTTGCTTCAGGTAGATATTTTTACCTTTGCTTCAGGTAGATATTTGGAGTTAGTCAAAGCAATGCAAATTTCTCATATGGAATACAAACCATTCTCTTCCTTCTGTTCAGCATGGGACAGTGGAAAAAGCAATGATGCTCAATTCAGAAGACATAGGTTCGAATTCCATCTTTAATACTCCCAGACTTTGGGCAAATCACTTAACTTCCCTGGGCCACACTTTTCTCATTTATAAAAGCAAGGTGATGAACTAAATGGCCTTTTAAAGAGTAGATTAATAATGGTAGTCAATTCTGAACCCAGTTCATTGTCTACCTGTGGTACCTTTTCAAGATATATGTACTGATGTTCAAAAAAGCTAAGGCACAGATTGACTGCCCATCAGATTTTTAAAAGACACAGTACTGGAAGAGATAGCTAACTAACTGATGACAGAATCAATATCCAAAGAGATCTTGACAATCTATAGAGCAGGGGTTCATAACAAATAGTCCAGGACTTTTAAATTTTGATAATTGTATTTCAACATAATTGTTCTTCTTTGTAATTCTATATTATATTTTATGCCTTTAAAATAATTATTCTAAGAATGAGCCAAAAAATTTTACTAGATCTCCAATGTGGTCCATGATATCAAAAAAGATAAAATAACCCCTAGGCTTGAGTATTCATTCAAATCTAATAAGATTAAATTGATAGAGATAAATATAGCCCTATACAGAGTTTCAAAAACTTAACTTTAAAATTACAGGAAAATGTTGAAAGGGCATTGCTTCCCAAAGATTTTTTTAATGATAGCTTGAATAGTAATTTCACAAAACTTTAATCAGTAGTATCATGCTTGTAAAGGCTATTTGTCATTAAGCAGTGAAATAAAGAGTTTTAATTTTTTTTAATCTTACTAATTTTTAAAATCTTATTAATTCATCTAAAATACGTGTGATTTGTTGGCTTAAAAGAAAAGTGGATTTAACCCTGAGTTGTATTAAAAGGTGAAGCTTCCATTAAAAAAAAAAAGATGATTTTCTTTCTACTCTGGTCAAAACACATTTAGAGTATTGTTTTCAGTTTTGAGTACTGCAATTTAGGAAGCACATAGATAGACTAGAGTAAAGACCACCATGATGGTGATAGGCTTCATGTCCATATCATATAAGTTGAAACAATTAGGTTTGTTTAACATGAAAAAGAGAAGGCAAAGGGCAGGGAGAAGGGAGGGGGGAGAGAATGAGGAATGAACTTGCCATGTAGTAGAGTGACTGTTGTTATCATTCCATCTTGTCCAATTCATTATGACCCATGGTTGAGCCCTTCCATCTTCCACTATAGCCTTAAGTTTGTCCAAGTTCTTGTTTGTTATATCCATATCTCCATCTCATTCTCTGCCTTTTTCTTTCCCAAAATCAATGTCTCATCCATTGCCCTGCCTTCTCATTATTTGACCAAAGTATTTAAGCTTCAGCTTCAGTATTTGACCTTCCAGTGAATAATATGGGTTAATTTCTTAAATTTTTAAAGAATTTTATCTTCTTGCTGCCCAAGGGACTCTCAAAAGTCTTCTCCAGCACCACAATTTGAAAGCTTCTATTCTACATCACTCAGCTTTCCTTATAGTTCAATTCTCCCAGCCATCTATTGCTACTGGAAAAACTATAGCTTTGACTATACAAACCTTGGTCAGCAAGATTGATATCTCTACTTTTTAATATACAGTCCAGATTTGCTTTCCTTCCAAAGAGCAAACATCTTTTAATTTCACAGCAGCAGTCATCATTTGCAATGATCTTTGAGGCTAAGAATCTGAAATCTGACATAGCCCCAATTTCTCCTTCCTTTATTCACTGTTTGATAAGACCAACTGCTGAGATCTAAGTTGGATTGGTTTTTTTTTAACATTAATCTTCAAGCCAACTTTGACACTCTCCTCTTTTACCTTCATAAAAATATTTCTTCATTCTTCTTTATTTTCTGCTATCAGAAATCTGCTACTCCTATCTCTTTGAGGACTTACCACATTTTGTTTTGAGACAATGAAGCAGAAGTAGAAGTGATTCCATCTGCTTATCTGAGATTGTTGATATTTCTCCCAGCAACCTTAATTCTGGCTTTTGATTCATCCAGCCTGGCATTTTGAGTAATGTACATATCTATGTATATATACACTATGTATCACATAAATTTTTCCACCTCCTCTCATTTTAACAGAGGAAAAACAATTTTTCTTCCTTCAGCAATTTGTTAGGAAGAAATGGAAGTGGAAAAAGCAAATAACTCTTTTTGGAGAATGAAATTCTGTTTGTATGACTTTCTTTGTTCCTGTCAAGCCCTTATTCTCAGTAACATTAGCAGCAGTCAAGATAGATCTCTAGTTTTGTTTGGGAAGTGTGGAAAAAGAGTGTTTGCCAGGACTAGCAAGTAATCTTGATAAAGCTCTATTATGTGCATATAAGTAAAATAGCTAAGGGAACAGTATAAAGATTTGTGCTACTCCCTTTCCAATCTTGAACCAATCACTTATTCTTTGGTTTTAATTGTTGCTTCTTGGCCCACTTAAGGGTTCCTCAGGAGACAAAAAAAATCTGCTACTTCTATCTCTTTGAGGACTTACCACATTTTGTTTTGAGTCAATGAAGCAAAAGTAGATATTTTCTGAAACTCCTTTGCTTTCTCTGTAATCCAGTGAATATTGGCAAATTTGTCTCGGTTCCTCTACTTCTTTGAAAACTAGAACCATTTTTGGTTCACATATTACTGAAGCCTCATCTGAAATGAGCAAAATTATTCAGTAATTTGAATATTTTGGGCATTGCCCTTCTTTAGAAATTGGGACATAAACTCATATTTTACAATTCAGAGGTCATTCTTTAGCTTTCCAAATTTGCTGACATTTTGAGTGCAGCACTTTCACAGCATCATTTTAGGCATTTTAAATAGTTCAGCTGGAATTCTGTAATCTCCACTAGCCTTATTGTTATCAATGCTTCTTAAGGCCCACTTGATTTCATTCTCCACCATGACTGGCTCTAAATCAGTAACCACAGCATTGCGATTTTCCTTGCAGTTAAGATCTTTTCTGTATATTTCTGTATATTCTTGCCACTTTTTCTTAATCCCTTCTACTTCTACCATTGTTGTCTTTATCATGCCCATTTTTGCATAAAACCTTCTCTTGATGGCTCTAATTCTCTTAAAGAGATTTCTTGTGTTTCCCATTCTATTGTTTTCTATTTCTTTGCATTACTCATTTAAGACAACTTTCTTATTGCTCCTTCCTAATTCTTTGGAATTCTGCATTCAGTTGACTACATCTTTTCCTTCCTCCTTTGCCTTTAACTTTCCTTCTTTCCTTAGATATTTATAAAGTCTCATCAAATAGTCATTTTGTTTTCTTTCCCTCCTTTTTCTTTCTAATGTTCTTTATTGCTCCCTTTCACAAATCTCTAGCCATCGTTCTGCAGGCACTCTAACAAATCTAATTCTTTAAATCTATTCATCACTTCCACTTCAAACTCAAAAAAAGATGTTATTCAGGTCATATCTTTATGATCTCATGTTTTTCACTCCTTTCTTCAATTTAAGTCTAAATTTTGCAATAGGAAGCTTATGATCTGGGCCACAGACAGCTCGAGATTTTCCTTTAATTGACTGTATAGAGCTTTTCCACCTTTGGTTGCAAAGTATCTAATCAATCTGATCTCAATATTTACTGTCTGGTGATCTCTATGTATAGAGATCCCTTTTGGATTGTTGAAAAAGAGTGTTTGCTATGACTAGTGTATTTTTTTGATAAAACTTTCTCTGCTCTATTTCATGAACATGATGTCTTGTGTGTGTGTGTGTGTGTGTGTGTGTGTGTGTGCATTTGTGTTATTTCTAGAACCTATTGTAGGGCTTTTTTGGCATCAATAGTCGGAGCATAGACTTTATTGTTTTTTTATATTTTTATTACTGTGTTGTTGAACAGTTTGCACTGGATTCCAAACAGATGTCATTGTCATTTTTGAGATTATACTCCAGTACTACTTTTCTCATACTTTTATTGACTATGAATACTTTTCCATTTCTTCTAAAGGATTCCTACCCACTGTGTATGTAGTATATGTAGTATATGTAGTGATCACCTGGATTAAATTCACCCATTCCCATCCACTTAAGTTCCCTGACACCCAAGATTTCAATGATTAATAATTCAATCTCCCATCTGAGATCCAACTTACTTTGTTTCCTAAATCTTACAGTTCAGGTTTTAAAGAGTGACTCAGCCCTTCATATTTGGCCCTAAAATCAGGGATAGAGCAATGGATGGAATTTGCAAGAAGACAAATTTAAGAGTAATATAATGAAATTTTTCCTAACAATTAGAACTGCCCAGTGAATGGATTGCTTTACAGGTGGTAAATTCCTCCTCTTTGGAGGTCTCCATGCTGCAGCCAAATGAACACCTGTCAATAAGATCACAAAAATAATAGATTTTTTAATTAATCAAGCCTCCAACACTCCCCCATACAAACCTAGGGATCTATCTTGACTGCTAGTAATGTTATTGAGAATAAAGACTTGGCAAGAACATAGTAAGTCATGCAAGTAGCATTTGAGCATTTCTCCTTTAACTTTCATTCTCCAAAAAAGAGTTGCTTGCCTCTTCCACTTCCACTTCCTCTTAACAAATTGTGAAGGAAGGAAAATTGCTTATTTTTCTCTATTAAAATAGGAGGAGATAGAAAAATCTAAGTGTTACATAGTGTTTACATATACATAAATACATAGATGTATTAACAAACAGATAAATACATAGACCAAACATTTATACATATACAATGTGTTTTTTAATGCTTTTAGCTTTCTTATTAACATTTAAGCTCCTAGGTGAGCAGGATTATGTCTTCTACATATTTGGTTCATTTGGCACTTGGTACTAATATGATACTTGACAAAACAAAGGTTTTAATTAATTGACTTTCACTGCCTGCCTGACTGTCAAACAAAGACCACAAATTTCCCTTCCCCAGAAAATCTCTTCTTCAGTATAGTTTATTAAGAATCTTCTATCTAATTTAAAATATGAGTGTTTTTTACCTTCAATGCAAATAAAAAAGCAAAAACTAATAAGTGCAGCTTTGTTGAAAGAGCATAATTTTTAAAAGTCTTCAAAAAGGCTTTTTAAAAGTGATTTCATTGATTAAAGAAAAAAGAGTAGCACAATGAAAGCTTTAAAAGAAAACTATCCTTTGAAAACCTTTATATTCATACTACAAATAGAAAATAAATCCATTCTGAAATAAAGGTTTTTTGCAAGCCACCGAATCCAGAATGAGGCAGACTTTAAATCATATTCAAAAGTAAAGGTGACCATATATGGGTCTCAAATAAACATTGTTATAACAATCTGACCCCCCCCCAAACTGACTATATTTAAGATTAGCAAAAAAAAAAAGTGAAAAATGTTGGAAGGTTTTGGGAAAGCAGGTACATTGATGCACTGTAGATGGACATATGAATGATGCAACCAGCTGTAGAGCAAGCTAGAATTACACACAAAAAGTTATTTAACAACAAATGCTGTTTGACCCAGATATACTATACCAAAAAGAGATAAAAGACAGAAGAAAGGTCCTATATAGAACTATAGAAATATTTATAGCAGTTTTTTAGTGTTGGCATAAAAAAACTGGAAAATGAAGGATGCCCATCAATTAAGAAATGGCTAAATAAATTAATAGGATAGAATAATATTAGGCTTTAAAATTATAGAAATAGACAATTTCAAAGAGACGTGTTGTAATAGGGCCAGGAATAAGAATTAAAAAAAGGCAACAGATTTTCCCTGAATTTGATTGGCTCCTACCTCTATTAATGAAGCTTGTTGGTCTCCTAAGAATAGGAAAACTCCCAGCCATGGGAATGTGATCCTCTCAGACTTAGATTTCCAATGAATATCATATCGCTTTGTCCTTAACCAAATCCTATCTTGATGATCATATATGTTTATATATGTAAACAAGGGTAGCCAATTCCAAAGGGAACTAATGCTACAATATCCTTGGTACTGTAATATTTATTGGGAAAGATTGAGGGGATAGAAAAAACAGGGGATATGGAAGGTTTGTAGCAGGGAATGGAGGAGTTGAGGGGAGAGAGGGACTATTGCTCTGTGAGGCAAAGGAGAGAGATGCCCCCTGCCGAGAGGAAGCAGCAGGGGTCCAATAAGGACTTTTGTTGTTGAATGACTGAACTGATGTTCAGCTCCCTCTATGCCCCAGAAAAGATAGTCCACTTATCTGACTGGGAATTCAAATAAGATAAATTTTAATAACCAATTCGGATTGGAGAGGTGTCAGGGAAAAAGGGAAGAGGGAGGTCCCTAAATAAGGTTGGAGTCTTCCTCAGCTTCAGAGCTTAGTCCAGGCCGCACAGACTGGTGGAGGGTTTATCCCACTCCCGTCCTCTGTGCTAGTTTTGTCAAATTCAGAATCTTAGCAGTAGACAGAAAGCGACAAGAATAGTTTTAACCTTCAGAGCTTGTTGGGCCTGTATCTTTGTGCTGAAGCAAGTAGAGGTACTCCACTCCAGACTGAGCTGAACAAGCTCCTCCCTCCTCCAACACCAGGAAGGAAGTGCTAGTCAGAAGACCCAACTGCCACTCCCAATTGCCCCTTCCCCCACCAACTGTCAGTCTTGACAATTTCTTCTCTCTTGATATTCCCACTGTTTCTTGTTCCAACACAGTGCAGAAGGTTCAGAACTTATTTCTAGTTTCCTTTCCACAGTACATAACTTTGCTGTGTTAGGGTAAAATGTTACCTATCTTTGTTAACTGTTAAAAGGACTTATATATGACTTACTTCATCCTAATATCAAACTTGAACAGAGTATTGTTAAGAATCAAATGATATAAAATGTGTTAAGTACTATTCATAGTTTCTAGCATAAAATACTTCTTCCTTTCCTTCCTTTCTCATTAATATCATCCCCAAGACACTGAGACTTAAATGAATTAACTCAAACTGAAGTTAGAATTAGAACCACCATTTTTATTATAATATCAGTGTTGTAAAAACAAACAATTTTGAAATCTTTTTAAAGTCTTATATAAACTGATTAAGAATGAAATGAAGAGAACTAGGGGAACCGTTTATACAAACATCATGCATGCCAATCTATAGTATCAGTTCCAAAGCAGAAGAGCAGTAAAGGCTAAGCAATTGGAGTGGTTACTTACCAAGTATAGCTAAGAAGTATTTGAGGTCAAACTTGAACCCAATACCTCCCATCTCCAGATCTGGTTTTCTATTCACTGAGCCACCTAGATGCATCTTTACAAACAATTTTGAAAACCATAAGAACAATTATCAATGCAATGACCATTCTTGATTACAGAGAAATAAAAAATAAACACGATTGATTCAGGGTATAGAATGCTTTCATTCTATATTTTTTAATATGGGCAATAAGAGAATTTTTACTTGATTATGTAAACATAAATATAGATATATAACAAGAAGTTCATGAAAGGGTGATAAAATAGATTTTTGTTAATTAAGCAAAATTTTCATTAATAATGAAAATAATATTTCAATAAGACAAAAAGCTACTGTTATGTTTTAGGAAATATTTTAAGACCAAGTCAGGGAGGATGTACCCTTTCTACATGATGATATATATACATATATGCATCTTTTATAATCCAATTTTTTTGCTTTTTTTTGCCCAGATATCATATTTTTGGTATATTTTTCTCATTAGTTGTTCTATATTGTTATTATATTATATTATTTTATATTTCATATCATATATCATACATATAATATATCATATAATTAGTTGTTCTGTCCCTTATCCCTTATCTAGCTGTGTCTCCATAATGATATCTTAATCTTAAATACAATCTCAAAATAAATTCCATTTAGGTAAGAAGTGAATCTTACCTTAAGTTCATATTAAGTGCCTGTTAAATACCCTTTAAGATAGGTGCTATTAGTGTTCCCATTTTACAGTTGAGGAAACTAAGGCTGAGAGAAGATAAATTATTTGCTTGGGTTCCACAAATTTTCCTGAATTAGGATTTGAACTCAGACCTTCTTGAGGCAACATCCAGAACTCTATCGACCACACCCCTCTTTGAGTCTAATAGGAGAAAACTTCCCAATGTCAAAAGTGTTGTTGATGTGAGAGAAATGAATTGTTAGGTTTCAGATCATTGTATTAGATTATGAAATAGATTAGATCATTTATTCATTTGATAGAAGGTATAAGGACATTATCTAGCTTGTCAGTGGTCAGAACATGATTATGTTTCAGACTGAGACTTAAACCCATGTCTTCCTAGTCTGAATTCAAGTTCTCTCTCTATGCCATGGTGCCTCTCAGGTATCCCCTTAAGGCTATATATTTGTGACATTAAATTTAGATAAGAAGAAAGAAAGAAACACCTGTTATGTCTAGTTCCTTCTTGCATTGGCTTCATAGATTCCCCTTTTTGGACCAAATAAGACTGAAGAATGGGGCAAATGGATGGACATTAGTCCAAAAGTCATGGCTCTCTATTCAAAGTCAGGATGGATCTTTGGTTTTTTTTAAGTGGAATATGAAATATGGACCTCCATGTTTTCTCAATAGCCCTAGTCTCTGAAAACACCTTGGAGAAAGTAGAGTTCTATTCTTACATCTCATTTGAAAAATAAACCTTGAGGACATGTTGAGGAGAATTAGAGCCTATGGGGTTAAGAGATGGAAGCAAACAATTAATATAGACTCTTTTTAGATCTCACACAATCCTACAATGTTTCATTTAAAACAAGGAGAACAAAAAACTTCACAAAGTCGAAGAATAAATCTATGACTGGATTCAGAGACAAATTCCCTTTGTCATGCTTTTCAGAGTGGTTTTTAGTCTTTAAAGGATAAGCACAATTATAACAGCAGAAGAAGCAAGTTAGATTTTCATTGGTTAATATGTGTGGGGATGGCTCCTAAGACACCTGCCAACACCATTGAGTCTCTAACTCGTACTGCTGAACTCTGAGCTTCACAGACATGAAATTCATTCACACCTCTGAAAAGAACATGGATTGAAGCGAACTCCACAGCATACTGGATTTGTAACAATGCCCAGAAGCAGCCTATTTTGTCATGTGTGAATGTTGCCAATAGACAACTCACAAACCCACTTAACTCACAGCTCTAGCCTTGACATTTTTCAAAAAGAATAAATGGCTGGCTTAAATAGAGTTATCAAAAAATAGTTCGGTTTCTTTTTGACTTATCAGCCCATCTATTTTTCTGGGAAATCCAATTTTATTGTACGAAGGACCTGATTTTACCTTGGATAGGAAAGGAATGAGAACAAATATTTATTAGTTTCCTATTATGTGCCAGGCACTGTGTTAAGTGGTTTGCAAACATCTCATTTGATCCTCACAACTCAGGGAGGTATGTGCTATTGTTATCCTCATTTTACATTACAGGAAATTGAGACAGAGTTTAAGTGACTTGCCCAGGGTCACATGACTGGTCAGTGTTTCAGATTAAATTTGAATTTGGGTCTTTCTGGGCTCCAGACCAAGTGTTTTCTCCACTTAGCTGCATAAACACCTTGGATGAAGGGTGATTCCCCACTGAAAACAGCAGGAGATTGATATGCCTGATTTTACTCACAGTTTCATCCAAGAGGATGAGTGTGCTGAAAATATGCAAAGCCAGGGCATCTCATTTTAAAAGAGCCTGTACTTGTCCCTTGCTCATTGTTCAAATATTAAAAAATAAAAAGCAATATTATTTTTATCATCCATAAAAAAACACGTCCATCTTTAATGATTAAAACTCTTTGGAGACTGTAGATCAAGTTTAATTATGTATTAGTAAAGGTTAGAGAGAAAGAGAAAGATCACTTGGCCACCCTAACTCTAAAGCCATGCCATGCCTCCTCAGCTCTAGCCCCCAGCCACAGCCACTTGCAAGCTGTGGCACTGACCAAGACTGGCCAGTCAGAACCAACCATGCATCAACCACTCCAGAGACCCATACCAAAGAGATCTAGTGCTTCCTCTCCATCCACTTACTTAGCCCATTTTGGCCACTCCTACTGGGACTCTCTAGTGGGACAGGTTGAACTTTAGTCCGCGTCTTCAGTCCCGAATTCCAGACCCGTCACTTATAAAGACTTCCACAAATCAGGTAGCTGAGCGCCATTTTAGTCCCTGGCTTGATGGCGGGCTGCCTAATGAGATGAGTTGGGAGGAATAAGGGAGTGCACTCTATATTAAATTCACACACACATCTCAAATGTCAGCTGTAAAAAAATAAAGTAAGCAAAGGTTTTATCAAATTGCCGACCTGAGCGCTCTCACACTCTGGGATTTCTAATTAAGTGGGCTTATTGTATTCCAGAGCCATGAGGTCCTTTATTAACCGGCTTTATTTTCCCTTTTTGGTAAGCATGTCCTATTACTTCAACCTCCAGTGTCTCCTGCCACTCTTTTTTCCCAGGCCTCTGTCTCTGCGTTGCTTCTTTTTCTTCTTCACAAATTCCAAATGATTTTCCACATCGGGAAGTTTGCAAGGGGACATTTCTTCACCTCGGCTTTCTGCCTGAGTCCAAGCAAAGAAGGGGATGAAGAAGATGAGGCAAACTCTTCTCCCTGCTTCTCTTGGTTCCTAAAACACTTTGTGGAGTGCATTCAGTAATTTGCCATTGTAACCACTGGCCTGGAGTGCTCTCAGGGCTGAGCTCTGACACTGTATTTAGTTTGGACTTGGACTGCTCAGCTAAAACTTCCATTTGTATGCATTTATTCTGCTGCACACATTATGTTATCAGTCACTTTCAATATTTCAAAGTCACAGCAGGCCCTTTCTGACACACATTTGTCAGAATGAACTGCCTTGATTGCTATTATTACAGACTGCAGTTCCTGAGTAAGGGGAAAAGACTTATGGAAAGCCAGAATATTGAAACTGCCTGATAAAACAATAGACAAAACAGAATAAAAACAGAATAAATGCATGCAAATCAAGGTTTTAAAAAGACAGAAAAATGCAGGATTATAAAACAGGCATATAGAATTCAAAAACCCATGAAGGAATACGTAATGATATTTTAAGAGAAAGGATAATAAAGCATATTGAAAATCACTCTATTCCTGTGATTATCACTACCTAGTGAAATATTGCTTGCTGAACTTCCCAGTAATCTGTGATTTAAACCAGTTTTTCTAGTGAAGACTATTAGTGGAAAGACTTTAAAATTTAATGAGCATTTCTATGCCTACTATGTGCCAAACACTAAAGTCTTAATGTCAAAAACCAAAACAATTTCTACCCTCAAGGAACTTGTGCTTTACTTAAGGGAAATCTAATCCTATTCAGAGGATGAGTCCATAAATCCTGTATTGATGAATGGGGCAAAAATATATTCACAAGAAACCAAGAATGAGACTCTTCTTTCTCAATTAAATATTCTAGGAAATAACATGGTCCATAGGACTTTCCCTCATGTTATCTAAATGGAAGAAAAGGGAAATTACATTTTATAAGAAATGTTTTTGTACTTGCTATCCATTCCCCTAACATACCTCCAATTATAGATCAAAATACCACTCTCCAAAAAATAGTGCCATTTAGCCTCAGTTCTTCAATATGCAGATATATGGGAAGCAGAAGAAACCAATACCAGATACCCTAAAATAGCACAGAGATTTTAGAACAGAGATTAAAGCTTAAAATTCATATACATATCATTTTGTGGTTTAAATTTTTCTAGCCATATAAGAATGATACTAGAAAAACCAAGCAAAAATAATTATTCAAATCAAAGGACAAACACAGACTAATCATGTTCTCTGTGTGAGTCACTTAATCGCCACATTTAGGTAGCTATAAACAAGTACATTCACCTCCATCCAAAAGATGACAACTTTTGAAACCCTTTTTTAGTGTGAACATGTGTTACCTGCCATCTTTAGTTTATAAAATATCCCCAGATTAGCTTCATGTCGGGTACAGTACTCTGAACGTTGTTCTAGTTTAACAAGTAATGAGTACTAAAAATAATCTTGAAGATACGTTTGAACCAAGTGTTCAAGGACTATAAAACTCATTTATTGCTGAGTAACTTCCCTAACATTTTTACCCTATGTTATATTAATTCCATTTGAGGGTGATGTTCTTGTAAAAGAAGCGACTGCCCTTTGTCCCAATTACTCCTCTCAGCACAGAAAGGGGTGAGACTAGATCAAAGGTTCTTAACTTTTTTGGTATGTCATGGAGCTCTTGTGCAGACTGGTGAAGTCCATTTATACACCTCAGAAGAATATTGTAAATACATAAAATAAAATGCTCAGAATTAATTCAATGAGCATTTCTTAGGTTCCAGTGCTGAAGATTTTATTAAAAAGCATAAAACAATTTTTAGAAACCCACCATAATGAAATAAAAGTGTAATATTTTTATTTTGTTTTTGCCATTTGTGTTCATAGACTACCTAAAATTTGTCCCCAGACCCTTTGGATTCGAACCCTTCACAGTAGGTGATCTCCAAGTTCTCTTCTTTGAAGAACCAATTCAAATCCTTGATTACTGGAAATCTAAGAACCACGTTCTTATTAATCCAATTCAAATTCCATGTACCCAGAAGTCTAGATTCTGGCTATCCTTCCAACCAAATCTGCCCCCTACTTCAAATTATATTCTCAAACTCTGATAAGTGTTTCTTTTGGTTTTCGTGGTTGTGTTCCTATTCAAAATGTTCTACTTAGGTCTTTCCTTGGAGGCCTATCTGGATGCTTCATTGAGGGCAGAGTGCTATAGCCTGATTACCTAAAAGTGTAAGTTTCTCAGTGGAGCCTAGCACACAGCTGCCAATTTCCTTTTGAGGGCAATCATTATGTTCATTAGTAACCAAGTTGAAGAAAAAACTTGTTTTGTGCCGACTCAGTGACCTGGATCCTGTTCAAAATGAGTGTTCCACTGAAATGGACCATACTTTTCCATTTCCCATGGGCCTCTTTCTGAAGAGCCTTTCCCTTTCCTCTTTCCCACTTTCCTGCAAACAATGATAAGATTTGAATTTGGAAAGAAAATATTACTTTTATGGTCTTAACATCTTCAAATTGTGGCCAAGTTTACTTTGTTACCTCTTAGAAAATAGAAAAAGAGGCTTCATCAGAAACCATATTCTAAGTAAATAGACACCCTGTGCCAAGATTTATCATTCATTATTTTTGAAATTCATGAAGATTTTATTATTGTTATTAGCAATTTTTCATTGAAATGCCCCCTAGCTATTGAAGGAGAATCAAAATTTCCCACAACCAAGCCAAAAGTTTAATGATAGTGCCAGAAAAAATGTATTAAATAAATCTATTGGGGCCAATTCAAAGGCAGTAGATATGCCTCAAGGAACCAATAAAACCATTAGAGCACTTTTCATCACAGGCAAAGTTAATGAAAAACCAAGAGTTTCTGATTCTAAATCAGAATAAAATTTTCATTGAACTATAGAGAGTGGATCACTTTCTCTGATGACTGTTTAGTTTTAGCTTCAATATCTTATTTAATTAAATGTTATATATACCCAAAATTAATCTGAAAAGGGGAACATTTTGAAAATTGAAACTTATAAAAGTAGCTTATTTGAGAAATGTCAGCTTCCAGAAAGGGTTTGATAAAGTGGAGAAGGTTATCTTTCTTTTTACCTTCTAAGTTCCTCTATAAGTCTCTGTGTACTGAATGATTGACAAAGTAGAATAGAGACATCAGAAGGAAAAGAGATAATGAAGATAGTATAGACAGAGTTCAGACACATACACAGTGTAATCTTCAGTGGGAATTTTCATTCCTTCTCTTGTACTCTTTAAAATTTTAAATTAGACATCATTGTTAAGAGGCTTCAGTACTGATGGAAATGAAGGGCTAGTTCCTAAATTGAAAACCTGATCAAGATGTGAGATCCATATCTTTAGTGTACTGTATGACTTAAATTAAGGTTTTAGTGGTCTCTTTTCATAATAGAATTACTGATTCATTACAAAAAAGCTATAAATGCTATTCCTTACTTTGATGTAATATTATTATTGTTATAATGAAAATTTCACAAATGAAACAAACTAGTAATAATTTTTCTTCCTGCACCAGGATGAGAAAAATATTCTAAAAATATGAGAACTCCAGAATACTCAAGTAATTTCTCAAATAAACTGACAGTTCTCAGATAATTATCCAGAATATTCAGGGTTAAAAAATAGTAACTATTCATACAAATTATGTTAAGAAATAAATACTATTATTCAAAAATCTTCAGGATCAAATTTCTTCCTAATTATATTTATTTAAGTGCTACATAAGGTGCCATCTCAGTAAAAATTGTCCCTAACTATGTAAAACCATGGTTTTCTTTATGATCTTTTTCTTTGCTATCATACTATTTTCCTTATATTAGAAACCATACTTTATATACACTCATAAATAACTCTCTTAAAAGCCCAAGAGGTACCTATTGTCTAAGTAAATTTTATGCTAGAGCCAATACTTAAAGTGAGAAAGATAAAAGGTAGCTTGTGTATCATTCCTCTGAAAGAAATGGAGTTGTATCCAATATCTTCAAGGCATTTGGGAAAAAAAAGATAAGAGGATAGCTTGAAAGTGTACTGAAAGGAAAGCATAGCATTCCATCCTTTCTTACATGAAACAAAATTATATTCTCTCCTGTAGAAATGGAGTCAATGTTAAACAATCACAATAGGATTTGAGTCTTCCTGCCCCTCTAGATCTTTGCTTTCTCTTCAGCTTCTTTGTCCAATAACACAAAAACAAACCACATTCAAGGAAAAGCACACCTCATTTCTAGGAAGCAAGGTAATCAGATTGTAGCTGAGTTGCCCTGAAACATGATGCCTTACTTAAATCCTCAATAAGGATGTGATCTCTAATAATGAAATGCCATTCCCTTCTAGGCATGACTAGCCTTTATACAGAGAAAATGGTCAAGAGAACTCAGTGTGTGTCAATGTATTGACCCAGTCAGTCACAAACTTAATTATCAAATAGCTGGGGCATTTTGAAGCAGACTATTTTAGTTTAGTGTTGGTTCATTCCTGCTATTGTATCACTGTTCTAATTTCTAAAATCAGCATTCATTCTTACAGTAAAAGAAGGAGGATGCTGGAAAAGAAGACAGCTACCACTTATATAGCTCATTAAAGTTTGCATGCTTTATGCAATATTGTCCCATTTGAGCCTCACAAGAAGAAGTCTTTGAGGCTGATACTAGGGGTATTACTGCTCCCAAATTACAGGTGCAACTCATACTGAGAGGGACAACTTGTAAATGGCAGAGGCAAGGTCAGAGGCAAACTCACGTCCTTCCATGTCCAAATGCAATATTCTAACCATATAGCCTCTTACTGAGTCAGATTTTACATACAAAATGTACTCTAATACAATATATAATGATTGCTATTGGAAACATCCTCCTAGCCTCGACTTTGGACTTGATGTTAGAAATGGTTTCTGACACCTTCTGGATGTAAAGTCTAAGTCAATCCTATTGCTGTGAGTGAGTTATTCTAGGATCACAGGGAAAGACTCTTTTTTTAAGCCCTTACCTTCCATTTTAGAATCAATACTGTGTATTGGCTCCAAGGCAGAAGAGTGGTGAGGGCTAGGCAATGGGGGTCAAGTGACTTGCCCAGGTTCACCCAGCTGGGAAGTGTCTGAGGTCAGATTTGAACCTAGGACCTCCCATCTCTAGGATTGGCTCTCTATCCACTGAGCCACCTAGCTGTCCTCCATTAGACTTTGAACAAAAGAGTAAACTGAGGAAGATATCCATGCAAGATAACATTTATTATCAGGGGTATACCTCCTGTCAATAAATGAGTCACTGCCTTGCCTTCATTCATGCCAGACCCTGAGAAGACAGACAGTTCCCTTCTTACAGATTTTTGAGGTGTACAGAATAAAGTGCAGAACAGGCTAGATGATGTCATGGGTTTGAATACAGAATGAAAGATAACTGAGCTGAAATGCAGAGAACAACATGATTGGTTTGGAATTTGTTCATGGGGATTAACAACGGCCCCCCACTTCTTCTTTCATGAAAATAAGAAGGGCTCATTATTGAATCAGGTACAGGATAGTAGCCTGGATTTTGGTCAACCAACAAGACATCCTTGAAAGCTATCAGGTCAGTCTTCCTCTTTCCCATTCACTCTCCATGGCCAGCAAGAATTCCTTGAGGCCAGAACATTTCTGATTAACAGGAGAGCTGAATTTCTAAACTTAATACCTACAGACCAACTGAATTCTAAACTAAATTCAGAGACAAAGAACCATGGTTCTTTCTGCAAGTTCTTGACCTGTGTTGGAGATTAGCCTGTGGTAGACTGCTGCTGAACTTCTCCCTATCAATCAGCTGGAAAACTGAGGTTCCTGCCCTAGTTATTTCCCCCGCAAGCTGGGATAGATGCTACAATTAAAACCACATTGCTCCAGGGATCAGTCATCTCTTGCTACTTATTCAATACACCACTTGGGTTGCCCTGTTCAGAAATGCCACCTCCCTGGTTCTTGTTCTCAGTTTGCCCTGGATCTGTGACTTAATAACTGGGTAGGGAGTGACAAAACTGCTAGTTGGCACCCATCCCGCTTGCAATAGGGCCTGGTGGTACCCAGGTGGGGCTCTGAGACCTCCTCTCACGTGCATTCACAGTCTCTCCCCAGGAGTGCTCTGAAGTAGTGTGCTCCTGACCTCATCCTGTCCCTGAGTGCATGAAGATCTCATTTTTCTCTTTCCCTATGTTAGTCTGGGACAAACAATTCACTGTCTTTTTTTCTGGATTTCCCTATGAAGATTTGGTCTAGTATATTTTCTATATCTGTTTAGAAGGAAATTGTGTTTTGTTTTTGTTTTTGCTTTTTGACAGAGAGGAGTAGAACGTGCTATATACTTCTTCCTGCTACTCTGCTATCTTGGCTCTGCCACCGCCCTGATTGTATTTAATGAGGGACTCTCCTTATCCCCTGGGTGCTATTTTGTGAATCAAAACTTCAAATGATCTCTATTTTTATCAGTGTGACTACTCACTCCACTGAAACAAATGGTAGTCCCTCCATGATTTAAGAAACTATTCTATGAGTGGTTTGGGGCCAGAAAGGGGGGCGGGGATCAACATTTCACCATCTTCTTGCAATGATTCTAGATAGACTATAATAGTTTTCAGTCAATAGAACCAGTATGTCCCTAGTCCCATAATTGAAATCTTTCCAGTTTCATAGGACCCAGTAGGGCTTTCTCTTCATTGACATTACGCATAGAATTTCAGTATCATTTCATAGCACAGTGAGGCACTGTTGTACTCGAGTGAAGGTCCTGATATGTTGTCTATTTCTGTTCTTGGGAGATAGTCACTTGGCATAACCATGGAGTAGTATACAGAGAGCCAACATTAGAGTCACAAAGACCAAAATAGATATCTAGTTTCTGACACTAACTGTAATCATGGGGCATATCACATAACATCTCAGATCCCTAGTCAACTCTCTTAGCCTGTAAGCTACAAACAAATTGCTAATCTAATTTGGTGAAGGAAGTTTCCCTACACTACCTCAGAGGAATGTTTGGAAGAAATCCTTTTATAAAATTAAAAGAGCTACATTAATATTAATATTGATAATTTTCTAGAGTGGTCAATTTCCATGAGCTCACTCTTCTCCTTTACTGTACATCTCAACTCCATCCTCACCCCAACCCACACCTCTTGGCATCATCTCCCTTTCTTTTCTCTGAAAATCAGTCTCTGATGAAGAGGCAGCCCTTCTCCTCAGCAAGGCAAAACCTCCCCTTCTCATCTAGCAGATTACCCCAGGATCAGTCCCTATCTTCATTCTCACAAATGAATACTTACTTCAGGCAAGGCAAGATCTCCTTTATCACCAGAAAACTTGTCTTTAGCCCTACCATCTGCTCAATTTATGACCTATCATCTTGCTCCTTTTCACAAACTCCGAGGAAAAGCTTTGTCTTGCTTCTCAAACCCTTTTGCAATATGGTTCCTGATTTCATCACTCAAATAAAATTGCTTTCTCTGAAGTTACCAATAATCTCATAATTGCTAAATTCAGTGACATTTTCTCAATCCTCATCCCTCTTGATCTTTATACAGCAAGATGCTGTTGACTACCTTCTTGTCCACTCAAAATTCTCCTATCTCTGATTTTTCATGAAACCTCTTTCTTAATATTCTGTCTACCCCCTCCAACCACTCCTCAGTTTCCTTTGATGGATCATTAGCTAAGTTTTTCTTCTTAACCTGAAAGGTCTCTGCCAAAAGGTTCCCCTTTTCTTCTCTCTCCAACCTCTCTGTTTCTCTGTCTGTCTCTCTCCCTTTTTCTCCCTCTCTATCTCTCCTCCCTCTTCCCTTGCCTTTCTCTCTCTTCCTCCTCCAAGTGTTCTATTTTAATTTTTGTACAGCTGATTCTTAGATTTATATATCCAGTCCTGAGTCCTAGCCCATACCCCAAACTACCTAATTAGACTTTTAGAACTGGATATCCCATAGACATATCAAACTCAAAATCTCCAAATAAACTCATGTTTACACACACACACACACACACACACACACACACACACACACACACACACACACACACCTTTTCCTAACTTTTCTATTTCCATCACAAAAAAAAAAGAACTTGAATGTTGACAAGGCTTTCAGCTTTCATCCAGGCCAACCAATACACCAACAGTACAGCATACTAAGAAAGTGGTTGTCAAATCTCTTTTTGAAGGCCTCCAGTGAAGGGGAATCCACCATCTCTGAAGACAGCCCATTCCACGTTCAGATGGTTCTGATTGTTAGGAAGTTTTTACTAATATTACACTTAAGTTTGCTCCTTTTTAACTTTCACCCATTGTACCTGCTCATGCTTTTTAGGGTCAAATCAAGCATGTCCAGTCCAGTCTTTCCATATCACAAGTTTAAATTACTTGAAGACAGCTACAATGAATCCCCAAATTTTCTAATCTCTATTCTCTAGACAAAAGATACCCCAATACCTTGAAGCTCTGACATAGTCTTCAGAATCCTTCAACATTGCTCTCTTCTGTATTCTCTCTGCTTCAATAACTTCCTTTTTAGCTGTGTTGCCCAGAACAAAACATAATACTCTAGATGAGAGTTGAGGAAGGCAAGCTACAAAGAACTATAGGCTCCCTGTTCCTGGAAGCTGTGCTCCTCGTTTTATAGGCAAGATTGAATTAACTTTTTGGTTGTCACATAACTCTATTGATACAAAATGAGCTAGCAATACACTAAAACTCTCAGAACTTTTTCAGAACTGCTATTTATCCATGGCTCCATCTGATTAGACTTGTAAAATTGGCATATTTTGAAATTGAATTTTTGTACACAAATACAAGCTCATATTATTTGCTTAATCGCTGATCAATTTTATTTAGCTGGTTAGTTTAGTAGAAGAATGGTATCTAAACTGATGAACTTAAAAACGAAATATCTTATTTTTAAAAAGACTAGATGAGGTGAAGCTAGGTGGCTCAATGGATTGAGAACCAGGCTTAGAGATAGGAGGTGCTAAGTTCAATTTTGGCCTCATACACTTCCTAGCTGTGTGACCCTGGGTTACACACTTCCTAGCTGTGTGACCCTGGGTTACACCGAACCCCAATTATCTAGCCCTTCTGTCTCGGAATCAATGTTGGTTCTAAGACAGAAGTAAGGATGAAAAAAAAAACTAGACTGACATATTTACTGCATGAGCAATAAAGTGTTTTTATTTCAATTAAATCACTCTCTCTGATACCAGTGTGACCTGTCAGCAGTTTTCATTCCTGAAAAATCAAGTCTTCAGGTTCTATTTCACTGTTTCCTCTTTCATTCTTTTTACACCTTATTTAAACTGACACTCTTAAGCTTACTTTAAGTGATTTCTTTCATTCTTTTCTTATCCATTTTTCTCACAAGAGTATTCCACAGAAATATAGCCATTATTGTATAACTAAAATTATAGCAATTAAATATAGCAAAAAATATTGCAATGATTAAAACAAATAGCTAATAATTGTAATAACTGGCATTTCTCTAGTACTTTAAGATTTGCTAAATGCTTTAGAAATAGTATGCCTTGGGGGCAGCTGGGAGGCTCAGTGGATTGAAAGCCAGGCCTAGAGATGGGAGGTCCTGGGTTCAAATCTGACCTCAGACACTTCCCAGCTGTGTGACCCTGGGCAAGTCATTTGACCCCCATTGCCTAGCCCTTACCACTCTTCTGCCTTGGGAGCCAATACATAGTATTGACTCCAAGACAGAAGGTAAGGGTTTTATAAAAAATAAAAAAATGAAAAATAAAAAAAAGAAATATTATGCCTTTTTATCCTCACAACAGCCCCTTGGGAAGTAGTTACAATTATCTCCATTTTACAAATAAGGAAACTGAGGCTGAGAGAAGTTAAGTGTCTTGTCCAGTGCAGCTTGTAAATGTCTTCAAATCTTCCCTGACTCTTTCAAGAATCAAAAGAGGAAAGGTCTTGTCAGAAAGTACTTTCAAAAACTAGTTATACCTGCAAGCTGACTATAAGAAATCATTTCCTCCAATGACACCCTCACCAGTTATTGATCCCACACTCTTTTTTTCTGACATTATGTGACCCATTGCTTATTGTTGCCTTTCTTCCTAATCCCTGGTCCTTAGTAGTGACAATCCTGGTACTCATTCCCTTGGTCCAGGGATTCTCTGCATCCCTACAAATATCATAAAAACTGGACTCCTTTCTTGATTAATGTATAAGTAGAAAGTATGGTATAGTTGCAGGGGTGAGCATTAGATTGAGGGTCAGAAGGCTTGGTTCCAAACCCAACTCTATTATTCCATATGTGGATGGTTTTAATTATGTTCTCATCTGTAAAATGAGGAAGAGAGATTATAAAATTAGTATATATATATACATGCATATTATTACTAGGTACATCACTAAATTACAAAAGGAGAATATGTATAAGTTGTTTGTAGTATGAATTATATTTATATATACATGTGTGCATGTTTGTTCATACACATGTTAGACACATGGGTGTGTATATGTTTATGTTTATTTATATTCAAGAAGCACCATAGTTGGCATAGTACAAAGAAAGCTGGTTCAAAGTCAGGAAAACCTGAGCTCAACTCCTGCTCCTGACACATACTCTCAGTGTGACCCTGGGCAAATCTCTTAACCTCTTAGTGTTCTAATCAATTATATTAATGCCAATTTCTCTATATCAATGAAACCACAGATTCAGTCTCTATTTCTATTGATATATGTAGTTGACAATAAATAATACCGCTTCAGCTTGGATTTTACATAAAATATCCAACACCTTCATATGTTTCCATTTTGGAAGTCTCACTTAACGTTTATTCTTAGCAGAGCACTCAATAAACCATATGTCAAAGAAACATGTATGATGTTGAATATATATATAATAGATATATTTTAGAGGAGAGATTTTCCTCTTTGAAGTTTAACGTGATTTTTTCTTTTGAAACAACAAGCAATAAACATAGAAAGATCTATCATTCTCTACCCTTCAGTCAAATATGACACTGATCCATTCAAACACTATCTGGCTCTGAGTCTGATTGTCCTCTTTTGCAGCTTGCTTTCTTTTGAGGAATCTTACTAATCAAGCACTGAATACATTTAAAATTGCTCTGGTTCCAGCAATATTTCCTTATTTACATTTATTCACCTCTATTTATTCATTCTAATTTCTTCATCTTTGATGCCTTTGGAATAGAGGTGAAATCCAAATAAGATATTTCAATTAGAGCAAACCAGAGATTTGCTTAAGAAAACAGACCCCCATAAAAATGATGACAAATCTGTTTCATTTCATTTCTACTTGTTTGCCCTGCTCTCAGCTTTATCTATAAAGCATTCAGAAATGATTTAGTATTGTTCTCTTCTTTCTCATGTTCCCCTCTCTTGCTATTTGCCTTTTGGGACAATCTTTATTGTTCTGCATAAGTTTTGCAAATGAATTTTACTCTTGTTGTTATGGGTTGTCATATCCTTCTCTTTTATCAAGAAGAGCAAAGAATTACTAGATAATTCCTGGAAATGTTTCTCATCTTCATTGTGGTCACTGTTTCTTATATTTATCAAAAAAATGATATCAATGTCTTTATGGTACAAAAAAAATATACAACCCTATTTAAACTGTAATTTAAGCAAAAAAAATGTTTGCCATCAACATCCCCTTCCTCCCACGTCCAAGACTTTTTCACATAAACTCCAGTTTGGATTTGTTTTCCCTATCCTGTACTCTTTTAGTTTATTGTTTTTCTCAAGCTAAGTGCATAACCTTCTTATCCTTCCCAGGATGTCTATTTGGTCTTTCCCAAAGTCAATAGTTCATTTAAACAGGTCAAGTTCCTGTAATCACACATAGAGTCTTTTTCTCATCTTTATCCTTCCTTCTAATTTGGTATTGATTCTGACCTTGGCTCAAGCCAGCTGATGATCTGACTACACACGGGAAACTAATTCTACAATGACTTCCGCATTAGTGACCACTCTTTCCAATCTGTTGAGATATAGTTTCATTTTTAATGAAACATTGCTCTGTAATCTTTATATCCAAACCCTTCCCACTCCCTTCTTGAAGAAAATAGACATGATATTCAATTGTGAGGCTTCTGAGGAATCTAAACAACTTCTTTCACTGTTTAAGCATGAACTATATTTTCCATTATAGCTTTTGCCATCATGTCCTATGTTCCCTTTCTCAGTGAAGTAACTATTTATGTTGATTAAGTTGATTGGAACTTACCAAATCCATCTAAGCTTTTCTTTGCCATTATCCTCTCCCTTGGACCTTGGCAAATATGTTGCAATTATTTTCAAAGTTCTCTTTACCTAAGCACTGCCAGATGAGATAACCAAGTGTCCCATAATTATTTTGAAAAGCACACAAAGAAACAAACTCCTTTCTTTGCCTTTCTGAAAAAGATTATGTCTATGCAAAGACTATACTATTTTGCTGCAATTTCTTCATACATTATGGTTTTATTGATAGTAGAAATGTCAATATGGATATGATTTAGTTCCTTCAGAAATATAATATCAATATCAATAGTCGTTATCAATAATTCTCCTATTTTTCTCCCTCTCCACCAGGGCTGAAGTAGAAGGGGGTCCATATAGATTTAAAGGCTATATTTTATGTGTTTTATTCAAAATATAAAAATTCATCACTTTGTAAATTAACTACCTACTGATCCCCTTTCGATCAGATCTAAATTGATTCCCAAGTAGTAGAAATGATCTGTTGTTGGAGTCTTATTTCTGCAGTTTGATAGAATCAGCTGTCCCTTAAATTTTATTAGCATAACCAATCTCTTCCATGCTGTGTGACACATTTGATATACAGTGTTTTCTGAATAACTATGATACAAAATAATATATTATACAAGATCAAACAAGTAGAGAAGATCAAAGAAGGTTTCATTGTGTGGTGGGTTATGATGCTAGTGGAACTAGGAAGATTTGACTCAAGCCACGTCCTCACCACCAAACAGGCTAATCAAGAAGCAGACCTGAGAGAGTTAAAGTTAGCTTTACCCTCAGGAAAATTGATCTGAGGCACAGATCTGAATGATTTGGGCAATGAGAATATAAAAGAAATTTTTAGAAATTTAGCAAAGATCTCCTGAGACCCCAAAGAACTTCTCCTTACCAGTGATTTTACCAGTTTTTATTTTCCCAGCCTGTTTTTTTTTATTTTGTTTTGCTTTGTTTTTTTACCACCTTTGGGTTGTTGGATATATTCTAATTAAGGGAATTGTTTATCTGAAACTTCAACTCCAAGTAATTTATTACAGCAAAAAAAGAACCAAAACTTAGAACTGCAGAGTAGGTAGTATTTATGTCAGGCTTTTAAGGATACACAGGAATTCAAAAGAGGATGACAATGTAATGAACAGAGCTATTTATCACTCCACAGTGCCATGGAGTCAAGAATATCTGGGCTCAAATCCCATCTCTAAAACTTTCTGATATGAGACCATTGACAAGTCCCTTAACCAATCAGTGCCCTCAGGAAACTAACATCCCAAGTTGGCAGATTTGTTTTCCCTATCCTGTACTCTTTTAGTTTATTGTTTTTCTCAAGCTAAGTGCATAACCTTCTTATCCTTCCCAGGATGTCTATTTGGTCTTTCCCAAAGTCAATAGTTCATTTAAACAGGTCAAGTTCCTGTAATCACACATAGAGTCTTTTTCTCATCTTTATCCTTCCTTCTAATTTGGTATTGATTCTGACCTTGGCTCAAGCCAGCTGATGATCTGACTACACACGGGAAACTAATTCTACAATGACTTCTGCCGATCCCTATGCCATTCCCTTTTCCTTTGAATTTATAGATCCTGACCACATATACCCCAATAAATACCCCAACAAAGAAGGGAAAGATAGACAATGAAGAAATAGGGAAATCTGAAAAAAAGGCAGAAAAGAGGGAAATCATATTATACCTCCAGGTTCCTAAAAATGATTCAGATTAGTAGGTATATAGAATCATGGCAAATGATGAGATAAAACTAAGTGTTTGGGGTCCTAAAAATGATTCAGATTAGTAGGTATATAGAATCATGGCAAATGATGAGATAAAACTAAGTGTTTGGGGCAACTTGGTTTATTAGTAGAAGATCTTCATTTCTAGCTCACAGCGACTTCCTGATAGTTATTGGCTCTCCCCATATCTCCAAACATATTCTTGATAATTTCTCCATTGCTCAGAATATGAAGAGTTACCCTGATGGAAGGGGAAGATTAAAAATAATTTATTCCAAAAAAAAACCCCAAACAATTTATTCCAACAGCCATGAAGGCAGCGGAAGCAGGCACTGTAGAGCATTTAGAGTTTGGTTAGACGTCAAAAAAGCCGCAGTCATCCATTACATCCCAAGCTGTCACCACTCATATTGACTTTTATCTTGCCACTGACTTCAATGATTCTGGAAGAGAGGCTAACAACTTTGGCAACTAAGGCTCTGCCTTAATTAAATTCAACTTGTTCTCCAGTCAAAAGACATCACTCTCTTCAAGTAGGAAAGACTACAACTAACCAACAACATAAGTTTTTAATGATAGGATCAAGGCACATAGCTTCTGTCATAAAGGTATATCTTTCTAAACGATTTCCTAAATTATGACATGTTTTATGTGTAACATAGATTTAAAGAAAGGGGAAATGTATATATATATATATATATATATATATATATATATATATGCTTATACTGTTGGATGGCAGTGATTCTAGCAGTCCTTTTTTGAAAAAAATGAAAACACTTGTGTTTTCATATATCCTCCCACCCCTTGTTCCTGTCTTCATCTTTTCTGACAATTGGGCTAGTTCTTACTGATAATTAAAAATTACAAACAATGCTCATAATGCCACCTATGGATGCACTACTCTTGTTTATCATGTCCATTTTTAACTTTACTTATTTGGTATTTATAGCATTAATATAGCACTTTAAGGTTTCCAAATCATTTTATATGTGTTATCTCACTTAATCCTCACAATGACCTGATGAGATAGATGTTGTTATTATCTACATTATAGAGATGAGGAACCTGAGAGAACCTGAGAGATTAAGTGGCTTACCCTGGGTTTGGGGCAAAGGAGGATTTGAACTTATAGCGTTATTCTAATTCCAGCACATTCTATCCAGTGGTACCATCTCACTGCATTATTACAATGTATTCTTGTATTTTTCCCATATATTTATAACTACACTGGTCTATATTTTCTATTTTTTTTTCAAATATGTCCTATTCTGGTCACAGAATTCTAAAATATAGAAATATAGAATGAAAGGAGAACTTAGAGATCCCTTAACTACCTCATTTTGTAGATGAGAAAACCATTTTGAAGCAAGAGTATTTTGTACTTTCCTAATTCTTTGCCTCAGGGAGTCTCATTAAGCTTCTTCTGACTCCTACCATGGCAGCAGATTCTGGAGAGAAGGGAGGTAGGTGAATGCCCCATTTCACTTGGTTAACATTTAACATCATTTACCTTTGGGGTAAGCTTTTAAATATTTTACACTTTGTGTAAGTTATCAAAAAGAATCAATGTTTTAAATCCCAAAGTTTTAAAAAGAGCTGGTGCACATGAAATAATAATAGATTATACTTTTCACTTCAAAGCATTTCTCAACTAAAAACTAGGGCCACTTCTCAGCCACCCATGAAAGATATCTCACTTCAGCTGAATTATTGTGATTGTTTATCAGTACATGATAGCCTAGGGCAGGACAGCAATCTAAAATCAGAAATAATTTGAAGCAGGCAGAATGTAAACACTTTCGAGAGCAGGGACTGAATTTTAAAATGTATGTAGATACTATACTCCAATAGTCATGTGGATCTACTACCTCATAGACAAGGGTATTTTCTCCAATAACACAAGTTGTGTGTCATCTGTGCTTGCCTATCCTGTATGATTTTCAAACATGTCCATCCATAAACTTAACACAAGGTTTGGCAACTTTTCTCAAGTTCTCTTCACATCAGAGAAACATTGGTATATATAGATTATTCATCAATTACCCTTTGCCCTGTATGTGGGATGGATCTATATTTTACATGACCCTATCTGGGATTTTCTTGGCAAAAATATTCTATTGTTTTACCTTCTCTACCTCTTTATAGATGAGGGACTATAGCTATTTGCCAAGTGACTTGTCCAAGGTCACATAACTAGTAAGTGTCTGAGACCATATTTGAACTCAGAAAGAAGAGTTCTCCTAACTCCAGGCCCCCTATCCACTGACATACTTTTTATCATTTTACCATTCAGCTATCTATAGTGTGTTACATCCTACTCGAGTCCAATCTACACACCTCTATTGGCATATTGGTCAACTTTAACTTCAATTGTTTGGAACCATAGTGTTTCATGACTCATTCAGTGTCATCAGAAAAATAATGGTATGGGAAATGATGAGTCTTTCAGGAGGAATTTTGGGGTCATCAAAAGCACTGTACAAGTTCCCAAGGCAAATTAAGATCTCTATTCTGCTTCTCAAATCTGAGCCCTGATTATTGCCTATATACAATGTCTTCCAAGTTAAAGGTAAGGATAGACAAGATCTATAAATTGTCTGTCCAAATTTATATCTGGACAATAGACTTTCTGTAATTATTTGGTCTTTCCCATATGGAGATTTAAGCCAAACCCTTAAGAAATTATAGGTTCATTTAGGAAGCTGTGTACCATTCTGAGGCTTTCTGAAATCAGCACAATAGCACCCATAAATAGAAGCATCTGTTAGCACTCACTGTCTATAGGTAAAAAATATGCTGTCAGTTTGAATTCTTTACTGGAACTGATCCATGACACCTTTGCGGTGTATACGTCATCTTGTTTTCTGGCATGTTTATTATTCATAAACAGGTCATTAAACTTTTTTTTTAATTTTTAAAAGAATCTTGTAGGATTGTGACAATTTCATGGAAAAGAAAGTTTGTTGTAGGAAAGCCTTAAAGGTAAAATATTTTGCTTTACCAAATCAAATACATTTTTATAGCCAAGAGGTAATAAAAGTGAGACCTTTATTCACTACATCTTAAAATTATTTGTGATAAGATGTTGTCTATTGTGGAATATTGTTTTCAGAAAATGTGGTTCCATTCTGGTTCTCTCATCAAGGATTTATGTGAGTCATGTTTAGATTATCTTCATAAAACTGTTGAACACACAAATGTATCAGTTGGTACTTTCTGAAATAATTTTTATATCATAAAGGATTTTTCCACACTGTTAGTATCATCTCCCTTCATTTACACTGAAAATCAATTCATCAATGCCCTCAAAATTATGTCACCTCCATCACAGTTCTTCTCTCAATATATTCATTCTAAGTTACCTATTTTTCTAATGTTTTTAAATTCCATTTCCTCTAGTAGTATATCTATCATTATGTTCCCCTTATATTTCTATGAGAAATTTTTTAAAAAGAGATGATAGTGATTTTCATCCATTTTCTTTCTTTGGGGCACATTCATAACTTGTTTAAAGACATTTTCACGCATACTCATGCAAAGTGATTGGAACATGATTGAAGAAGCAGCAAAGGAGACTGAGAAGGAATAGTGAAACAAGAGAAGCTTGGGAATATGACATCATGAAAATTGAGGGAGGAGAAAGCAATTGGGATAGAGTCAATAGTGTCAGAAGTCACAGAGAAGTAAGTATTGATGAGGACTAAGAAAAGGCCATTGGCTAGTAAAGTTAAGAAAAAATTAATAACCTGGAAAGAGTAGTTTCAACAAATTGGTGGACTTATAAACCAGAAACCAAGAAGTAGAGGGTGAGGAAATAGAAGAAAGTAGTGAGCCAGTTTTTGTTAGGAGTTTTGCAGTAAAAGGGAAGAGAAATCTATAGGATGATAGCTTAAGGGGTTGACATCATTGAGTGAATGTTTTTGTTGTGGTAGTGATTGTTATTTTTTAAGGATGGAAGGGATCTTTTGGCTGGTTTATGGAGTATAATGAAGGAGTAAATAGAGTCCAAATAATACAAGGGAAAAAATTTGACAAAGAGGCAAAATTGGTTCAAATGCCATCCTATATGAAATCTATCCTGATTATCTTCCCCAGTTGTCAGTGCCTATCTCTTAGAAAGTAATTTGTAGACATTTCATATCAACTTTTATGGGTACATATTATTTGCCCCAATAAAATGTGTAAGATCTTTAAGAGCTGAGGTTGTTTTGTTTTTGTCTTTGTTTCCCCAGTCAGCACTTCAGAAATTCTTGTTTAATTAATTAAAAAGTTAGTTAATTGACCTCTCTGAGGACGTAAATTTGATTCATTTAGATATAGCCCACTCAGTGAATAAGTCATCCCTATGCATCTTAGAACTTGGGCCAGACCTCTTATCCCTGACCTAGTTCTGACTCTTCCACAGACATGTATTTATTTGTCAAATTCTCCATGAATTATGATTGGTTGTAATAATCACAAAAACTCAAGTTTACATTTCCTCATTTTTAAAGTGCTTTATTTCCCTTCATAACACACAAGGAAGACATGGAACTACCATGTGAGTCACTATTATTGCATACTCATTATATATCAAGAAGAAAGTTCCCTCTTTAAAGGTTTTCAGGCACGTTACTATATTACATTAAGAAAGAGAAGTAGAGATGTTTTTTTAGGGATGGAGAAGCCTATAAACATGCAATATGAAGCTTTGAATCATTTTGAGAATTGTTAAATATTGTCATTTACTTGCTCTCATAAATTATTAAAAGGTCAGAGTATTTGGAATAAAAAGAGGGCAATATGGTAGATTGATTTATCTTCCAGAACTAAAAGGTCTAAAAATAAAGCAAAAAAAAATTGGTTGTTTAAAAAAGACAAAGTGGGTCAGCTAAGTGGCTCAGTGGATTGAGAGCCAGATCTAGATATGGGAGGTCCTGGGTTCAAATGTGACCCCAGATACTTCCTAGCTATGTAACCCTGGACAAGTCACTTAATCCCCATTGCCTAGCCCTCATTGCTCTTCTGCTTTGGAACCAATACACAGTCTTGATTCTAAGACAGAAGCTAAGAGTTTTTTGGGTTTTTTTTTAAAAGAAGATAAACAGATCACTGGCTTATTTTATGATTATATTAAATCAAAATCTTTTGCATGAATACAAGCAATGAAAGTGGTTTAAGCCACTGAATATATACATGCAGGCTTAGTTTCTAACATATTGCCCTAACTTTTCATAGCTCTTCTAAGAGAACATCAGTGTTCTTCAAACTCAGCACTGATTTGTCTCGGGATGCTAATAGGGGCCACCTTTCTTAGTCCTACCATACCAGAGGCGGTGATGTAGAACACTTGTCCTACCTAAGCGTTCAGCTATACAAGAGCCCTATATAAGCAGGTCACTAACATTGAGAGAAAACAAAACACTCAGTTGGACCCAACTATGTAGCTTCCTATACCTGGAAGAATTTGGACACGCAGTTGACATAGGCATTTCGCCATGTTTGCTGTGTCCAGATGTGAGGCTCATAATAATGCAGATCGTTATAATCATTCATTTCTGCCAGGACAAAGATTTTAGCTCTGATATATATCACTTGACTAGGTACTTCTAGGAAGTGTTACAAGCTGTTTATATTGGGGACAATCTTGATTTGTATTCAAGAGGCAATTTTTAAAATGTCTTTTCACATTGAAATTTGGCAGAGAGCACCACTAATCTTACGTATTTTACAAATATTAAGTTTGTTTATATTTCCTTGTGAAAAAGGCCAAAATATTTTAAATCCCTTAGCTTTAGAATCCAGATAGAAAAATCACCTATTTTACAGGAAAGAAGCAAAATCTCCCTGTAGTAGCTCCCTTTTTGGAATATACTTTGATGACACTCAAGATGGACCTGGCACAGAAGGATGCACACAATGTTACTTTCCACGATTATAGCACTGAAACATTCTGGGGAATAATAATAATACATGTGGGAATTGCTCCTGAAGTCTGAGGAAATGACATAATAACTGAGTAGGTGTTGTGAACTGTGTGCTCTATCCGAGGGCAAATAACCATGCTTGGGAACCATAAATTCGGTGGACACGTGTTCCAGGTTACTCCAGTCTGTTTGCGATGCGACCGTACAAGGGCTCAGGAAAAGATGCTTTTTCTGACCCAGGAGCCCTGGAACTCTGCACACGGAGCTTTGGCAGTGCCCTCCTGAAAAAGGGTCTGGCAACTTCCTTTCCTGTACTGTGAACTCACAGCTGTGCTGAATTTCTAGGGAAAACCTCTCTCTGTTTGCCTTCGAAATTGTGTAACAAAAGCTTTCTACTGGCTGCTGGATGCCATCCAATTCAAGTCTTCTTGGATGTAGAGAAAAGGGAACATTTATATGGCACAAAGATAAGTGCTAGGTGGTGAGAAAGCTTCTTCTTCCCTCTGTGCTCCGGTAGAATCAAACTCACTGATGTCGACATTGCCCCTGTTCCTATTCCATAACAAAGGTCCTAATGCTGGAGTTTCTAACTTGGGTTTCACGCATTTCAAGGGCTCTGCCAACTTCTTGCTGACAACTCTTGAACATGTGGTTCAGTCATTCCATCACTTCTGCCTCTTTGTGATCCCGATGACCATAGCACAACCAATACTGTCCATAGGGTTTTCTTGGCAAAGATAATGGAGTGGTTTGCTGTTTCCTTCTCCAGGGCATTGGGGCTACCTAAAGCTAAGGGACTTGCCCAAGATCACATAGCTAATAAGTGCATGAGGTCAAATTTGAACTCAGGTCTTCCTAATTCCAAACTCAATGTTTTATTCACTGAGCCATCTAGCTGCCTCTCTATCAACTTAAACAGGACAGATGACATCTTTATAGTCACTATCCACTAAATTTAACTAAATTTAAGCTAACTAAAATTAAGCATTTCTTTCAGTTATGAACATAGACAAAAAGACGTGATTTGGAAAAGGGATCCAATTTTGGCAATTCATCCAGATTGCAAAAGAAGTCTATGACACAAAGAACCCTTGCTAGAATGAAATGATTGAATGTCATCCATATGGCGCCATACATTTGGTAGGTATGATGCCATCAAGTCCAGAAGAGAAAGTACTATGTTTCCCATTTATAATGTTTTTTTCAGTTTCTTAAGATCTTTATTTTAGCACCTTATAAAGAGCTATATAGTTTACCTAAGGGACATATGATTAGTAACATTTTGTTTTATTTTTTAAACCTTTAGCATTGATATTAGTACCGATTCCAAGACAGAAGAGTGGCAAGTGCTAGGCAATCAGAGTTAAGTAAATTGTTCAAGGTCACACACTTAGGAAGCATCTGAGACAAGATTTGAACCCAAGACCTCCCTTCTCTAGGCCTGGCTCTCAATCCACTGAGGCATCTAGGAGCCCCAATAGTAACATTTTAATAGTGTCCAAAAATTCTAATCTTCTACCTTGATTCTAAATATAGAAGAAATTTAAAACAAATTAATATGGCAAGTCTATGATTAAAAAAGTTTCAGAGTTAACATTCAAGACATTTAACTTTAAATATTTTTATTCTTTTCTGTTATTGGATCAATTAAATTATATAACTATACTAGTTAGAGGTAGTGATAATAATAATTCATACTTATATAGGCACATAACATTGAAAAAGTACTTTCCTCATAAAAAGAATTAGGTATATATTCCACATATAGGCTGTTGCTTTAAAACATAATATTTTAAGTAATAAAGTTTTTTAGAGAGTAAGTTATTTCTTATATAAAGTTTTCCATCTATTTATATTTAAGGGAAAAGTTGGGGTTTTTTTTAATGGAAAATAATCATTCCAATTTAAAGACGTTTCATTCAGTATGATTTAGTGCCAACAAGTATGGCCCAAAATGTGAAGTACAAATGAGAATGTCATCTTTGATTCACTACAAAATATCTGTTTTCATACTTGAGTTAATTACTTACTTTAAAATGTCTGAAATGAACCTTAATGATGGTCTTTTAATTTTGACAAATGACAGATTGGTTAGGCCAAACTTCATTCAGAGTTTTGTGAAATAATTGCATGTTTCTTCACCATGAATCTTTAAAGATAATTATAAGAGAATCAAAAAAAAAAAAAAGATTTTATATGTGCTGTTCTTGTTTTAGCATGGAAAATATCTCACTGGAAAAACTAGTTGAAATATGAAATACAATATATAAAGTAAGGATATTAGCAATATTATTGAGATTTGCCCTTTGTATTTAAGAATCAGACACTAAACAGTGTTTTGCCATGCCCCAAAATTCTTGGTGTAATTTTGAGCTTTAAGCTATCAGAATTTTAGCTTAAAACTACACTGTCATTTTTGATGATTTTTCCTTAATAATATGTTATTTTTTCCTCACTTACATGAAAAAACAATTTTTAATTTTCTCTTTTTATGTTTGATCCAATTCTGACCTTCCCTCCCTGACTTTCCCTTCCCTGTGTTTTATACTATAACCTGTCATGGTCATGGTCACATATTAATATATGATTTTAAATTATCCAATTTTGGCATAATTGCAGCTTCATCTGTTATAATTTGTGTGAATATGGAGGAGAAAATTATTCAAAACTTCCAAAAGATTCCAATGATAAGATTCATATTGACCTTTCAAATTATCTAAAGGTGAACTGCTTACAACTGCCATCAAATAATGATCAGTAAGATATTAGCATTCTACAAAGCAACAATCCAAGATATAAATTCAGACTTTCTATATAAGGCCAACAATCTGGATTAATAACATTAAAACTCAAGACTTCTAGATTATATACTAAATAAGATAACAGACAAAGCATTTTCTCCAGTCCTTAGGAAATACTTTTTAAAAGAAAAGAAATGGCCTCATGCAGCAGATAAAAAAAAAATTACAGCCAAATCTATAGAACAAGAAAGTGATAAGTAAAAAAAAAAGATAAATAGATTACAAATTCACCCTGGTAAATGCCAATGCGTAACACATTTATCATCATCATCCTCTAACAGGGATACACAAGTGAGTTCATAGGCTTGTGCTTAGAATATATAAAGGTATTTATTTTACACACACACACACACACACACACACACACACACACACACACACACTCAGACACTCACACACCTTCACTCAGACACTAGCAGTTTCCCCACCCCATTATAGCAAGTAGCAGATGTTGATTGTACCTAGCTATATGAGAAAATGGGGAGTTTTCTGTTTGGACATCCCCTAGATTAGAGAAACTTGAGACTGTCATGTCTGTCAAGAATACTCTCCTTACTCTCCCCAAACCCTGCAGAGAATGAGAATTGATTCAGCTCAGCTAGAGAAAGGAGAGAAAAGATCCAGGAAAGGAATGAGGGCACGTATGAATGACTGTCTCAGGATGAAATGTAATGAGCTAAATTATCCTATCTCTAAAGATTATTTTAAAAGAAAAGAAAGAAAAATGATAATCAATGGAGGGGATTATAATAGAAGGATCATCAATAAATTTTTCATCAAGTAGATATTATAAAAAGAATTACAAATATAAGTAAATATGGAAGAGGAGGACTAAACCCCATACTACCCCACTACCCACTACTAGTGAATTAGTGCATTTTTAAGTCTTCAGTAATGCTTTATTTTTTCCAATTACATGTAAAAACAACTTTTGGCATTCGTTTTCTAATATTTTGACTTCCAAATTCTCTTTTTTTTCCCCTTTTCCATCCCTGAGACAGTAAGCAAACTGATAATTGGTTATATGTATGCTATCATACAAAATATAGTTCTATATTTGTAATTTAAAAGAAAAATAAGAAAAAAACAAAAACCCTTGGAGAAAATAAAGTGAAAACTGGTAGGTAGGCTTCAATCTGTATTCAGACTTCATCAGTTCTTTTTCTGGAGGTGGATATCATATTTTTTGATGAATCCTTTGGTATTGTCTTAGTTCATTGTATTTCTAAGAATAGCTAAGTCATTCACAGTTGTTCATTGTAGAATACTGTGCTTACTGTGTACAATGTCCTCTAGGTTCTCCTCACTTCATTCTGCATCAGTTCATCTAAGTCTTCCCAGATGAATTATTAGTGCATTTTGTAACAAAGAATTACAAAATGAGATGAGGCATAAATGGAGTCTTGGGAATGTAGGACATGATCAGAACTATGGATAAACAGTGAAGAGAAGATAATTATTCTCTCATCAAGGACCAAGAACAAGGATAGTAGGAGTAGGGGAGACAGAAAAGAGAGATTGAAACTGGGATAATAAAAATAGAGAGTTCCATTCATGAATGTATAAATTCACATAAATGATAAGGGGCAGTCAAGAATTGAAATCAGTTCCTCTAACTCCAGACCCAATACTCCACCACACTTAGGAAGTTTAGAGGATTGATAAATCTAGAGGACAGAGTGTTTGAGGGAACATTGACATTCATGTTGATAACATCAAGGAAGGGAAGTGGTGGTGCTGGAGAAGGCTGATAGCTTTTCTTTTATAGTTTCCTTTGAAGTACATGGCAATTCTACTTCTCTCCATCTAAGACTTTAGTGGTATTTTTTATGCCACGTTTTGTTGTTAACATATTAAACCCTACCTATATCTAGCATGAACTACTGTATATCATGAGTATAGTTATAAATTGCCTTTCAGAAAATCCGTATAAATTTATAGCTCCATCAACTGTATATTTGTATGTTTGTTTTCCTCCCTCCCCTCCGACAATTGTGATACTCCTTTTTTCTCCTAATTCTTGCTAATCTAACCAGCGTGCAATAGAACATCAGAATTTTTTTTAATTTGCCTTTTAGTAATTTGGAGCATTTTTCATATGGCTTGGATTTCTTGGAGAATTGCCTATTCATACCTTTTTTACTACATATCTATTAGAGAATATTTCTTGTTAAAGAATTACTTTTCAACAATAATGAGAAATTTCTCAAGTAGGAATAGTTACATTATTATTACTGCTTTTTATCAGTAATAAATTTCTCCGCTAAAGCAGGATTTGGGGCTCTTTTTTCTTGAAACAGTTTAATCTTTTCATTACAATAGAAGACTTCCAGTCATTGGTTTGCTCATCAATCTAAGAGTAGTGAATAAAAGACAGTGAATTTGTGAGGCATATCAAGTCTGGAATCTCTAACTGAAGCTCTGAATGCAATCTAATGCTGATAAGCAGGCCCAGAAAATGTCTATCACATTGATAGTTGTAGAGATTTGGTCTGTTAGGTTCCTCTTGCACATGCCTTTATTCAAAGACACTAGTAGATATGGCATGCCAAAAATCAATTACTCTCCATTTTAAAAATTCATTGTCACATAAGAAGGTGCTATGATAAATGTTGGGGAATAGAAGATTCAATTTCTAAGTCCAAGAAAAGGATACCATTCTCTCTCCCACCCTCTATTTAAAATGTGCTTAGTTCCATTTATAGTAAGACTGCACTGAACTGTCTAAGGGTCACAGGACATTTTCAGTCATTGCACTTTCAAAACTGGTAATTATGATTCTCTTTCATGTCTCCTGAGAAAAGTGCTAGTCATTTATTTCAGGTTCACTTCTCAAAGTAAAATTTTATGAATTCTTTGTTGAACTGTTTGTTCTCTTCTCTTTCAAAGGTTGAAAACACAAGCTGGTTATGCTTTGTATTTCCAAATTTATGCCCGTACATTAATATTCAGTAAGCATTTGTACTGACATCCTATCCATACAGTAAATTAGTATATACATACAAACATGTATTATTATGTATGTATAGGTGTGTATATATATAATATACATATAAATAAGTGCTGCTTTTTAACTTGCTTATAATGCCATTACAACAAACCTATATAAAAGCTTGTCTTAGTGGATTTAATAAACTATATTCATTCAGATTCTAAGAAGAAACAAGACACACAGGAAAAAGTCTAATAACATAGTCCATGTAAAAAGGCACAGGGATAATGAATTTTTATTCATATAGCCCCCACATTCTACTTCCATTCTATCTCAAGATTCTCTTTCTGAATACCTCTGCATATGGTAGAAATGGCTCTCCACTCAAAAAATCTTAATTTTCCTTCATAGTGCAACTCAGATGATATATGCTACTTAAAGTTTTTACTCATTTCTTTCTCCCTCTGGCCAAGAGTTGGCCCCTTCTCCTTCCTGAAGTAAGTCAATCAATAAGTATACCTTAAGGACTCACTATTAGGCACACTAAATCTTGATAAGAGAATGATAGACAAAAACACAGTACTTGTCCTCAAGAGGCTTACATCCTAAAATTACTTTGTATACCTGATTAGACAGTCAGACAAACAAAAGGATAGATAGATAGATAGATAGATAGATAGATAGATAGATAGATAGATAGATAGATAGCTCTGCAGAAATGTTATATCTACCCAGATCCACTGCCAATAAAAAATTCTCCTTGAGAGTAGAGACTATTTCCTTTTTTGCACCCTTAATGCCTAACACAGAGAAGGTATCAAATAAATACTTGTTTGAATTTAATTGAAAAATGAATAATGTATACAGAAGGTATTATCCACAAAGATATTTTGATCTTAAGTTCTTTCCAAGACAAATAAAGTTGATAGCACCTATCTTCCAAAATGTATCTATTCATAATTAAAAACAATTTTAAAAGAAGTTACTTAATGAGGAGTTAATATGAAGTATTGCATTTTGTTTAAAATTCAACTTGGAATTAGGAAGATTTGAGTTCAAGTCCTGTCTGTCTGATCTTGAACAGTTCAATGACTTCCTCAATATTCCAGTCACTCTAAGACTAGTAGTTCTGTAAAAGTGGTCAGTATGCATTAATGGAAAGATTGCTGTCATCAGAGGAGACTAAAATGATGAAATCAGAGAAATCATACCTCAAATTATGTATATGAAGTAATATAATGTTTAACTGAATATATTTTATAATAGAATTGCAAGAAATGTCAATGGCAGTAAAACTGGTCAACATATTCCTAGCGTGTTTCATGAATAGATTCCGTTTAGTAATTTTTCCGTGATTACTTTTGGTTGCATCACTGCTTTTCATTTTTAAAGTTTTCTGGTTTAGGTTCCAATTAATGTAAATCTGAAGAAAACTCATAGGCATCCTGAGCAATGTGGGCAGTGTGTGCTCTGACTTGGTCCCCTCCTCTGCAGTATTTGTAGGGTGGCAGCGGTCCTGTGACTGACTAATTAACCTGTTGAAGTGTAGCATACAAATAAGATGGCAGATGGCATTCTGACTGCATTCAGATAACTTAATGGCCTTCTCTGCCCTTCAGTCTCCTAGGTGAGTGCCCCCTTAGCTCTCGAAAGCCTCTAGGCTTTTACAACAGCCTTTGGAAAACTAAACTAAAAAGCCAAGGAAGCTAGGACAGCAAGCTTAGGAGAAAAGTAGACCAGTGGTGTGGAAGGTGGCTGCTCAGATGCAGGGTGAGCTTGGCAACCTTGAATCAGAACAAAAATATAGGGACTACGGTATAATGGAATGATATGAAAATTGTTTAAGCCTACGACGATTATTTTTCTGCAGTAACGTCTGTGCCAGGTAAAATGTGATATAAAACTGGGAGAATAAATAAATACCTTCTCTCTGTTTAATTCCAAGATACTCAGATGGTCCCTTGGATATAAAACTAGCTTACAATGAAAAGAAGAATAGATGGTTGAATAGTTGTATATAGGGGTATACTGGTAAATATTTAACAACCAGCTCTGGGGGATGGAGGGAATGTTTGCTTACAATACTTTTAAATTTAATCTGAATTATCAATATTTTGTCCATCATTCCTACAATCAACAACCTGGTTTGGAGTGCTGGTGGATCACCAAGGTGTAAATGCTCACACTGAAAATGTAATGATTGCTCTTAAGAATCACTACACCATATTGTATGAAATGCTTGAAAATGAATATAGATTTTCCTCCTTTAATTGTATATGTTATATGGTATAAAAGTTTTTTTTGGAAAACATACAAAATTGCCATGAGTTAGATCTGGGATAGAATCTTATACTCTGAGAGTTTGAAATGGTTCGGGGAACTTGGAACATCATGATGGTTGTGTGTATAAACTGAACCTGAATTCTAAACCAATTTACAGTCCCTTATGGGTGATTTTCTTTGTATTTCCTTCCATTCAATTTTAATGCATTTGCAATCTAATCTAGATAAGAATTTTATTTCTTATTTTTAGCACAAAGATTTTAGAAGAATAAGTGGTTATCAGGTGATAGCCAAAGGTTCTTTATTTTTTTAAGGTGATATCATGGATCATGATTTTTTAAATGGCATTCTTTTCTGTCCACAGGAGTTAGCAATAACCAATGTCTCTAGAAAGATTTCAATTACTTGGCTCAAAGTTTGCCTAAGATGAATACAGTTACTACAATTTATTTTAAATCTGCACTATCTAAGAAACTTTGCATAAATAAAACCTAATGAGTTTTTAAGAAGACATGATGCATTTAATAAGATGAGACTGAGATTCTCCCTCAGAAATATGTGTGACCTATTTGTGAAAACTGCTTGGTTTTCAAACATACAAAATAAGACCCAAAAAGGTCCTGATAAAGACAAGAGAACCATTCAAACATGAATATCTCATCTTGGACCAGGCAGAATAAATAAAGCCATAGGCTAATATAAAAATATGCAAAAGACCTTTCAAAATGTACTGAAATATTTCACAATGAAAGTCACCACAACAGAGTTAGCTCTCAATAGACAGACATTTCTTTATTCTGCTTGATTTATTAGAGGCAAAATGGCGATTGCAATTCTGTTGGCCTTCTTTCATGGTAAAACTGGAACTAAAGGGGTCACTGAAATTGATAGAGGGCTGAGAGTCACAAATAATCATGCCCACTGGAACACATGGACAAAATTCTGCACATGGAACAGAATATGCATTGACTCTTGGTGCTATTTGGAAACAAATGTTCTATTCATGGTCTACAATTATTTTCATAGAATGAGAGGATCATCAATTTAGAGCTGGAAAGGGCCTCAGAGCACATCTGGTGTGAACCCCTCATTTTACATATGAAGACACTTTGGTCCAGGGTGGTTGAGTAATTTGCCCATGGCACACAGATGTTAAGGAGTAGATCTTGAGTTTCAATCCAGGCAGTTCAAACTCCTAGGCTTCTTTCCATTGTGTACCGTCATTATAATTTGTCATTAATAGTCATTGATGGGGAGAAGACAGCTAGGTAGCTCAGAGACTAGAGAGCTAGGTCTAGAGAAAATTTTTTCTGAGTTCAAATCTGGAATCAGACACTTCCCAGCTGTGTGACCCTGGACAAGTCCCTTAGCCCCATTGCCCAGCCCTTACCACTCTTCTGTCCTGGAACCATTACACAGTGTTGATTCTAAGATAGAAGGTAAGGTTTTTTTTTTTTTAATTAGTCAGTTAAGAGGTTTCCATTTCAATAAAAAGAATTCACTCTTCTAAGGAAAGTTTCAGGAAACACAAATGATTGCCTTTTTTTAAACCATTGTTACATTTCAAGGCTACATATATCTTAGGATCCTAAAAAATCTAGCATGGAATGCCTGTTTAGCACACTTCTCACTTCATTATTATTATTTATTATTCTTACTAATAAGAATATTAATGGTAGTATTGAGTGGATAGAACATTGGAATTGGAGTCAGGGAGTCCTGAATTCAAATCCAGCCTCAGGCATTTACTAATTTTGTGATCCTGAGCAAGTCACTTCCCTCTCAGGTTTAGTTTCCTCACCTATAAAATGACACATACACCCAAAATACAACCTATCTCCCAGAGTTGTTGTAAGGACAAAATGAATAAATATTTGTAAAATATTTTATTATTGTTATTATTATTATTATTAATGAGCCTAGCTCAACCAGCATATAGAACTTTATAATGACAAAACATTGGACACATTCTAGCTCATTTGATTCTTACAGTAATCTCATGAGGGACAGTAAGTTAAGTTAATATCGTCCACCCATAAGAGACCTTTGCAACTGAAGCCTCAAATTACAATCTCTTATTTGGCCTTAAGTGGCAGTCTAGTGGATGAATGACCAGTGCACTTCCCTCCTGTTTGAAAGATCTCTATTATAGCTTGGAAAAATGAAATAAAATAGAAGAAAGCCACGTTGTAGCATTCCCCCTCTGTATTTCCCTTGCCCTAAGCCTCTTTCTCCCAGGGTAGTTTTATTCTAGGATTTAAGCATGTGGTCTATGAAAAGGAAATGTGTCTTGCTGCTTAAGTCAATGAGGCAATAAGGCTGTTATGTATTCCTCTGGGCGAGTTGGTTCATACAAGCCTCACAACAATACCTGCTGGCTGGGATTGTGGGTATAAGGGTGGAGAGGGAGTCAATAATGAATTTGCTTCATCTTTGAATGGCTCCAGATGCTTTTCAAAGCTCCCAATTCTTTCCCTTCCTTCCTTCTTTTCCTTTTTAACGTCAAGATAAATTGATCCCAGACTGCTGCTCGAGATTCTGACACTCCTGAATATGAAGGTGTCATTGTAAAATGAACCATAGCAAATTCTTAATAAGCTATCTTCAGAGAGAGTTATAGTTTTTGACATTTAGATAGAGACTTATCCTCCGAGCAGGAAGCTAACAGGGATGTGGGGAAAGAACGTAATTTTATTACCGTTAAATATATTTCATACCTTACTATCTTGAGCAATCATGTCACATGCCTTGTCAGCTTCCACCAACCAGGAAAAGTAAGGGGAAAAAATAATATGAGTTCATGAACCTGATTTCTGAAACAGTAAATAAAAGCCTGGAGCACCAAAACTAGAAATGTTATTTGAAGAAAATATAAGTTCTAACCTCCACGAAACCTTCCTCAGAATCAATAATGTCAGTCTCATGTAAAAACTTTTATTAAACCCTAAACAACATAGGATTGCTACCAGGAACAAAATGGACCATTTCACCAAGTTCATCTCTGATCATATGTTGATAAGTACTTTTAAAGAGCTATAGTCTATGGAAAGAATGCCAGAATGCATTATTCATGAATTTGGAATTACTTCAAATGCTTAGAAAGTATTTAAATTCTAACTTTATATCGGAATCAGTACATCTACTGTGCCCAATTTCTAGGTCAAGTGGTTAAATATTTAGAACAGTACAATTTTATATTATATGAATATTTTTTCTCAAGTGTCTCCAGCTTAAAAGGATGCAAATATTATAGCTGTGAATAATTATTTCTTTATATGTCAAAAGCTTAAGTAACAAGCAAAATGAATGAGACTTGGTACTAATGCAAGAGTTGTATTTGACTTCATTTGACCTCTCTGAGATTTAGTGAGATGAAGCCCAAAGTGGAAGCACGGTTATGGATATGTGTACATTATTCAAAAGAAATTAGATAGACAAAACAGAGAATAAAGTAGGGAGTATTATATATGTGACAAAATCTCCCTCTTCATTTCTTTCTCTGTCTCTTTGTCTCTCTCTGTCTCTCTGTCTCTATCTCTTTCTATCTCTGCCTGCCTGCCTGCCTGTCTGTCTGTCTGTCTGTCTGTCTGTCTGTCTCTCTCTCTCTCTCTCTCTGTCCTCTTGTTTACTTGGGAGAAAATGGTAGAAGGAAGGTAGGGAAATGGTTGTCTCCTATTGGATCTAACTCAGTTGATTCTCACAGTAAGCTCATGAGGAGTAAAAAGTAAGATTATTATCCACCTATTAGAGACCTTTGTAATTCGAACTTCAAATTATAGGCTAAAGTAGAGAAACAGAAGAAAGACCAAAATAGTCTGCTAGACTCCCAGAGTTTAAGGGACCAAGGGTCAAGGTGTTCTAGAGGAAGACTAAATAAAATCCCATGGTCTAAAATTCTACAGGGTAAGTCAAGCCAGGAGGGTTGGGAAATTTCATGAATGAAATTCTAAAATGAAGAGTGACCTACTTTAGGGGGAGTAGTTAGGTGGCTCAGTGGATTGAGAGCCTGAAGGCCAGAGTTCCTGGATTCAAATCTGGCCTCAGACACATCCTAGCTATGTGACCTGGGAACATCACTTAACCCCAATTGCCTAGCTCTTCTGACTTGGAAACAATACATAGTATTGATTCTATGATGAGATAAAGGGTTTAAAAAAAGTGACCTACTTCAGATCCAAGGGAACAAAAATTGTCTGAAATCACCAAAGTACATATGTGGAGAATTCATTAAGAAACTCAGATTTTAGAAAATATATACAGAAGATGAGAATAAGGATCAAATAATTTTAAAAACAGCAGGAATACTAAAATTCAGAATGAGCTGAGATTGGCAAAGAAGCCAAAAACAATAAAAAAAGGGTTTTATTTACCTGCATTGAGAGAAAGAAGAATCATAAAACAAAACAAAACAAAACAAAAAAACAAAGAACTAGAGTGTTTAATGATTTACCAATCTATATATGAAAGAAATCATATGTAAGGAATCTCTACTATAATATTTCCAACAAATAACCATCCAGAATTAATTAGCCTCAGTTTGAAGACCTCCACTGAGGGGAAGCCTTGGACTATTCTAACTATTAGGAAATTGTTTCTAACATTGAACCACACAGCAAGTACTTTCTTAGCAGCTAAATATTCTCCATCTCTCACCAGGACTCAACCATCCATTTATCATGAACATCCCACTAAAATTCATATCTAATTCATGAAGAAAAACAAGTTCACCCTAATGGTCTTCAGTTTCTTGCTTCAGACTTTAAAATCACGGATAATGCTTTTTTAAAAATTCTTCTTAGAAGTGTCACTTGTGCCCAAGTGAATTACCAGACATAGATAGTTATTATCCATTTTGAAAAGTCTTTGGAAATTCTTTGTTATGTCTTGCCCACATATCCATGTAAAACAACAGACTTTTCTCTTGTTGCTCTTGAGTCCATAAATTGTGCCTTTTTGCCCTGAGCAAGAAATTACCAACTACCAGCATGAGATTCAAAAAAGGGACTAGCCACTACTGTCTGTAGATGGGCCAGTGATATCTGGCTGAAAACACTGAGAAGACAGAGCTGCCCAAATCTGCCCAAATTTCCCTCTTTTTCTCTGCCAAGAAAAAATGACTTTTGTATGAAAGGAACAAAAAATAAATAAATAAATTATCTAAGTAAAGAGGCAGTGAAAATGCTATCTGGCTATCCTTGATAAATTTGTGAACCAAATCCTTAAAAAACTGGTAGATGTGAGTACAATGATTGAAAGATTTTGAAAATATTTAGAATCTTTATCAAATTCAAATTGCTTGCCTTCTCAAGAAGGGGGGAGGGGGAGGAAAGGAGAGAATTTGGATCTCAAAAATGAAAGTTAATTGTTTTTATATGAAATTGGAAAAAATATAATGAAGGGGGAAGCTGGATAGCTCAGTGAATTGAGAGCCAGACCTAGAGATGGGAGGTCCTAGGTTCAAATCTGACCTCAAAACCGTCCCAGCTGTGTGACCCTGGGCAAGTCACTTGACCCCCATTGCCTAGCCCTTACCACTCTTCTGCCTTGGAGCCAATACACAGTATTGACTCCAAGACGGAAGGTAAGGGTTTAAAAAAAAATTATATATATATATATATATATATATATATATATATATATATATATATATATATAATGAAAAACAACAGAAGAGCAAAAGAACTAGAGTATAAGTATTCTGATTTTCAAGAAAGGGAATAAAATAAAGTCTGTAAAGTACAGAAAATGAGCTATGCCTCAGTCCCTGAGAAAATCCTAGAATAGAGAGATAGATGGTGAAGGAATGCCACCAAAAGTTAAAACTAGTATGACTTTATCAAGACCAGGTCGTGCTAGACTAAACTTACTTCTATTTAAAGCATTTACTAAAGTACCTCATAGTATTCTTGTGAGAAAGAAAATGAAATTTGGATTAGATGGCAATACAAATAGAAAAAATCATAATTATTAAATGGCCAGACTCAAAAAGTATTTCATATTACAGAGGTGGATTTATTTAACAGATGTAAATCTGCAACTTCAATAGAGATAATAGCTGTTATGCTTATGAAAGAAGTGAAGGTAAGATGAGAATATTAAGAAAAGGCTGGTCAACAATGTTAAATGGTATAGAGAGGTCAACAATAATGAGGACTAAGGTACAGCCATTAAATTTGGAAATTAAAAGATTCTTAATAACTTTGGAGAGAGCAGTTTTGATTGAATGATGTCTGTCAAAAGTTAAGAAGAAAGTAAAGAAGAAAAAAGGTAGAAGCACCTATTATAAATGTATAGATTACTTTTTCAAGGAGTTTAGCTAAAGGAGTAAAGATATAGAATGACAGCTAGTTGGGATACATAGATCAATGAAAGTTCTGTGAGGATGAGGGAGACATGTAGGCATTAGAGGGAATGGGGATTATAGATGGAAAATCTGCTGAAGGAGGTGGGATGGAATGGGATCATTTGCAGAGGTAAAGATGTGAAAGTAGATCCAAATAATAGTAAGCATTAAATAAATTGCTGAATTGATTTATCATTTTAGAGCTTAGAGGAGGGACCAAAGGGAACTTCTGGATAGATCAAAAAACAAAGTATAGGGGGCAGCTGGGTGGCTCAGTGGACTGAAAACCAGGCCTAGAGATGGGAGGTCCTGGGTTCAAATCTGACCTCATATACTTCCTATTTGTGTGACCCTGGGCAAGCCACTTAACCCCCATTGCCCAGCCCTTACCACTCTTCTGCCTTGGAGCCAATATTGTAAAGATAATTTTAGTGTTGTGATTTGAAATCTAGATTTAAATGGTCGCCAAATAAAATTCCCAAATCAGTCTGGAAATTATGGAGATTTTAATTAATATAGAGAGAAGGAATTAAGGAAAGAGAGAGAGACAGAGAGACAGAGACAAAGCCAGAGAGAGACAGAGAGACAGAGACAAAGCCAGAGAGAGACAGAGAGACAGAGACAGAGACAGAGAGAGAGAGAGAGAGAGAGAGAGAGAGAGAGAGAGAGAGAGAGAGAGAGAGAGAATTAATTTAAACTGCTCTGGCTCAGGCTGAGCCAGGCAGTAGTTAAAGGCCTTGGCCAAAGTGGCCTCCCTGAGCCTAAATGTAAGGGTGTCAGTTTTATCACTCACCATGAGACTATCTCCAAGTTGGGTTCTAGTCCTCCACTGAACTCAATCTCCTGAACTGAGGTCAGAACCAAATTCCACTCTGAAGTGAATTCCCTGAACTGACTTTTTACCCCTCCTTTTAAAGAAATTTTCTCTCATGTCACCTCCTCTAAATTTTTATGTCTACCAATCATAGTAGATGCTTTTTTCCAGGACTGCCCATTCTCAGTTCTCACCACTCTTTAGTTCTCACCTTATCTGGTTAGATTATATCTTCTGAGTTATTTCACACTTCTTTGTTAAGCTTACCCTTTGTGAGTTACTTGACCTTTCTGTGATTAATTTAACCTTTATAGGTACTTAACACCCTTTTGTATTAGATCTAAAAATAGACTTAGTTTAAGGTCCTAGCTTCACTATAAGGTATGAGTTAAGTTTACAACTTTATCTTCCCCTAAGGTATGTCTAAGTATGGGTGGAGTAATTTTAAAAGTTCCCAATACATTCCTGATTCTTGTTAAACCAAGTATCTCCATTGTTACAATAAGGGAATAGCTAAACCAAATCTTCTAAGGTACAGTCTTAGTAGTTTTTAAGATTCGCAATACACAGTATTCATTCTGAGATGGAAGGAAAGGATTGAATTTAAAAAAAAAAAAGAAGACTAGAGACAGTAGTTCTATGTACCTACCACTGCAACCCTCCATCCAGCAAATACTTACCTCATAGACCAAGTCTAAAATCAATAGAACAACTGAATATATTTCAGTTTTAACTTATTACAAAGTGGGTCTTTTCATAAAAGACCAGTAAATAGTGGATTAGCAAAGGATTTTTTGGCATCTTCCAGAAAAGTGTCTAGTTTTTCTTTGATATAAAAATTCTTCAGTTCCCAAAATCATGTATGTAATAGATAACAGTACAGTTACAGATGTTGTGATGCTTCCTTAAAATGAGCAATCTTGTGGATAGCTGGGTAGCTCAGTGGATTGAGAACCAGGCCCAGAGACAAGAGGTTCTAGGTTCAAATCTGGCCTCAGACACTTCCCAGCTGTATGACCCTGGGCAAGTCACTTAATCCCCATTGCCTAACCCTTACTACTCTTCTGCCTTGGAACCAATTGGTTCCAAGACAGAAGGTAAGGGTTTTAAAAAATAAATAAATAAAATTAAAATTAATTAATAAATAAAATGAGCAACCTTTATTTACAGTATATATGTATTCATCTGACTGTAAAATAAAAATCTTACTTAAGAAGTTTCTCCCACTTTCTTCTCTTATCAGTGTCATTTAATTACTTTTCTTAGCAAACTTCTCCTAATTAACAACTCTTGCATTTATCTTCATTTTCAGTAACATTTGAATTAAACTGTTATCTCTTTTATGGAAAGTAAAGATGGGCAGTCAACCTATCAATATAAATGTGAATCAACAAAAGATGAGTTAGATCAATGAAGAGTTTGCTTTTTTTATAAAGCAAGATTAATCAAGTGTAATTCAAGTTGAAATAGCATCGAAATTGTTTTTTTCCCTTGCACTTAAAAAATATGCACAGAACTCTATTCAGTCTCAGATAGATAAAGGAAGCTGTACTAGGTGCTTTATAACCTTCAATAATTAAATGATTTACTGTGCTGGGTATTGTAATTCACTAAGGATTCAGGGAGCTCTTCTCTGCTTGGAAGTAATTTCATCCTTTTTTTCTTCCTTTTAATAGTCTAATTGAAATGGGTAGCTTTCTAAAAAAAACATTCTGTGCTATAGTCTATTTGGTCTTGGTTTTGAGGGCAACTAATTAAAAAAAACAACTTTGCTCTTTTTTCATTCTTGTCATTCCAAGGAATCTTCAATCTGGTATTTGCAAAGTCAGGTTGCTGATAGTCCTTTGCTTCTTCACTTCTAGATTTTAAATTTCATGGGTTGAGAAGAAGAGGGGTTTCAAAGTCTCTGGACTCTAGATCCTGCATCGATGATAAAAATGGGCTTCCTAGAACAATTTTTCTAATGTAGAGTTGAAACCAAAAACTATAGCCATATTTTATTTTATATGAGTATTGTTTAAATACTGCATTTGTGCTCTAAGTCTGGAAACATATTTAAAGTTCGTGGTTTTATAGCAACTTATCAGAAATATAATTCAATAATAATAATAGTATATAGTACTTTAAGATTTGCTAAGTATTGGGATCTTGTTTTATCCTCATAACAACCCTAGGAAGTAGGTACTATTTCTTTCCCCATAGTCTTATGAGTAAACTGAGGCCAATAGATGTTAAGTAATTATTCAGGGTCACACAGCCTGAATTCCAAACCGAGGATTTCTGACTTGAGACCCAGTGTTTAGTCCCCTGTACCACCTGGTTACCAACAGAGCCCCTTGAGGATAAGATCTTTTTCAGTGATCTTTGTGTACCCCAGTGCCTATCACTGTCTTACTAATAAATATCATTAGTATCATATGATTGTATGATAACACATGATGATAGTTAATAAATTAGCTCAATTGAGTTTTTAAATGATGTCCTAAAATTTATTTTAAAGTTTATTATTATTATTTTGAATGAGACATGATTCAATGAGTTTCCAGTAGGGAACTTCTTCTAGCAACACAAACGTGTGCTTTCTGTGCCATTTCTATTAAAGAATTGCCTGTGACACAAAGAGGACATTTAGTGCTGGTGTAGTCCCAGATATCCAAGCTGTTGCTAAAACCTGTTGATTTCACCTTTGCAACATCTCTCAGATAAATCCCTTTCTTTCAGGTAACAGGGCCACCACTCTAGTGCAGGTCCTCAGTACCTCCCATAGGGACTATTGGGTTAGCCTGCTGATGGGTCTTTCTTCCTCAAATTTCTCCCCATTCCAATGCATCCCCCATTCAGCTACCAAAGCAATTTTCCTAATCATGTCCCCCCACATTCAATCAACTCTAGTGACTTATTGCCTTCAGAGTCAAATACAAAAGGCTCCATTTGTCACTTAAATCCCTTCATCCTACCTTTCCAGCCTTCTAATACTTTACTCAGACTGCTTACTCTTCGTTCCAGTGGCAATGGCCTCTGGGCTGTTTCACAAACAAGACACTCTTTCTCTCAGCTCTGGGCATTTTCTCTGACTGTCCCCATACCTAGAATGTTCTCCCTCCTTCATGCTGCCTGCTGAATTCCCTGACTACCTTTAAGTCCCACCTAAAATTCCTCCTTTTATAGGAAGCCTCTCCTACCCCCTCTTAATTCCAGTAACTTCCCTTTGTTAAGTACTTCCTCTTTGTCCTGTTTACAGATTTCTGCATATTTCATCCCTTAGATTGTAAATCCCCTGAAGACAGTAAATATTGAGTGAGTGTCACATCACATTGGGCAAATCACTTTCCCTCTTAGTATCTAGAGGGACTCTCTAAGCTATCATTTCCAGAGAAAGTGCTATTCTCTGTTAGTAGGAGTGCCTCACCACAGGGTCCATACACTGATGAAATCACAGATACTCTCTAAATGTAAAACAATTTAGATTCTTAGCAATAATTTTGACAAGAAAATGATAAAGTTCTTTTAGTTGCTTAACCTTCTTTGGCATCATTTTCCTCATCTGTAAAATAAAAATGTTGGCAACTTTATGGCTTAGCAGATAGAATGCTAGACTTGAAATCAGAAAGATCAGATTTCCAGTGAACTTACTTGCTCTCTTTGTGATCCTGGGCAAGTCATTTACCCTTTCTGAGCCCTCAGCTTCTTCCATCTGAAAATTAGAGCATTAAACTAGATGTCCTCTAAGGTTTCCTCATCATACATGTAATTATCAAACTATTTTTATCTTAGTATAAACAATCAACCAAATCAGCCTAGCAATTGTAGGACTGCCGGATTAATATTCAAAGATAAATTCTTTACTAAATGGAATAGAACTTTTTTCTAAGGACTTAGACACACACAGAATTCAAAACTGCTAAATAAATACCTAAAGCCTGAAACAAGACTGATCAGTGGAAAGGCAATCTTCTCAATAAATAAATCTCTATTAGATCCAAAGAAAACGAAACCTTGTTATGTGAAGGGACCTCTACTGGCATTCGTGAAACCTGGATTCTAGACCCAACTTTTCTACTAACTAGCTGTGCCACATTAGGCAAGTTGGTGAACTACAAAGGGCTTCAGTTTCCTAATCCGTCAAGTAAACAGATTGAACTATATGTTCTTAATTAAAATTATTTCCAGAGACTCTGTGTTTTAAGTAAGACTATCAATGTATTGATTAGGCTAGTATTTTAACCAATAAAGTAATAGGCCTTCTCAATGGCAAAAAAACTCTCAAGGGCCTCAAGGCAGATCTTTTAACAGAGTTTTAGGAGCTCATTATTCAAACTCTCCTTTGAACATCCTAAGACATCTTTATTTGATAAATAGTGAATCAGGAGATTCTTGGGCCTTCCCCAAAGCAACAGATAATAGTTGTCATGTAGGAACCAAAAGAATCATTCTGAAACATTCCTGTTAGCCAGAATCTGTGAAAGGATTATATTCCTAAGGACCAAAAAAAAAAAAAAAGCAAACTTCTGGAGCCTTTTGGTGCCTGAGGTCCAGGACCTCAATTCAGTCATTCACTTTAATATACAAAGGATGAGGCCTTTCTACACCATGGGCCCTGATAATAAGAATTAATATAGTATTGAAAAATGAATTCTCGCCCAGTGGACCAAAGACTATTCTTGTCTTCCCTTAATACTCTAACCTTTAGGAAGTTATGTGAAGAGTTCAGGTAACAGGAAATTCTAGCTTGGAGGTTTATTAAATGAGGAAATGCTTAAAGAAATGTTTGCCTGGAGCAAAAGGATTTGTGCAAAATCCCAAAGGAAATTATAGCCCCTTCAGGTCCCAGTATTTGAGAGAACTTTTGAAGTGTGGAACATTAGCATCAGCAACTGATATAGGAAACTAATGTATATTGTCTGTCTTATAGCGCTCGCTAAATTACATTTACATGGCTTAGTCTGTTCTACTCAACCAGAGCTGAGCAATATGCTTAGATAAGCAGAATTCTTAATAAGATACAAGGTATTAGATTTGTTGCAAAGCTTATGTGAATCAGATAAACAACCAATTGTGACTAGGATTTTTTTTTCTGCTAGTGGTAGGCTGGATTGTAATAATAATAAAAGTAATAGTTATTATTAGTATTATACTGAAATCATTGATTCGATCATTGCCACTGAAATATTTAATAGTGATGACAATATTGAACTACAGAAATTGACCTTTTCTATAATAAAGTAGCCTTTTCCACCTCATGCACGCATCAGAGCTCTCCATTTACAATATTTCTGATTTCATTGCAATTCAACACATTAAAAATCAGAAGCAATTCAAGACTTATGAAATAATTAGATTCTATATGAAGGTAATGTTAAGTACAGTAAAAATAGCAATGGATTTGGGAGTCAAAGGAACTGAGTTCAAATCACTATTTTACCACATTTTGCTGATTCCTGAGCCTCAGATTCTTCATCTGTAAAAGTTATAGGTTATAGTAGGAAACCTCTAAGATTTTATCTAATTCTAAATCAATAATCCTATACACACACTCTTCATGAACCCATTTGGGTTTTTCTTGACAAAGATACTGAAGTGATGTACTATTGCCTTCTCTTTTTTTTCCTTTTTTTTAGTTCCTTTTTTTATATATACTTAGTAACTAACACTAACAAAAAATTTAACTAAAATAAGCATTAAAAATTATGCGCAAAACCACAAATTCCACATTGTTTACAAGTTGTTTAAAATATGTAAATTATTTGAGTACTAAAATAAATACCCTCTGCTTTTGAGGTCATTTGTATTTATTTTACTTGAATACTTTTTCCTCCTGATTTTGTGGCTGTCATTTTTTTAGCCATTGCCTTCTCCAGTTCATTTTATATATGAGGAAGCTGAGGCAAACAAGGTTAAGTGACTTGCCCAGGGTCACACAGCTAATAAGTGTCCAAGACTAGATTTGAACTTAAATCTTCCTGATTCCAGGCCCAGTGCTCATTGGGTACTGAACCACTTAGCTGCTTCTTCCTATATGTATAAATGAATGACAATAACAATGACAAAGAGTCATTATAGTAAAATAGATAGCCTGGGAGTCAGGAAGATTTAGGTTCTTTTGCTTCTTGCCCATATTAACTGGTTATCCTGGGCACGTACAACCTTTTATAGGTTCAAACATATCTCTAAGGTCCTAAATCTTGAAGCAGATACTGATTTGCATTAGGAAAGGGAGTTCCTCACTGGAAATTCCCTAAAACAGTAAAATGACAAGTACAGGCTCAACAATAATTATGCCAACCCCTTGAAAGCAATAGCAAGGATATTATTTGATTTTATTTACAGTACATAGCATTTAATAAATATTTAATGCATATTGATAATTTTATATTATTATCAACCCCCCCTTAATATTCACTAGCTATCTGAGCATAAAAGTTATCCACCCCTTAAGTTCCTTTTTTCATCTGTCAAATTGGGGTCGAGATTTAGGTATGCACTTCCAAGGGTTATGTGAGATTCGAATTATAAGATGCATGGAAAGGATTTGGCAAGCTTTAGAGTGCTACATCAACGTATCATCATTAATAAAATATCACTTATTAGGGATAAGACCTGTGATCCTCCCTCTAGAATCTATCATCTGAGAGACAGTTGCCTAAAACACTGAATGCATAGGATCACACAGCCCATCAGTCTTCTTGGCTTTAGTCATTTTCTCGTAGTAGACAATAATGACAGTGAAGTATGAGTATTGTTTAACCAAATTAACATTTAAGAGCCTTAAATTAAATATAAGTGTATATTTCTATGAATGAATAATCATAGCACATTGTATTGGCTTGTACATTTTATTTACTTCTTCCCCTGACTCATCCCAGAAGACAGTGCGACTCTGTCCACACTTTGGAATATTAGGTGTTCCTTCTCTTCTACCCACCTCCCTGTCATCTCTCCCTCCAAACAAACAAAGCCTGGGCCAGGAGGCACATAGTTTACTATTCATTGCCACTTCCAAAAACGTTCCCTTTCACTGCCAATCAAAGACTCCTTTGAACTTTACTCCATCCAGATTTATCACCCTATCCAAATAGGGTTCACAGTTATCTAAAAATATCCAGGTCCAACTCAGGGTTTCTTTATAACACAAACCCTGCTCTCATATTTTAGGATTTTGTTATATGGGATAACATCCCTTTCAAATATCCATTTATTCCTCCCCAGATACTAGCAGGGACAGAGTTCACTATTTCCTTCTGCTAAGAAAATTTACATTCTAGTGGAGAAGACAACATATATGGGGTAGAAAGGGTAGGGAAGGAAGTATTTGGAGAGTCACAGAATTACTAAATTGATCCATAGATGCAATTAGTCAATTGACAGGTCACTTCTAGAAAAAAAATGATAGTGAAGGGGTAGAGGAAAGAATGAAGGAATGAAGGGATGAAAACATATACCAAGTTCTAAGCTAGGTGCTAGGGTTCAGGGACTACAGTGGCAAAGCAGATGACAAGATGGACAAGACAGATGTATAGATAATATATTAAACTCATTCTAGTCTCATGGTCTGGAGAAAGATAGATAGATAGATAGATAGATAGATAGATAGATAGATAGATAGATAGATATACATATATGCAAATACACATACATATAAAGAGGGAGAGTCATAGACAGAGAGACATAATGGACTTAATGAGTTTATTCCTACTCACCAAACAAGATACCAATCAAGAGTGATAAGCTTACTTCATCACTTATCTCCCCAGCTTATCTCCCAGTGATCCCTGGTATGGCAGGGCAGCAACTCAAGTCAGCTATTTTGAGGGTGATGGGGGAAAGAAGCAAAGGAGCAGGAAGAACACAGTCCATTCCTCACCCCAAAACAGAGAATACAGAGCTCTGATGGAGAGATGTATATGGCAGCACAGGGTTGAGCAAGGAGGAAGACCCCAGGTCCATTGGGCATTAAGGGGTCAAAGGAGCTGAGTTTTCAACATCTGGGACACAGCTTTAGTCATTACTTACTAAGTTCTGGTTCTACCTATAATCAAAAATCCTGGACAAGATTTCTCAGTAATACTGAACTGATCCAACCATTCTGGAGGGCAATTTGGAATTATGCCCAAAGAGCTATAAAGTTATGCAAGCCTTTGATTCTAGTAATACCACTATTAGGTCTGTATCCCAAAGAGATAAAAGGAGGGGGGTTGTCAGAAAGGAGCTATTTGTACAAAAATATTTATAGCTGCTCTTTTTTGTGGTGGCAAAGAATAGGAAATTAAAGAAATGTCCATCAATTGGGCTAAATAAATTATAGTGCATGATGGTGGTGGAATACTATTATACTATAAGGAATGATGAACAGGATAATTTAAGAAAGAGCTGGAAATACCTTCATGAAGAGAGTAAAATAAACAAAGCCAGGAAAACACTATTCACCGAAACAGCAATATCGTGTAATGATCAACTGTGATAGGCTTCACTATTATCAGCTATGTAATGATCCAGGACAATTCTGAGGGATTTATGACAAAGAATCCTATCCACATCCAGAGAAAAAATTCTTGGAGTCAGAATGCAGATGAAAGGTGATTATTTTTCAGTTGTTTATTTGAATTTTGATGGATACGGGGCAGTTTATAAGATTACTCACAAAAATAAACAATGTGGAAATATGTTTGCATGATAATGCATGTATAACCCAGACCAAATTGCCTGCCTGCACCAGGAAAGGGAAGGAAAGGGAGGGAGGGAGATGAGTTTGAGCACATAAATTAGGGAAACTTGTGTGGAAATTTGTTATTACATGTAATTGGATATGGGTAAATTAAACCGTAAATCAGCAAAAAAAAAAAAGAATTAATTAATACAAGATTATATATCTACAACTTATCATGATGTATATGTTGCCTGTAGCAGGAGTTGCCCTTGTACTATAAAATAAGAAGTTGGATTTATATAGCACTTTAAGGTTTACAAAGTGCTTTAGAAATATTATTTTATCCTCCCCACAACCTTGAGAAGTAGTTGCTATTATTTTCCCCAGTACAGATGAAGAATCTGAGACAGAGTTAAGTTAAGTTAAGTGTTCAGGGTCATACAGCTAGCTGAGGCTTAATTTAAATGAAAATATTTTTGACATCTGTCCAGCATTCTACCTACCATGCCACATATCTGCCTGTGTCAAGTCAAGTTAGTGAGTACTATTTACCAAGTACTGTAGTCTACACTGAAGACACAAAGAAAAAACAAAAATAAAATAAAAATTTCCTGATTTCCAAGAGCTCTCACTCTAATAGGGGAGACAGTGAACAAATAATTATGTATAAACCAGATATGTATATCTACATGTGTGTAGAGGATCAATTGGAAATAAACAACAGAGGAAAGGCTCCAACATTAAGGGGAATAATCAGAATAAGCTTTTATAGAAGGTAGGATTTTAGCTAAGAGCTGTAGAAAGCTAAAGAAGACAGATGTGGAAGGATAGAATGAATTCTGGGCCTGGGAAACAATGAGTCAAAATGCAGTGTTGGAAGGAGTGTCTTGTAAATGGAACAGCAAGGAGGAAATGTCACTAGATTATTGTGTACATGGAAGGTTGTAAAGTGTCAGAAAAGTAGAATGGTAGGAAGTGGCCTGAAACTAGGGTGGTGGCAGTTTCAGCAGATAAAAGGGGCCAAATGCAAGAGATAAAATAGCAAAACAACAACAACAATAACAACAACAAGCAGATCTTGATAGCTGATTGGATATAGGATGAGGTGGAAAGCAAAGAGTTGAGGCTGACCCTTAGGTCATGAGCCTGGGTGACTGGAAGGATTTTATTGCCCTTAAGAGTAATAGGGATGTTAGCAAGATGGTAAGGTTTGGGGAGAAAGATAATGTATAGTAAATTTATGTACATTAAACATGTTATTGAATCAAAACAACTCTGAAGTATCACCACCTCATACCTAGCAGATTGGCTAACATGACAGCAAAGGAAAGTAATGAATGCTGGAGGGGATTTGGCAAAGTCGATACATTAATTCATTGCTGGTGGAGTTGTGAATTGATCCAACCATTTTGGAGGGCCATTTGGAACTATGCCCAAAGGCACTAAAAGATTGTCTGCCCTTTGATCCAGCCATAGCACTGCTGGGTTTGTACCCCAAAGAGATAATTAGGAAAAAGACTTGTACAAGAATATTCATAGCTGCAGTCTTTGTGGAGGCAAAAAATTGGAAAATGAGGGGATGCCCATCAATTGGGGAATGGCTGAACAAATTGTGGTATATGTTGGTGATGGAAACTATTGTGCTCAAAGGAATAATAAAGTGGAGGAATTCCATGGGAACTGGAACAACCTCCAGGAAGTGATGCAGAGTGAGAAGAGCAGAACCAAGAAAACATTGTACACAGAGACTGATACACTGTGGTACAATCAAATGTAATGGACTTCTCCATTAGTGGCAATGCAGTGACCCCGAACAACTTGAAGGGATCTACGAGAGAAACCACTATCCACATTCAGAGGAAAAACTGTGGGAGTAAAAACACCAAAGAAAAACAACTGCTTGATTACATGGGTTGAGGGGGATATGGTTGGGGATGTAGACTCTAAATGAATATCCTAGTGTAAACACCAACATGGAAATAGGTTCTGATCAAGGACACATGTAACACCCAGTGGAATTGCACATCAGCTAAGGGATGGGGTGGGGTGAGGGGAGGGAAAGAATATGATTTTTGTAACCAAGGAATAATGTTCTAAATTGACTAAATAATATTAAAAAATAAAAGAAAAAAACATATTATTGAAGGAATTTCTCTAGAGAAGATTCTGTGAGAAATCACAGAACCACCAAAACAGAATTGTAGAGTAGGAAGGGACTTCAGAAATCATTTGTCTCATACCCGTGTGAAACCTCCTACAGTTCTTTGGACTAGGTTCTTTCCTCTAAACTGGTCTCATACTAGCAAGTTCAAGTTCCCAAAGAGAGAGACTACCAACACCTGGCTACATCTGAACTCTCTGTATCCTCGGGGTAATCCAATTTAGAGGAAATATACTTTTCCTACTAACCATTGAACAACCATTTTTTTTTATTTACACAATCAGCTGCTCATAATAATAGATACTTTTAGTCTTTAAACATAATAATTAGAACCAAAAAATATCATAGATATTAATCTCATATGAAATGTATAAAAATTCAAATATATCACAATACACATCTAAATCTGGATTACAGTCTCCTATAAATACACTCAAGCTATGGGGTGAGAGAGAGGAGAAATGGGCAGGCACTTATAGGAACTTAGTATTTTGACACACATAAGCCTGAATTCCTTTAGTTTTTGTTTTTTGTTTTTTTTACCCTGGAAAGCAAATTACTCAAAATCACTTTGGGATTTGCCTTATCTTTCTTTCAGTTCATCATGGAAGGGGCATAATTGACTTCCAACTCAAATAAACTCAAGGTGCAAAGGGAATTGTCCTCTTCAACTGATTTCATCTGAACTAGATAATTGATGTACTGTTGGTATGATGTTCTGCTTTGCTGGTTAGTTAAGTTGTCAATCTCTCTTATTCTCCATTGCACCCTTCTGGGGGTAGAGCAGCTCATCTCCTTGGCATAGTTTTCTCTCTGAGCCACTCCCTTAGCCCTTTCCCTATCTGGCATTTCCTTTCAAACCTAGATAAGGGAAACAGGAAAGGAATATGCTATGAGCCTCATCTTCAGTTCTTGCCTAGCTAATCACATCTTACCCCAGACCTAGCCAAAGTGCTGACTCATTGCCTTAGAAGGAAATTGTTTCTTTAGCTCCAAGTCCCCAGGTATAGAATCACACAAAAGTGGTTCTATAACTGGGGACACTACATCATCCTTCTATCAGTCACTAAATAAGAAAAATATCACTAAAGTCATTTTTAAAAGGGTGAAATGCTGGAAGATGTGTGCTCCCAAACCAGCAAGCTTCTATCTCCAGCATCCCTATCTCCAAGGCAACTCCAAGGCAGCAATATACTACTAATAAATTCTGAGTTTGCTTCATCTCAAGAGAGTCATGTTTCATCTTTAAATACTGAGTTATTAAAGAAAATTAGATATTGCTCTGAGCAGGCAAAAACCTTAATTTTGGAAAAGTAGAATACTATTATACAATTACTATTAAAAGAGATGAATAAAGGCATATTGTAGGGTGTTCGTGCTCCAAGAACATCCAGAGAGTAGTCAGACCTTTTGTAATATGAGCTATTATTACTCTACTTTTCATAGCTGAACAGCACTTCAGCCCCTTCAAATACAATTAGCACCAAGGCTCTTCCTTAAACTAGGAAGAAAAACAATTTTCCATTGTCACCACCATTGCCTGACTTTGACTTTGGCTTAGCAGTAAGAAATGGTTGCTATAAATTATTCCATGAAATAATATAATCATACTCAACTCTGTAGGCTCCTATCTCTTACTGTATTCCCCTATTTCTATAGAGGACTATCATTTTCTACATTTGCTGTTTATAAATATATATTCTGTTTTGGAAAAAAAAAGATTTTCTTGGCTCTGAATTTACCCATGACTTTATCGGTGAATATTTTTGATGTTATAACTCAACTCTTTGTGCTGGTAAAATGGCTGAAGCCTTTTTTTATGGTTCTTATTTTTTTCCCATCAAACATTCTGACTGCTTCTGTCAAAATCTAATGATAAATGAAGATTTCTCCCAGAGCGGACCTCTCATAACCATGGCAACTCCATCAGCAGCTAATGGCTACACTGCAAAAAATGCTTTTGAAAAGGACAGCTCTTCTTACTCCTGTAATACAAATGCCTTTTTCTTTTTTACTTTTCTTTCTTCTTTTTTTTTGGTAACAATGGCAATAAAACAATACTCCCCAAGCAAACATTTGCTTTATGTTGCACATGTGGGGCCACTTAGAAAAAAAAAAAATTTTAAGCAGAGGGAAAAATCAGACAAATATGATGTACAAAAGAAAAACATGTTAAAGAATAGCAGTAAAATTGAAAAAGATTGTGATAGCTTGGTAATAACAGAAAAACTCTTCTTTCATTTCCGAAACTCAATCAATATTGTCATTGGTCTTTCATAGTCTGAGAACATTTCATTGCATCCCTTTCCTGCCCTTAAAAGTAATAACAGAGTAGTTTTCTGAAATGCTTGTAGTAGGTATCATAGCTATTGTCTTCCTGCATAACTGGTCATTTGTCAATAGTGTTACTATATACATTAATGTAATATTCATTGTCAAAAGATTCTCATTTCCTACTCTTTTCTCTTCCTGACGTGTCCAGAAACAAAATGAGTTTATACTCAATTCATTCTGGTTTCTTTTATCTAACACCCAAGCCACTGAAATCCAAGCCTGATCCTACCTCTCAGTCATTCAAAGATTCTCTTGTGTCTAATGTAGAAGTTAGTGCTTCCCACACACAAAATAAATAAATAAATAGATAGATAAATAGATAAATGAATAAATAAATAAAAATAAAGCCTTGCTCCTTGGACTCCTTCCTGGAATAGCAAATATTTTGAAATGAAGGTTGGTTTTATTTTTTCACTTTCGTATAATCTCATTCTTTGAATTGCCCCAAAACTAAAGTAAAGCACAAGTGGCCCTCCCCTATCCTTGGAAAACACATGAAGGGGAAAAGCTGAGAGGAAGAAAAGAAGCAAGAAAAGCCAATCCCAGTAACTCCACAGACTCTCAGCACTGAGCTCTCTTTTCATCTCTGCTTTCTCTGTTAGTCATGTCCAGTTATTAATGCTAACCTTGAAGCCCCTTCTCAGGACAACAGGCTGCATGCCAGCCCATGGTTACAGGGTCTCCTGGGCCACAGTCTGGGTGCTAGCGAGCCGTTCTGTTTCGCTGAAGTTTTCATAGCCTAGAGGACAGGAAGCACTTAGTGAGGTCCTCAGGAACAGAGGCAGAGAAAAATGTTCCTTATGTTCGTAACACCTAAACTATGAAACTATATCTTGTTAATATAAGATTGTCCACAGCACTCCTATTCTAAGCTCCTACATCCCACCCTGTTGCTTTTCTACATTCCCCTATGAAACTATCTTCTTTTTAAAAATAAAAATATTAAAAAAAAAGAAACTATCTTCTTCTTTTTAGGGACAACTAGGTGGTAGAGAAGACATGAGTCGGGGAATAGTACAGCCTTAGACACCATTTACGTGACCTCTGTTTGCCTCAGTTTCCTCACCTATAAAATAAGGATAAGAATAACTACCAAATGGGGTCATTGTGAGGATCAAATGAGAAAACTGATGTTATGCTAGTGGTCGTTATTATTGTGACCCAAGCCTGCCTCTCTCATAAATAACGCAAGTAGAAAGCTTATACATAAAGGAATGTATGAGGACATGTTAGATAGAGAGCTAGATCTAAGATGAGAGGTCTTAGATTCAAATTTGGCCTCAGATTTGTGTGATCCTGGGCAAGTCACTTAACTCCCATTGCCTAGCTCTTACTTCTCTTCTGCCTTGGAACCAATATTTAATATCGGTTCTAAGATAGAAGGTAAGAATTTTTAAAAAATATAAAAGATTAAAAAATTTTTATGACTCTTTATTTGACTCTTACTGAATCTTCTTCCCAAGACTGGAAAATTAGATGAAGTCACCATAGGGTGAAGAAAAGTGTTCAGAGGAGAATTCTTTTGGTTTTTTCTTCATCAAATGAAAATAACTACCACCATCACCTATACAGAGAAACATAGAACACAAAGACTAAAATTTACATTTCCTGCTAAACAGCCCCAGATCATGAAATTTGCATTTTAAACCACAGCTACAGTGTTGTGGTGGTGGTGGTGGTGGTTTTCATTGAACTGATTCACTAAATTTTAAGCAAAGGGAATGACTTAGGTAGGAAAGCTTGTCACTGACAGCCAAGTCAACAGACTATGTATGGCTTGATTTATTTATTTCAGTAATGGGAGTATATAGGATGAAAACATAAATAGTTACAAAAAATTATATCAGTCGGTCCCAAAGAAAAGTTTCTTTTAGATATTAGTTTGTTTTCTTTTTCTTTTTAAAGTAGTCAGTCTTCTTAGAAAGAGTAAGCATATGAACCAACCATAAATTTTGTCCTGAAATAGCACCCTTTCATCCTTAAAAAGAAAGTAAGAATAATTTTGTAAGTGTTAATAAAATATTTTGTAACTGTGAAAGCATCCCACTAAACATAGTAAATGAGACTTAGCCATCAAAGCTATCAAACTAAATTATGTAGATGCAAGACTCTGTAGATGTGAGAATAACTTTTGAAAATGTCAAGTCTGTCACCAGAAAGCATTGGTGTCATCCTAAACCCAAGCCAAATATTGCCTACTCAGCATTCAGCACCGCTGGCACATTAAGAGAGGAAGCTTACATTAGAAATAAGATCTTAAGAAGAGAACAAAGAAAAGAGAAAAGAGGTTATTATTTTCTCCATGTACATATTTGATTGCCCAAAAGAGTCAATAATGAAATGTTTCCTCAAACCATTAGATAATAATAGCTTTGCTGCTTGGTGTTCTAAACACCTTTTTTTTTTATTATTAATTTTTTTCCAGATTACATGTCAATACAGTTTTCAACAATTTCCTGACATTTTGTGATTCATGTTCTCTCCCTCCATTTCACCCATCCCCTAGGATGGCCAGGTATTATGATATAGGTTGCACATGTGCTAGCATATAATACATATTTCCATGTTCATCGTGTTGTGAAAGACTTATTTGCTAATAGTCGCGAAAAAGTCATGAAGGAAATAAAGTGAAGAATGGTTTCCTTCGGTCTGCTTTCAGACACTGTCACTTATTTCTGTGGTGGTAGATCCATCATGAGCTCCTTGGAGTTGTCCTGGATTCTTGCATTGCTAATGTCATTAATGATCAATCGTCATATCTATTGTTTTACAATGTTCAACTTTCTCCTGGTTCTGCACACTTCACTTTGCATCCCTACATATAAGCATTTCCGGATTTTTGTGTTAGCATCTTGTTTATCATTGCTTGTGGTACTTGTCCATTACAATCATAATGCAACAACTTGTTCAGCCATTCGCCAAATGATATATATCCCTTCAGTTTCCAGTACTTTGGGATCACAAAACAGCTAACTATTTTTGTACAAGTCGGTCCTTTTCCCCTATCTTTGATCTCCTTGAGATACAAATCTGGTAATGATATTGTTGGATCAAAGGGTATACACAATTTTATAGCCCTTTGGACCATACCCCTTCTTAAAGTTAAGACAGCGTATGCTTTTGTGTGTCAATGCCAATTTCATAAAAGTGGAAGTTGTGGTCTTTTCCTTGACCCCCTTTTATCAAAGGAAATATTTTGGTATATTGAATAATAAAGATTGAGATTTTTAAAAATTATATCTACCATTAAAATTGCACCTATGAGAACAAAACTATCAGGATGCAGACTTTTTTCAGAGTACCTCTACTTGAATTAGAAACTGAAACTGAAACTTTCCTCTCTCTTTTCCCCTGTCTTTTGTATTCAATTAGTTACCAAAAAGCTAACACTATAAAATGAGTGAAGCACCAAAATTCTGCTTTACTCCAAAATTAGCCATGAACTTTACAGAGACACTAGTATGACTCTGCAAATTAATGAGCCTTTGCAAATGTGGTTGTCGGAGTGACCTATGTGAAATAATTGATGTAAGTTGGAATCAGTCAATCAACAAGCATATTAATCCCTTGCCATGTGCCAAGAATGATGTTGGATGCTAAGAATTCCAAAACAAAAATCTATATTTTACTGAGGAAGACAGCATGTATAGCAAGATTTAGCACTGACAATCTTCATGTGCCCAGGTATAGGGACAAATATTCCTTCATAAAGCATCCATGGAACAGTGATGCTCTATGTTAGTGACAACTACATCAAAGCCTTACTCCTTAGCCTACTGATTGTATCATTACCCAACTGATTCTTACTCTGGATCCTAAGACATTCAAGGAATATGTTCTGACATCTCTAAAAAGCATCTTTTATAATGAATCTACATGTTGCTTTTTTTAGAACACAGATATCAATTCACTTATGAGTTAAATAATTTTCTCTATATAATGAGTCTCATATATGACCACTTATTAGTTAAAAATGTGAACATGGAGAAGATGAGAAGAGATATGTAGTAGTTGGGTTTCAATAGAAGAGTATCGCTTAAAAAAACCAACCTTGGAGAGGCAGGGAATATAATCATAGGTCTCAGGGGTAGCACAAGACTAATAAGGCATCTCCATTACCTTAAATTGATAAATAGCAGGAGAGAATAACAAAATAGCCATCAGGTACTTCATAATTTTTGGCTAGGCCAAGTACCATCATAATTTTCCATGACCATCTTTAATTAGGGTTGAAAGAATAGCACCCATGAGTCTATTTATTTCCTCCTTTGGTGTTATAGGTCTGCAAATCATGTTTGCAGTGCCAGATGGACACAGCCTAATAACAATGAAGGTAATAGACATGAAAAAATCCTCATTCAAAGCAAAAGCCTTCATTAATGTAAGAGAATTCTTAATGAAGAAAAACCCCTTTTTAGGGGAAAAATAGGAAAACCTTCAACTGAAAAAGAAATATATATATACATATATATCAAATATATATATATATATATGAAAATTCATACTACAGAGAAACCCTGAGCAGAATCTTGAGTAAAATCTGAGGCAGAGTGAACTCAAACAAAGCAAGAGAAAATTTCACCACAATTAGAGCTACCCAAAAGTGGAACTTTTGAGATCCTGAAGCTTCCTGAAGAGGTAATGGATGCCCCTTCTTTGTGGGAAACCTTCAAAGAGAAACTGAATATCCATTTGTTAGCTATGTTTTAAAGGGTATTGTTTTCTAGACTTGGGCTTGAGTAGGTAGTGTCTGAGATTCCTTTTAACTCTGAGATGTTGTGATTCTGTAAACTTGACAGACTGCTATCCTCCAAAATACCATGAACAAAGAATATAGCTGAGAGGGAAGCTACACTGAGCAAGTCTTTTTTTATGTTAGCATTTTATTCTCTTTGTCAGTGTTTAGATTACTCAGGCTTTCTGCAAGCTTAAATAGATATGACACTTCCCTGAGTCACCTGGCTTATTAAAAGTACCTAGAATCAAACCAATCATAGAGTTATATGGGACCCTTAGATACCATTTAGTAAAAATTTATAGATGAGGAAAGTGAGGTATGCAAATATTAAGAGACTTTAGAAGGATCAAATAGTAAGTTATTAGCAAAGTCCAGGACTAGAACCCAGATCACCTAATGTGAAATGCAGTGGTCTTTGTCCTACCCCATACTTCTTATTTTTGAGGTTTATTTGAAAGAAGTCATTCTAATGGTATCATCATCCAAGAAAATAGTTAATAATTAATTAATAGTTAATAGCTACAAGCTAAGAACTTGTAGGTATTCAGAATATAAAATTGAATTGAATGAAGATTAAATATTGGATGATATGGGCTAGGAAAATTGAAAAGTAGACTTCTGGGCTTAGCAAAAATATAAAAACACTCAATACTAAAGCAGTAACATAGAATTAATTATCTTATTTGATTGCCCTTTGAATGAATGATATTTGTATTTGATTCTTCAGAGACTAGACTCACTTTCTGTGAGTCACAGCCATAAACTAAAAATGCGGTACTTTGTTTCAGAAAGAAGATTGGAGTCATTAAAGGACCTTGACAAATTCTCAAAATTAAACCAGTTGTAACCCAAATCATTGTGCATTCAAAGTGACTATGCAAGATAAATATTTTTTTAATTTTAATTTTTTTTTGGTTACAACACTCACTTTATTTACCTCCCTCCCCTCCACTCACCCTTCCCCCAGCTGACATGCAATTTCATTGGGTATTACTTATGTCTTTGATTAGAACCTATTTCAATGATGTTGTTTGCACTAGGATGATCATTTAAAGTCTACAACCCCAATCATATCCCTTCAACCCATATATTCAAGCAGTTGTTTTTCTTCCGTGTTTTTACTCCCACAGTGTTTCCTCTGAATGTGGATAGTGGTTTTTCTCGAAGATTCCTCCAACTTGTTCAGGATCGCTGCATTGCCACTAATGGAGAAATCCATTACATTCGATTGTACCACAGTGTATCAGTCTCTGTGTACAATATTCCCCTGGTTCTGCTCCTCTCACTCTGCATCAATTTCTGGAGGTTGTTCCAGTCTCCATGGAATTCCTCCACTTTATTATTCCTTTGAGCACAATAGTATTCCATCACCAACATATACCACAATTTGTTCAGCCATTCCCCAATTGAAGGGCATTCCCTCATTTTCCAATTTTTGCCACCACGAAGAAAGCAGCTATGAATATTTTTGTACAAGTCTTTTTCCTTATTATCTCTTTGGGGTACAAACCCAGCAGTGCTATGGCTGGATCAAAGGGCAGACAGACTTTCAGCACATTTTGGGCATAGTTTCAAATTGCCTTCCAGAATGGTTGGATCAATTCACAACTCAAGCAGCAATGCATTAATGTCCCAACTTTGCCACACCCCCTCCAGCATTCATTACTTTCCTTTGCTGTCATGTTAGCCAATCTGCTAGTTGTGAGTTGATACCTCAGAGTTGTTTTGATTTGCATTTCTCTAATTATTAGAGATATAGAGCACTTTCTCATGTGCTAATTAATATTTTTATTTAACTGAAAATTGCCTATTCATGTCCCTTGCCCATTTATCAATTGGAGAATGGCTTGATTTTTGTACAACTGGTTTAGATCTTTAAAATTTGAGTAATTAGACCTTTGTCAGAAGTTTTTGTAATGAAGATTGTTTCCCAATTTCTTACTTCCCTTCTAATTTTGGATGCATTACTTTTGTTTGTACAAAAACTTTTTAATTTGATGTAATCAAAATTATTGATTTTATATTTTGTGATTTTTTCTAGCTCTTGCTTGGTTTTAAAGTCTTTCCTTTCCCAAAGATCTGACAAGTATTCTACTCTATGTTCACCTAATTTGCTTATAATTTCCTTTATATTCAGGTCATTCATCCATTCCAAGTTTATCTTGGTGTAGGGCGTGAGATGTTGACCCAAACCTAATTTCTCCCATACTGTCTTCCAATATTCCCAGCAGTTTTTATCTAAAAGTGGGTTTTGGTCCCCAAAACTGGGATCTGTGGGCTTATCATAGACTGTCTTGCTGAAGTCATTTACCCCTAGTCTATTCCACTGATCCTTCTTTCTGTCTCTTGGCCAGTAGCAAATTGCTTTCATGACCACTGCTTTATACTATAGTTCTGGGACTATGAGATCTGGGACTGCAAGTCCTCCTTCCTTTGCATTTTTTTCATGATTTCCCTGGATATCCTTGATCTTTTGTTCTTCCAAATGAACTTTGTTACATTTTTTTTCCAATTCAGGAAAAAATTTTTGGTAGTTCAATGGGTATGGAACTAAATAAGTAAATAAATTTGGGCAGGATTGTCATTTTAATTATGTTAGCTCATCCTACCCATGAGCAATCAATCTTTTTCCAATTGTTTAGATCTGGTTTTAATTGTATGGAGAGTGTTTTGTAGTTGTGTTCATATAGTTCCTGTGTTTCTCTCAGCAGATAGACTCCTAAGTATTTTATATTTTCTAGGGTGATTTTAAATGGAATTTATCATTTTAATTCTTGCTACTAAATTGGGTTGGAGATATATAGAAATGTTGATGACTTATGCAGGTTTATTTTGTATCCTGCAACTTTGCTAAAGGTGTTGATTATTTTGACTAGCTTTTTGGTTGATTCTCTAGGATTCTTTAAATAGACCATCATATAATCTGCAAAGAATGATAGCTTGGTCTCCTCATTGCCAATTTTAATACCTTCAATTTCTTTTTCTTCTCTAATTGCTACTGCTGGTGTTTCTAGTAGAATGTTAAATAAAAGAGGTGATAATGGGCATCCTTGTTTCACTTCTGATCTTACTGGGAAGACTTCTAGTTTATCCCCATTGCAGATGATGTTTGCTGATGGTTTTAGATATATACTGTTTTTTGTTTATAGGAAAGGCCCTACTATTCCTATACTTTCTAGTGTTTTCAATAGGAATAGGTGTTGTATTTTATCAAAGGCTTTTCCTGCATCTATTGAAATAATCATGTGATTTTTGTCAGTTTACTTGTTAATATGGTCAATTATGTGGATGGTTTTCCTAATATTGAACCATCCTTGCATTCCTGGTATGAATCCTCTACCTGGTCATAGTAAATTACCCTTGTGATGACTTGCTGGAGTCTTTTTGCTAGTATCCTATTTAAGATTTTTGCAACTATATGGTGTATGGTTTTTCTTTCTCTGTTTTTGACCTACCTGTCTTTGGGATCAGTACCATATTTGTGTCATAAAATGAATTTGGTAGAACTCCTTCTTTGCTTATTCTGTCAAATAGTGTGTATAATATTGGGATTAGTTGTTCTTTGAATGTTTGCTAGAATTCATTTGTGAATCCATCTGGATCTCAGGATTTTTTCTTAAGGAGTTCTTTGATAACTTGTTCAATTTCTTGTTCTGATATGGGGTTGTTTAGGTAAGCTATTTCTTCCTCTGTTAGTCTAGGAAATTTATATTTTTGTAAGTATTCATGTATATCTCTTAGATTGCCATATTTGTTGCCATATAATTGGGCATAATACTTTTTAATGATTGCCTTAATTTCCTCTTCATTAGAGATGAGGTTTCCCTTTTCATCTTGGATACTGTCAATTTGGTTTTCTTCTTTCCTTTTCTAATTAGATTGACCATACTTTGTCTATTTCATTTGTTGTTTTTTTTTTCAAAATACCAGTTTCTAGTCTTATTTATTAAATCAATTGTTCTTTGACTTTCAATTTTATTCATTTCTCCTTTAATTTTTAGGATCTCTAATTTAGTCTTCATCTGAGGATTTTTAATTTGTTCACTTTCTAGTTTTTTTAATTTGTATCCCCAATTCATTGACCTCTGCTCTCCCTAATTTGTTAATATATGAACTCAAAGATATACCCCCTGCGTATTGCTTCAGCTGTATCCCATAGGTTTTGAAAGGATGTCTCATCATTGTCATTTTCTTCAATGAAATTATTAATTGTTTCTATGATTTGTTCTTTGACTAACAGGTTTTGGAGAATTGTATTGTTTAATTTCCAATTAATTTTTTATTTACCTCTTTATGTACCCTTACTAATTATTATTTTCATTGCATTGTGATCTGAGAAGGTTGCATTTATTATTTCTGCTCTTTTGCACTTCTTTGCAATGTTTTTATGCCCCAATACATGGTCAATTTTTGTGAATGTACCATGTGCTCCTGAAAAGAAGATGTATTCCTTTTTGTCCCTATTTATTTTTCTCCACATGTCTACTAACTCTAATTTTTCTAAGATTTCATTCACTTCTCTTACCTCTTTCTTATTTATTTTTGGTTTGATTTGTTTAGCTCTGATAAAGGAAGGTTCAGGTCTCCCACTAGTATAGTTTTTCTATCTATTGCATCCTTGAGCTCCACTAGTTTCTCCTTTAGAAATTTGGGTGCTATGCCATTTGGTGCATACACTTTGAGTATTGATATTTCCTCATTGTCTATACTGCCTTTTATCAGGATGTAATTTTTATTTTTACTTTGGCTTTGTCAGATGTCATGATTGCAACTTCTGCCTTCTTTTTATCAGTTGATGCCCAATAGATTCAGCTCCATCGTCTTACCGTTACCCTATGCGTATCTACCTTCCTCATATGTGTTTCTTGTAGATAGCATATGGTATGGTTTTGATTCTAATCTACTCTACTATTTGCTTCTGTTTTATAGGTGATTTCATTCCATTCACATTCAGAGTTATGATTACTAGCTGTGTATTTTCCAGCATTTTGATTTCAACTCCTAGTCCTGCCTTTTCTTCTTTCACTATTTCCTTCTACACCAATGTTTGTTTTTACTCAGTCCCCCTAGTTCAGTCCCTTATTTTACTTCCCTTTCTACCCCGCTCCCTTCTTATTCCTCCCCTTATTTTCTTTGCAGTCTTATTAAAACTACCCCCCACCTTCTCCCTCCCTTATACTGCTTCCCTCCCCTCCAGTCCGTTTGTTACCCTTCTACTCCCCTATTGGGTGTGAATCTATTCTCTGCCCCAATGGATTGGATTGTTCTTCCCTCTTTGGGTCAATTTCAATGCACATAAGAGTTGAGTATTTCCTATCTCCAACCTCTTTACCCTTCCAGTGTATTGATGTTCTCCCACCTCCTGCCATGAGCTTCTTTGTGACATATAAATTTACCCCCATTTGTTTCTTTTCCCATTTCTTTTAGTATTAATCTCTTTTTAGCTCTAGTTTATATATATATATATATATATACACACCTGTATATGTATTTATGCATACATATATCTATATCCATATACCTATTTATGTCTTGTCCTTTCATCCTATACAGTTTGTCACTGTTCCCTCTAAGTGTAATTCTTCTAGCTGCCCAGGTGATAACAGTTTTTAAGAGTTACCAATGACCTCTTTTCTTATAGGGATACATATCATTTTAAGTTATTGAGTCTCTTTAAAAAAAAAGTTTTTTTGTCATTTTGTTTTGTTTTTTCCTCTTTTTTAATTACCTTTTGATAGTTCTCTTGAGTTCTGGGCTTGGACATCAAATTTTCCATTCAGGTCTGGTCTTTTCTTTGCAAATTCTTGGAATCCATCTATTTTGTTGAATGATCATACTTTCCCCTGTAAGAATATAGTCAGTTTTGCTGGGTAGTTAATTCTTGGTTGTAGACCTAGTTCCCTTGCTTTCCAGAAAATCATATTTCATGCCTTTTGGTCCTTCGGTGTGGATGCAGCCAGGTCCTGTGTTATCCTCACTGTGGTTCCATGGTATCTGAATGACTTCTTGGCAGCTTGTAGTATTTTTTCTTTGGTCTGATAGTTCTTGAATTTGGCTATAACATTCCTGGCTGTTGTCAGTTGGGGATTAAGTATAGGAGATGATCTGTGGATTCTTTCAATCTCCACTTTTCCATCTTGTTCTAGAATATTGGGGCAGTTTTCTTGAATAATTTCCTGTAGTATTATGTCCGGGCTTTTTCTTTTGTCATGGTCTTCTGTTTTTATGATTCTTAAATTGTCTCTCCTCGAATGATTTTCTAAATCTTCTGTTTTGTGAATGAGATGTATCATATTTTCCTCAATGTTTTCATTCTTTTGATTTTGTTTTATAGTTTCCTGCTGCCTTGTGAGGTCACTTAATTCTAGTTGTATTCTGGTTCTTAAAGACTGGATTTCATTCCTGGCTTTTTGGTCATCCTTCTCCTTCTGGTCTGATTTTCTTTGGGGGTCATCTTTCATCTCTTTTGCCTCATTTTCGAGATGGTTGATTTTGGCTTTCAAGACACTCTTTTCTATTTCCAGATGTCTTATCTTAGTTTTTAAGTTATTTTCCCAATTGTCTCCAGTCTTTCGTAATTGTGTTTTAAATTGCATTTTAAGTTCTTCCAAAGCCTGTATCCAGTTTGCTGGGATTTCTGATTTATAGTTTGCTGATCCTTCCCCCTCTGTTCCATTTGCTCTTTGCTCGTTGCCTGTACAGAAGCTGTCTATTGTAATTGCTTTCTTCTTTTTCTGTTGTTTGCTCATATTTACTACCTTCTTTGCTCCCCGTATTTGTCTGTGCTCTTGCTCCTCTCATTTTTTTTGGTTTGGTGGGTTTCTGTCAGTCTCCCCTCTTGGAGCTTTGACAGAAGATCTCTCCCTGCAGAGTGTGGGGGAGGGGTGTTGGAGTTTGAGCTTCCCTGTCCTCTGGAGGCTTTTTATTGTATTAAATTAAAGTCCAGCAGTCTGTGAAGGAGGTGTGTTGGAGTTTGAGCTTCCCTGACCTCTGAAGACTTTTGATGAAATTAAGTTCAGCTGGGTTGGGTTGGATGTGCCCTGAGGCCAAAACCTCCTGGAAGGCTGGAGCAATATGGAGGGTCTCAGCTGCTGTGACCAGGCTTCCTCCTCTTTGCTCACTCTCTGGCTTCTTCTCCACTGCCTGTGTTCAACGCTCTGAGCCTGGCAAAACTCTGCCCACAAAGTACACCCTCTAGACAAGTGCCTTTACCTGCCCAGAGGTTCTTGCTGCTGCTGGAGGCTTAGCAGTCTAGGTGGGGGGAGGGGGATCCTGGGACCTTCCTTGTGCCTTCCCCTTAAACCCAAGTGTTCTCTGTAAAGATTAAAATTTAGGAATATGGAGAGACTGAGGCAGGTAGAAATTAGTTTCTCTCTGCAAGAAGTATATTTTTTAGAGGTTTATTAAAGGTTAAAGATTAAAGAATATACAAGTAAGAAACATGTGCCTAGGCCAGAGGCCTAGACAAAATAATCTCACATCACGCAAGAGATGTGCCTGCTCCAAAACGGAAGTCCAAAAGAGCCCCCAAAAACCTTTGCCACCAGCTTAAAGCCTTCCTCGATCTCGGCCCACCTCAGAATTCCCATGAGATTACAAAGCATTTTGGGGAAGTGGAGCAAAGGCTTGTGGGGATTATAGTCCTGTATTCGAGTCTATTTTTTACATTTCGGATTCTGTCTTTGGGGGGATGTACCTTTTGGATTGAGTCCAGCAGAAGGGTTCCTTGGCTTTGTCCTGTTGTTAGTTTTGATTTTTAGTCCCCTGGGAACATTCAGTTTGTGATCGGTAAGGAAGGGTTTTCAGAGGTCTGAACTTCTGCTTCTAAGCCGCCATCTTGAGTCCACCTCTCTCTATATAAGATAAATATTAATCGATTAGATCTTTATGTTATCTGTAGAGCTGCATTATCCATCCACTCAATTTTTTCTCTGAGAATTGGTAGGTCCAATTCTTTTGAGCGATTATGGAAGCTATCCAGGAATCAGGGACTAATGCAACTAGTACAACATCATCTGCAAAAAGGAGCATTTGGAGGAATGTCATTATGTAAAGAGATTCCCTCTTTAAAATTGAATCTATACTGATTATTCTCAATAACTTTGGCAACTATATTTTTTGTTCTATGCTTTGCCTATGTATATTAATATTGTAAAACCTGTTCATTTTACTCTAGCCTTGTGTTATATTTGCTTAAATGGAATGAAATGAGCAGAACCAAGCAAACATTCTATACAGCAACAGAAATCCACTTTTTAAATAACATGAAGCTACAGGTGGCCTCTTCCACCATGTTTTGCTCCTAATACAATTTTCTGTAATGGAACACAATCTGTCTTTTTCTTCAGCGAGGACAAAGAGCATAGATTCCAAATTATAAAGATTAGCAGACTTCCTATACTTAGTAATTTAGTCTTTCTCTCATAAAGTCAAGCACTCTCTAGCCTTTCCCCATTCCACAAGCCATGTCAAATCAACAAAAACATAAAATACCTTTTTGTGCAAGACCTGTTGATAAAAAAAATGACAAAATCCAAGTTACTGCTTTTGAGTAGCTTACCTGTGAGTAGAGGGTGCAGGGTGGGAGGGAGATATGAAATATATCCAGGTGATAAGCATACAATGGAGGAAGGAAGGAATAAAAATGTATTTTTAAATACTTTACAGTGTATATAACCTTAAGATACAAATGGGGGAAAACAGTAATTGTTCTTTTTCTAGAGGTGCTTATATAAGGGGAGTTGATACATAGAGGAGTTTTCTGCTGCATCTGATAGCCCTTAAGTACAGCAACAAATAAAATATAGCTTCTTTAATACTACTTCTACTGATAAAATCCTATCAATTCCTCCTGTTGACCTATTTGACAATACCAGATATTTTGCTGGTGAGGATTTTCTTTTGGAGTCTTCAGTGACTGTGGTTAGCTAAGCATATGCAAGAGGCAGTTAAGTTTCCAGGTCAGATCTCAACAAGGGAGTCATAAGAAGCAAAGGAGAGATCCAGGTAAAATGCTTTGGGAAAATAGGAATAGAGAGTAAGCATATTCAGCTGCAGGGCATTCCTCATCCTTCTAGGTGCCTTCCTTTGAGGCCATGCCCTCTCTGTCCTGTTTATATCTTATTTGTTCAGCTACTTTGCATGTGGTCTTCCCATTAGTATGTGAGTGCCTTGAGAGTAGGGAGTAGTGTTTTATGCTTTTTGTTTTATACCCAGCACAGCACCTGGCACATAGTAGGTACTAATTGCTAGTTGACTAAGAGAACAGGGAAGTTGTCACAGAAGAGATGGTTCCTGAATTGGTCCTTGAAGATAATTAAAGATTCTGAAAGGTAGAAGTATGGAAGAGTACATTCCCAACAAAGGCTGGGAAGTCCTGTTTAAGCAAATGTAACACAGGGCTAGAGAAGACAGGTGACAAACTGTGTCTGACTTTCATGTTAAGGACTTTGCATTTTACCCTATGGGTAAAATGAGCTACAAAAGATTCCTGAGCTTGGCATAGGGTCAGATCTGCTTATTAGGAGGATTATTTTGGCAACAGTGCAAATATTATTTTGGCACTGGTGCAAGAAATTTGGTAATCCATGAGTGAGGTCAGATTTGAACTCAGGAAGATAAATTTTCCTGATTCCAAGCCTGGCATTCTATCCACTGCACCACCTACCTGCCTGAACAAGGACATACATCCCATTGTTAATTAATCATTGTTATTTAAGAATGAAATTAAAATATTTTTTCTTTCAGTTTTTGTGTATTTTGTTAAAACTGCTAAGATATAAATACTTATTATTTGGCCCTAACTATTTAATAAACAACTTTCTTTTGACCTAGGAACACTGTCAGAAATTACTAAGATAATGAAGATACCATGAACCAAGAAAGTATGAGAACATATGGGTTAGTGAATTACTCAAGGTCAAAATAGAGAAATTAGCAAAGCTGAGGTATGCACCAATATCCTATTTTGTTATGGTGTCTACTTTAAAACATTTTGAAAAACAGAAGAAACTAACAGATATCATCAGGGCCAAGAGAATTTCAACTTTTTCTAACTTTATATCTTATATCTCAGATTTGGGCTTTTTAAAAGGATAAGAAATAATTTTGATAATTTGGCTAATTGTTCCTCATGTTTAGAAGCTTAGATCCTGATGCATAGGTGCCAATAAAAACTTTAGTCAATATTCCCACAACATTTAAGGTATCTGTCTAATAAGAACAGCCTTTATCAAGAGCAAGGTGTTTATTTTGATTCCTTCTGAACTTAGGCTTCTTGGAAACACAGAGATGTGAGAAAACACAAAACAGTGATTAAAGGTTCAAAATAACACTGGTACTTCAATATATTTTTAAATTTTGGTTGGACTTAGCACAGTTTAAAGCTTGTCACAGTGCCTGACACATAGTAGATTCTTAATAAATGCTTGTTTTCTGGTCTGAAAATGTATGGCATTTCCTTTATTGTCTGAATCTGTGTAAAAAAACAGTGTATGTGCCTTGATGTCACACTTATCATTTCAGTACTTTGCATTGATGTTGGAGTTATTGTATTTGGGGGGCTTTGTTACAAAGTCAAATGTTTCCTATGGGTATAATGTCCACATTTAATATTCTAATCATTTGTATTTCTTACTATAACAGATTGTCTTAAGAAATTAATTTTATTTAGTATATGTAAGCAAGGCCTATTTCAATTCCCAGATCCACCAAAGATTTTTACAAGGGAAAAAAAAGAGATTCTAGATCCAGAACAAGTGTTTTTCTATCCAAATTATAACTATTCAAAATATCTAATGCCATGGATAGGAATAAACTGTAGGATGACATTTATTTGAACACAAGCAAAAATGTGACTTCTTTTCAGGAAAGTTTTTATATAATTCTCTTAAGTAAGAGTCTCCACATACACACAGGCCCCACTAAAATGTACCTTGGAGTTGAGATATGTTGAGAATAAAATTCATCCTCTACTCTAAACCACAGTTCACAGTCCCTATCCTGCCCACCCAACATATTTCCTTCATCCGTGTGTATGATAGAAAGCATCAGTTCAAAGAAGTATGAGAGAATTTTATATTTGACAGAGACCCAAGCAATCATCTAGTATATCTCAACCTCTCAAAAAGAATCCCCACTACAAAATATTTTAAAAATATTCATATGTTTGCCTGATCTATAATGAAGGGAAAACTCCTACCTTCTCAGGCAGTTCATTCCACTTACAGAATGTGCTTATATCAAGCTTAAATTTACTCATTTGTGAGTTCATCCTATCACTTCCTCTTCTTCCTTCTGGGACCAAATAGAATAAGTTCTGTCCTTCTTTCTTATTACAGTTCTCACTACAAATATTTGAAGACAGCTAGAATTTTCAGCATTAACCGTCCCCATCTCCTTCAAAATATCTTCCTATGGCATGTTTTCAAGACTTTTCAGCACCCTGGACAGTATGCTCCCAAGTGTATCATTGTCCTTCCAAAAACTCTGGTTCCACAATTGAACACAATATTTTTGAGAGGGTTTGATCAGGTCAGAAAACAATGAACCAGGTACCTCTATTCCCAGAAGCTGAGGTTCTTAAAGTAATCCAAACACACTGCTTTTTGCCTGACATATAATACTGTTTACAACTATTGAGTTTTTACTACACTAAAATCCCCCAAATCTTTTTTTGCCCAGTCCATCTGCGTTCTAAACAAGCACCTTCATCTTACAGTTGTGGAGCTGAATTTCACCTGTTAGCTAGTCCTCCTTTAATTAAACAGCATAATAAGTTTGATAATAAGAAACATTCACTCTACCTACATAAGGATACACTCGTCCTACTTTTTTATTAAGCCATCAGTTGGGGAGGTGACACACAGAGGGAACTTATATGTACAACAAACATATATGACAAAGGCACACAAATAGGAAACACATGTAGTCATAGTGTCTAGAGCAGCTCCTGGTTACAATACTGCCAAACTTTAATGTTCTCTGGTGTTATTTTCAGAAAACTCATGAAATGTAGTCCTCTGCTATTCTCTTGGTCCCATTGCTCTCTATTGGACATCTCCATTACTGAACCTTTTCCTGCCTTCATCTGTTGGTCCTCAGCCATGCAGCCTTCTTCATTCCTCTGTCACTTTATGTTATCATATGAGAAAGAGCAACTTCTATTAGGCTTTAGCGCTTTATCTTGATAGCCCCAGTGGCCATCTTTAGCACTTTTATATGTCAGCTGCATCTTGTTAGCTAGCTAGAGAAATCCTTAGGCATTTTTCAGTCTGTCTTTTGGTCTCCTTTTCTCTTGCTACTGTGAACTTCAGTCTAAACTCTTATCTAAATTACAGTCTGAAATTCCTTTTAACTCATATCACATCCCAAGCCACTCTTCTAGGCTCCTTTTAAGTCATCCTGGGGTCTCTACTTTGCAAACCTACAAAGTACTGTGTGGGAGTGTGGTAAAGTTCCTTTCAATTTCCTCTCAATGCTATCATGGCCCAACTTATAGGATCAGGAAGGGCTGGTGACCTTCATTCTACATTCTTCGTTTATATATGCATTTGTGTCAGCAAGAAAATCACTTCTATACAGGCAGAAGCCATGGAACCTGAGATTAGAGGATATGGCATTCTATGTACAATATCTTACTCATTTTGCACATAGCAGATGGCCACAGTGTATTATTTAATCTTTGAAAATGAAAGAGCTTCATTTCTTTAAGAGTCCAAAGCAAAAGAATAAGAAAAAGCGCAATTAATGTATATTTAAACAGTGATGGTACTGAAAGAAACCCAGAAGTTGATAGATGGCCAGACCAAATATTTAGGTCCAGGTCTTGACTCTTCCACAATTAGTTACATTGGATGAATTGTTTAATCAGTCTTTACATCAGCTGCCCCATTTGTATCAAATGATTAAAACCTGAAGATCTACAATTTCAATAATGGTGGTACTCCATCACTGAGAGAGATAATAACTTCTCTAACATCTTTATAAATAGCCTTCATGAGTTACTGTGGCCAAAAAAAAAAAAATCACCTTAAAGTCATCCTTCAAAATCATATGCAAATTACATAGTTAAAATGCATACATTGGGTGTAATCAATTGTGGTGAAGTGAATTTCTCTGAACCTAGCTGGGCTGTTCCTCTGACAACAAAAACCATCCCTGGGCCTTCACTCTTTGGAGCTACCAGAACACGTACTCCTCTAGCATTACCTTCAAGAACTCTAGATACCACAATGAGATCCTGAAGAAAGACATTATTGAACATTTAGGGCAATAATTTTGATAAATAGTTAATTAGAAAACTTATTATTTTGAAACATCAAAAGAACTATAATTTGTCAGTGTGGGAAACTGTAGAGATCATAGTCCCTCTACAGTTTAGTAGATTATCTTTACAAATTGTGGACATATAGAAATGAATAAATATCAAATGACCAAACATCTAGCAAAATGCCTATCTGAATTTAGCAATGATAATTCTTGGTTGGATCTTTTTATCAAGCCTTTGTTTTGGCCTAGTGAGCCTAGTTCATAGCACCTGGTCAAAAAGGAAGCACTGAATCTTATTCTACCAAGGTAACAGTTCCTCTGACATGAAAATTGCTCTATAGTGAAACTTTGCCACCTTCCTTTAAAAATAGTGCTCACAGATCATTGGTGCCATCTACTTCGGACTTTCTAAAATGCTTTGTACAAATTTTTTTCTGAAAGAGTTTAATCTCTTTTTTTTTTTACCACAGACCATTGCACTCTGAATATTTGAAACCTAAAATTAGTTTTATTTTAAGCTATTTTATTATAACATTGAAACATAAAAACTAAAAGATGTTCTCTTTGGAGTTGTGAAAAAGAGACTTTTGTCTGTTGTGACCATTGAGCCTAATGAAGTGAAGAAAGTTACTCAGGGACCACTAATTCTTTTGAGTGGAAATTAAACATTTTTTGCATCTGAAAGAAAATCATTGGCCACAATCTCCTCCCTATGATAGCAGGTCATTCTGCATCTCCTCACTGTATGCTTTGTCCACTGAATATCAGAAGGAAAGCTAATATTAAAGCACACATACCCACCCCCACGGAATATTATCCTGAATAGAGCTCTAATCCTTAAATAATGAGCAAAAAAATTAACTTTCCCATCTCTATAGCTCCCAGAAAAAAACAACCCCAGCTCTACTCAGCCTACAAAGTTACTAAGTTTCATATCATACTTTAGATTTACTATCATTTCCTCCCTCAAACCCAAGGAGAATGGTAGTAGGATACAATAGTAGGACTATCCCCATTTTAAAAAATGAAATAAATAAGTAAGAAGTTCAGAAGAGGAAAGGAATTTGCTTACTGACAAGTCTCAAAGCTAAGCCTGGAAGCTAGGTCTTGTGATTATCAGTGTCTTTTCATTTTCATTACTCAATTCTTGTAGGGAGAATTTTAGAGACATTTAAAAGATATCATATTTTCTGAATATTTTTAAATATTAAAAGTAAAAAATCTTTTTTTAATTTTGAGGTAAACATATTTTAAGTTTGCTATCTTTTAGACATTATCATAAAATTTTACTTATATTTTTCCATAGTAATTTAAAATTTTAGCTATGTTTCTTAAAAGGAGAATTAGTTTTAGACTCCCCTTAAAAATCAACTTTCATTGATAATTGACTTTTCTAAACTTTCTAGATCTGTTTTTTGAATATGGCAGTGAGATTGTCTGACTCCTAATCCTGTTCTACTTTTCAGTTTGCTAAATCTTTATAAGATCCTTCCAAACAAAAGATGTTTTTATTTTTTAATTTTTTTTAATTTCAATTTTACTTGCTTGGTAAAACTTTTGCTATATTTCTAAAAGGACATATACTAAATAAGATAAGTTTTTTGAGGCTATCTGCCACGAAACTGTCTCACAAGCAAGGTCATAAGCAATTTAAAGGTCATTAAAAAACTAAAGGCAGAAGAAAAAAGTGGGAAACAAGATATCATCCCTTTCTTCACATATTTAAAAAATCACAACTGTTATCACCTTATTTGCAAGACTCCTTCATATACACTTGGACCGATACAGCTGCTTTGTTCATTTGCTTTTCATTCAGTGCTATTTCTGGCTATGTAGGAAAATATCTTTGACTATGATATTAGAATCTCTACCTCCAATGTCTGTAATGATTTAAAAAAAATTATCTTGAAAATCTATCTGCCATCTGTCTTCTTTCCAGTTTCAATATTGTGATGACTTTGTCTTTCATCAAACTTTTTAAAAATTGTTTTAATCTCCACTGTTTCAATGTCATGAGACAATACTGTCCATAATATTCCATAATTTTGGAGGGAGAATCCTTTGATCTTTTCTTTGTGGGAATTAATTCATATTGGTTAAACTTCCATATGAAATTAGTCTAACTTTATTTCCATTTCTTTGCACCAACAAGGTTTAAATAAGTAAAGTTGGAATTATTTTAATTACATGGCATAATTTTCTCTTTTGTATTACTTTTTTCCTAGATATGTACTAATTTTCACTCTGGTTCTCACAATGTAAATGATCTGAAGACAAATAGAAATAATTCTTGTTTAGGAATAAAGTCTTGAATGCTAGTTAGTTCCGTATCCATACTTTCCAATATATTTTTCAAATCATGAGCCCATACACCTAGAATATAAATCTGATGTGGAATTCATAAATAGAAAAAGTGAAATTAACAAGAATTAAGAATGTATATTGTAAAATTAATAAATATAATGTAATAGAGACAGTGACCCTAAAATCCACAATATAAAAGAAATAAGATGATAAATTCTACAGGACTCCAGAAATAATGGACCAAAATCAGGAAACCCTGGGAAGATTCAAAAGGGAAGTAAAGATTTAAAAAAAGAAAGTATGAAAATCAAAATAATATTTAAGGTGGAAATCAGGGATCATATAAAAAATCAGTAAGACAAAGAAATAATAATACAGGATGGAGATTTTCTCAAAAAGAGTTGTTGAGAGAGATCATAGATTTAGAAATCAAATACACAGATGTGGAAAGGAAACAAGACTGACAGTTTGTGGGGGAAGGGCCCAAATGGGAGTGGCAGTTGGTTCTTGTGACTAGCACTTCCTTCCTGCTGTGGGAGGCTTGCTTCTGGGTGTTGGAGGAGGAAGGAGCTTGTCAGCCCAGTCTGGTGTGGTGTGCCTTTTTCTTGGTTCAGCCTGAAGATTCAAGTCCATTCACCTCTGAAGGTTAGACCTGTTCTTGTTTGCTATCTATCTACTGCTAAGATTCTGAAGTATACAAAACTGGATAGAGGAGACAGAAGTGGGAAAACCCTCCGCCAGCCTCTAGGGCCTGGCCCTATACTCTGAAGCTAAGGAAAAACTCCAATTCCAACTGGATTATTAAACTTGATATTATTTGAATTCGCAGTCAGATAAGTGGACTATCTTTTCTGGTTATAGAGGGAGCTGAAAATCATTTCAGTCATCAAGACAATAAAAGACCTTATTGGACCCCTGCTGTTTCCTTTCAGCAGGGGGCATCTCCCTCCCTTGCCTCACCAAGCAATATACCCTCTCTTCCCTTAACTCCTCATTATCCCCTGTTTATAAATATTGAACAAAACTATTGCAAGAAATTTGAATCTTAGTGCTAATACTACTAAGTTAACCAAAACTAATACATTATTTACAGAAATTATTTACATATAATGCAACAATATACATTGTACTGAATTTATTGTAAAACCCAAAACTACCCTTGCCCAAATTTTCCTGCTAAGAATTCCTTAGAGTAGATTTAGTAAATTGGTAACTGTAATATAAATATGTGACCTTGGGAAGGTCACAACAAAAAAAGGGGACGATTGTGGAAAGGAAACAAGACTGACAGTTTGTGGGGGAAGGGCCCAACTGGGAGTGGCAGTTGGGTCTTGTGACCAGCACTTCTTTCCTGCCGGGAGTGGCAGTGGGGTCTTGTAACTAGCACTTCCTTCCTGCCGTGGGGGGCTTGCTTTTTCTTGTGCAGTTACTATTGATTGGAATTCTTCTGCATAAGGATTTAAGGTTGACTTTTCTATTATATCATTGGTATTTTCTTTTGTAATATCATCCCTGCTTTCCATGTCATTGTCTCCAGGAGGTCTGCTAATTTGAATGTTCTCTGTTATTGCATTTTCCTCCCCATTGGACACTTCTGTTGTTAGCTCACGTGCTTCACTTAATTCATTTACAGTTTGTGCATTACAGACTGTTGCCACTTCTGTTTCTTCCTCTTTCTTTGTAGCTTGTTCTAGTGTTCCAAAAAATTTCTCTTTAATCTCTGTTACATCACTATCTAATTGGATTTCTTCTTCTGTCTGTTCTTTGGTTTTATTTTGTGCTTTTGGAACACTAAGTTCTATTTGCATTCAGTCTCCTTCCTTTTCATTTTTCCCTTTTCCTTTCCCAATTTTCCTTTTTGATGTTGCCCCATGAACCTGGCTTCATAACTGACTTTGTTTGGCAGCACCTGAGACTACTTGCAAATAAAGTGGTTTCGCTCCTAGTTGGATGTATCTCTCCATGGTTTCTAAATTTGGTGCTTGCAATGAATTCTTGCAATTACAATCACAATATTTTGTATTTGTTTGTGTATTATTGCTGCTATACCTTACGTTGCTCTTCCAAAACCTCTGTTTGTTATTAGCTTGGAATAATTGTGCCTTTAAATAACAGTCTCAAACCATATGACCCATTTTTCCACAGAGGAAACATCTGGGTAAATTTCTCCTTTGATTGCTTTGTGTGTAATTTCTTGTGGGTTTGTATGATTGCAGAGTGGCTAGAATTTTTATTTCTTCAATTTCTTTATATTTACTTGTGCTATTTGCCTCCTTGAGCTTGGCTTTAAGGTCTTTTATTATTTCATCCTTTTCCTCTAGCATTTCTTTATGACCTGAAAATATGTAGGTTGCAGTTTTTCTTAAATCTTCCAGACTTAGTGTTTCCCAATCTGGGCATTGAAGTTTAAAATATGATCTAATAGGTGTGTTACTGCCTTTCACAAATTGTCTCCTTATGTGTTGGAGATTTTGTTCAGTTAAATTTTCAAATCCAAGCACATCCTCTGCTACTTCAATCACTCTATTGAGGAACTTTGATGAATGTTCCCCACTTTCCTGTCTCAATTTCTCAAAATTTCCCCAAGTATCTGGTCTTTTTGAAAAACTTTTCATTGCCTCTAATAGATCTTCTCTGGCCTTTCTTAGGTAACGTAGATTTTCATTATTAGATAACTCTAAGTCTGTTCCTTCCTCTGGCCATGATGTTAAATTTGGATTTTTTCTAGTTTCATCAAGGAATTGTTGTTTTTCCCTTTTTGAAAATAATTCTGAGAGAAGAATTTCAGTGTCCTGGAAATCTGGATCATAAAGCTTAATTGCTCTTTTAAATTCTTTTAAACATTTCATCGGTTCTGAAAACCAGGAGGGCATCCGTTTTTTCAAACTTTCAAGGTCAGCTGTTGTAAATGGTTTATGTGTTTTAATATGAATTATGCCACTATCTGGTTGTAGGCTTGTTTGATCTCTTAGTGGCAATATTGGTATTCCACCTTCAGCCCCATCTGTATTTTCTTGCTGAACTACATTGTTATTTTTAGGTATGTCTTGTTGTGTGTTAATACCTTTACCACATTGTATCTCTTCACTCAGTTGCTGACTTTAGAATCCCTACATCTGAAGAATGTGTAGCTCAAAGTCCTTCGGGTATATCACTTGGTATTTCAAATACTGTACCTTCATTCTGAACTTGTTCATCAAGCACTTGCCCCATGAACAGCAATGGATAATGTTTTAAAGAGTCTTTGGGTAGATGTAGAAAATCCTATTTCCTTCCCCAATAAATATTACACAGAAGACAAATTTTTAAAATAGACAAGAACAAAGAAAAGAGTCTATTCAAACAAAAACCTTAAAGACAGGATATTGTAGAGATAATAACTCTTATTTTCATAATTCTATCTCTACAATATAGAGAAATAATTTAAAGATAGCAGGTTCCTCAGGGCAGGGGAAGTTATGAATTAAAATGACCAAATATCATGCTAAAATAAATAATACAAAAAAAATGCCCATGAGTATTAAAAACATAAGGTACAGATTGATAGAATCCAAAAATCATTGAAAGAGAATAGCCCAATTTTAAATTACAAAGAAAAGTAGTAGTTAACCTTCAGATTTTTATGTCAAACAACAAATTTTACAAGTGACCTAAATAAAAACTTTCAGATGTCTGAGAAAATAAATTTGAATAGGATCTAGTACTACTTATTTATACAAAAAAAAATCAAAGAGTAGATTGGAATATATTATTTAAAAAATCATTGAAGATTGTGTTCATTCCAAAATAATATATCCTAAAAAGTTTAGTCTAATCAACATTTTTAAAAGATCAACTTTTGACAAAAGAGAGAGGAATTTAAAACATTTCTTCCAATTAAATCACAGATGAACAGGGCAGTTGATATGAAAACACTTCAAATAATCAAACAATAAAGCAAAATAAAAGAAACTCCATTAAATTCCTTTTATTGCACCCAAACCAAGGATAAGTAACTCAGAAAAAAAAGAACTATAAAGAGGCAAATTTCTCTAAGAAATACAGGCACATAGATTTTAAGTGCAATCTTAGTAAGGAAAAAAGGGAATAAGATGTAATAAAGCTGGAAAACTACCAAAAAAAATTAAGACCAACTTAGATTTTGAGTTTGGCTACAGGGATGTTTCAACTTCAATAAAAAATAATTAGTGAATTTAATCATATGAGAAGAAAGAATAATTTTTTAAAAGTCTTCCATGATTATATCAGACAGAAAAAGTCACTGACAAAATACAATATTTTTAACATTAAGACCCTTCCAAGGGGGCGGCTGGGTGGCTCAGTGGATTGAGAGCCAGGCCTAGAGATAGGAAGTCCTAGGTTCAAATATGGTCTCAGACACTTCCCAGCTGTGTGACCCTGGGCAAGTCACTTAACCCCCATTGCCTAGCCCATACCACTCTTCTGCCTTGGAACCAATAAACAGTATTGATTCCAAGATGGAAGATGAGAGTTAAAAAAAAAAAACAACCCTTCCAAATCTTGGACATTGTAAGGTCATATGTTCTTTAATATGATCAAAACATATATCACATCAAACCCAGCAAAGTTTTTTTTGTTTGATTTTTGTTTTTTTCAAAAGAGAAACATAAGAATATTTCCCCATGAGAAAATAGGATTCCACTTCCCAGTAAACATGGCTGAAGTTTAGATGCAGGAATCTACCTCTCCTCAGTACCTACTGATACAGACTACCTCAAAAGGCCAAAAAAAAAACACAAAAAAATTCATATGAACACAGGGACTCCACAGTAGGGCACAGTATTGAAGGGATGTGCGATTTGAGCATTTCCACGCAATAAGGGGTGAAATAGTTTCCACCAAAATGCAAGCTCATCTACCCTCCCCCACCCCACCTACAGAGCCAGTGCACTAGACTCAGAGCCAGCTCGAGCACTAGAATCAGTGAGCAAGTGAGGAGCACCTCTAGGTCCTTGGCAGCTGACTAAGACCACCAAGGACCTCCACCTGAGGACAGCTAGACTTGAGACCACAGCAGACTGAAGAGCTCAGACCTTAGGTGAGGAGATAGCACAGAGAAGGGCTGCAAACAGTAGAAACTCCAGACACCCAAGAGGTGGCCTCAGGCAAAAACCATGCTCCTTAGCTCCATATACAGAAAGCCTGCCCTCCTCACTCAGACTTCTGACTGAAAAGGGAAGAAAAAACCACCATAGTGATGGCAAAAAAAAAAAGAAAGAAAAAGAAAAAAATTCCCAACACCAAAAAAAAAAACACAGGAAGATATTGAACCTGGATAATCTTTATGGAGGAAAAATCCAGACTACAGAAGAAATAGCAGAAGAGGACATACAAATAAATGCATCCAAACCTTCCAAAAAATGGGAATTGGCCACAAGCTCTTGAAGAATTTAAATCAAAGCTCATGAGAAATATGGAAGAATATTGGCAAGTGCAAAGATTAAAATTTAGGGGAGACGGAGAGACTGAGGCATCTGAGGCAGGTAGAAATTAGTTTCTCTCTGCAAGGAGTATTATATTTTTTAGAGGTTTATTGAAGATTAAGGATTAAAGAAAATACAGGATTCGAGACACGTGTCCAGGTCATAGAGAGGCCTAGACACAACCTCACCTACATTATGAAAAAAAGCCACATCTGCCCCAAACGGAAGCCCAAGAGAGTGAGAGAGCCCCCTCAAAAGCCTTTGAATCAGCTTAAATACCTTCTCGATCTCAGCCCAGGTGAGATTACAAGGCATTCTGGGGAAGTGGAGCAAAGGCTTGTGGGGATTGTAGTCCTGTATTCGAGTCTATTTTTTACACAAGAAAAGTGGGAAATAGTTCAAAAAGAAAATAACAGTTTAAAAAACAGGAACTCCGAATTGGAGAAAGAAGACCAGAAATCAAATGCAATGATAAATAAATTAGAAACCAAAATTAAACAGCTGGGAGCCATGAAAAGCAGGATAGATCAAACGGAAGAGGAAAATTGGAAGATTATAGCAGAAATCAAAAGATTATAGTGGAAGAAAACAGTCTTTAAAGACCAGAACTGGGCAATTAGAAGCAAGCCAATGATCTTGAAAAACAACAAGAATTAATAAAGTTGACAAAATAGAAGGAAACATGAAAAATCTCACTGAGAAGATGATTGACCAAGAAAACAGGTCTAGACAAGACAATTTGAGAATCATTGCTCTAACTGAAAACACAGAAATAAACAGAAAACTTGGCATCATACTACAAGAAATTATCCAATAAAACTGCCCTGATATTCTTGAACAAAAGAGCAAAATAGATATTAAAAGAGTTCATAGAACACCCTCTATACTTAATCATCAAAAGAAAATAGGATTCCAAGGATTCCCCTACCTCTCAATGATAATTTGACATAGTTCTAGAAATTTTGGATGAACCAATAAGAAAAGTTGGAAAAATTAAAGATATAAAAAGAAAGATAAAAGTATTATTATTTATAAATGACATGAAAGCTTGAAACATGCTATAGAATCAGAAAAGAAACTATTCCATATGTGTAATAGCTTTAGAAAAGTAGCTGGATACAAAATGTACCCATAAGAATTTTCAAGATTTTCATACAGTATCTCCTCCCCTACAAAAAAGTGATATAATAAAATATGAAATTGTATTGAAAATAAATACAAAATATCCTAATTAATTTGCCAAGACATTCAGAATTTATAAAAGTACAATTATAAAACACTTTGCAAAAACAAAAGAAGATAAAGAAATATATCTATTGTTAATGGTTCAATGAAGCCAATATAATATACTATTGATGGTGCTACCTAAATACAATGATTTAGTGCTATGTCAAGTCATTCTGCAATAATAGAAAAATTCATTTGGAAAAAGAAAATGTATAAAATCTTAAAGAAAGTAATGAATGACAGATGATAATCAAAGTAGGAATCAAAGTAGGAATGAAGGGAAGATAGCATTACTAAATCTCAAAATTATATTAAAAGATAGTAATCACTAAAACTAAAACTACTGATAATGTTTTTTCTCATAGATTCCTCTAAGTTGTTCAGCATCACTGCATTGCCACTAATGGAGAAGTCCATTACATTTGATTGTATCACAGTGTATCAGTCTCTGTATACAATGTTCTTCTGGTTCTGCTCCTTTCACTCTGCATCAATTCCTGGAGGTCATTCCAGTTTGCAGAGAATTACTCCACATTATTATTCCTTTGAGCACAATAGTATCCATCACCAACATATACCACAGTTTGTTCATCCATTCCCCAATTGAAGGACATCCCTTCATTTTCCAACTTTTTGCCACCACAAAGAGTGCAGGTATGCATATTCTTGTACAACTCTTTTTTCCTTATGATCTCTTTAGGGTACAAACCCAGCAGTTCTATGGCTGGATCAAAGGGTAGACAGTCTTTTAGCACCCTTTGGGCATAGTCCCAAATTGCCTTCCAGAATGGTTGGATCAATTCACAACTGAACTAGCAATGCATTAATGTCCCAATTTTGCCACATCCTCTCCAACATTTATTACTTTCCATTGCTGTCATGTTAGCCAATCTACTAATTGTGAGGTGTTACCTCAGATTTGTTTTAATTTGCATTTCTCTGATTATAAGAGATTTGGAACACTTTTTCATGTGTTTATTTATAGTTTTGATTTCTCTATCTAAAAATTGCCTATTCGTGCCCCTTACCAATTTATCAATTGGGGAATGGCTTGATATTTTGTACAATTGATTTATATATAAATTTGAGTAATTAGACCTTTGTCAGAGATTTTTTTATGAAGATTGTTTCCCAATTTGTTGCTTCCCTTCTAATTTTGGTTGCATTTGGTTTTGTTTGTACAAACCCTTTTTTAATTTAATGTAATCAAAATTATTTATTTTACATTTTGTAATTTTATCTAACTCTTGCTTGGTCTTAAAATCTTCCCTTTCTCAAAGATCTGACAAGTATAGTATTATGTGTTCACCTAATTTACATATAGTTTCCTTCTTTATAGTCAAGTCATTCACTCATTCTGACTTTATCTTGGTGTAGGGTGTGAGATGCTAATCAAACCTAATCTCTCCCATAGTGTTTTCCAATTGTCCCAGCAGTTTTTGTCAAATACTGGATTTTTGTCCCCAAAGCTGGGACTTTTGGGTTTATCACAGACTGCTTTGCTGAGGTCCCTTACCCCAAGTCTATTCCACTGATATTCCTTCTGTCTCTTAGCCAATGCCATATTGTTTTGATGACCATTGCTTTAAAATATAGATTGAGATCCAGTACTGTTAGGCCACATTCCTTCACTTTTTTTTTATTTCCCTTGATAGTCTTCATCTTTTGTTCTTCCAAATGAACTTTGTTATACCTTTTTCTAATTCAGTAAAAAACGTTTCTTGGTAGTTTTATGGGTATAAAACTAAACAAGTAAATTAGTTTGAGTAAGATTGTCATTTTTATTATGATAGCTCATCCTACCCATGAGCAATTAATGTTTTTCCAATTTAAATCTGGTTTTAATTGTGTGGAAAGTGTTTTGTAGTAGTGTTCATATAGTTCCTGTGTTTTTCTTGGCAGATAGATTCCTAAGTATTTTATATTGTCTAGGATGATTTTAAATGGAATTTCTCTTTCTAACTCTTGCTGGTGAGATGTGTTTGAAATATATAGAAATGCTGATGACTTATATGGGTTTATTTTCTATCCTTCAACTTTGTTAAAGTTGTTGATTATTTCCACTAGCTTTTTAGTTGATTCTCTAGGATTTTTTAAGTAGACCATCATATCATCTGCAAAGAATGATAACTTTGTCTCCTCATTACCTTCCTTATACCTTCAATTTCTTTTTCTTCTCTAATTGCTACTGCTAGAGTTTCTAGTACAATGTTAAATAATAGAGATGATAATGGGCTTCCTTGTTTCACTCCTAATCTTATGGGAATGCTTTTAACTTATCCCCATTGCAGATGATACTTGATGATGGTTTTAGAGATATACTGTTTGTTATTCATAGGAAAGGCCCTTCTATTCCTATACTTTCTAGTGTTTTCAATAGGAATGAGTGTTGTATTTTGTCAAAGACTTTTTCTGCATCTATTGAGATAATCATGTGATTTTTGTTGGTTTGCTTGTTGTTATGGTCAATTATGTGGATGGTTTTCCTAATATTGAACAATCCTTGCATTCCTGTTATAAATACTACCTGATCATAATAAATAACCCTCGTGATCACTTGCTGTAGTCTTTTTGCTAGCATTCTCTTTAATATTTTTGCATCTATGTTCATTAAGGAGATTGGTTTATAGTTTTCTCTCTCTGTTTTTGACCTGCCTGGCTTTGGAATCAGTACCATATTTGTGTCACAAAAGGAATTTGGTAGAACTCCTTCTTTGCTTATTATGTTAAATGGTTTGTATAATATTGGGATTAGTTGTTCTTTGAATGTTTGATAGAATCAGGCCCTGGGGAGTTTTTCTTATGGAGTTCTTTGATGGCTTGTTCAATTTCTTTTTTCTGATACAAGATTATTTAAGTATTTTATTTCTTCATCTGTTAATCTATGCAATTTATATTTTTGTAAATATTCATCCATATCACCTAGATTGCCATATTTATTGCCAAGTAATTGGGCAAAAGAGTTTTTAAGGATTGCCTCAATTTCCTCTTTATTAGAGTTTAGGTCTCCCTTTTCATCATTGATACTGTTAATTTGGTTTTCTTCTTTCCTTTTTTTTAAGATTTTTAAGATTGACCAGTACTTTGTCTATTTTTTTAAATACCAGTTTCTATTCTCATTTATTAATTCAAAAGTTTTTTTTTACTTTTGATTTTATTAATTTCTTCTTTAATTTTTAGGATCTCTAATTACTTTTCATCTAGGCATTTTTAATTTGTTCACTTTCAAGTTCTTTTATTTGCATGCACAATTCACTGACCTCTGATTTTCTTCAATGAAATTATTCATTTTTTGATGTTTTCCTAGGGCTTCTCAACATAATGGTTATGATGCAATTTTACATGTGAAGCACAGAACCATGAATCTCTTTGATCAACCTTTATAGATATTGGGGTTGTCATTACAATTGTTGTTGGACTGATCCATCTTGGTTCTATAGGAGATTCTCTATTAAAGTTCTTGACATTATTGACATTATATCTTGACATTATTTTTTAACTATTCCCCACTTTTCTTGCCAAAACTCTTCCATCTTTCTCATGAGCTCTGATTTAGATTCTTTAAGAGCCTGTGGCCAATTTCCATTTTTTAAAGAAGGTTTGGATGCATTTACTTCTTTGTCATCTTCTGCTATTTCCTCTGTAGTCTGGAATTTTTCTCCATAAAAATTATCCAGGGTCAATGCCTTCTTGTTTTTCTTGGTGTTAGGAAACTGTTTTTCCTGAATGTCTTTTTTTTGCCATCACTATGGTGGTTTTTCCTTCCCTTTCCAGTCATAAGTCTGAGTGAGGAGGGCAGGCTTTCTGTGTATGGAGCTAAGGAGTACAGTTTTTGCCTGAGACCACCTCTCAAGTCTCCCCAGCTTCTACTGTTTGCTGCCCTTCTCTGCCCTAACTCTGCACCTAAGGTCTATGCTCTTCAGCTTGCTGTAGTCTCAAGTCTAGCTGCCCTCAGGTGGAGGTCCTTGGTGGTCTTAGTCAGCTGCCAAGGACCTAGAGGTGCCCCTCACTTGCTTGCTGATTCTAGCATGCTGGCTCTGACTCTGGCTTCATAGTAGGGTGAGGGAGGATTGATCAGCTCACATTTTGGTGGAAGTTTATTTCACCCCTTTATGGTGTGGAAATGCCCAAATCCAATGTACCTTCAATGCTGCACCCTACTGGGGAGTCCCTTCATTTATATGAATTTGTGTTTTTTTGAACTTTTGAGGTAGTCTATATCGGTAGGTAATGAGGAGAGGAAGAGTCCTATGTCTACACTGTAGACATGTTGACCAGGAAGTCAATAGGCAACATTTAGAAAAAAATTGAACATCATAGCCCAGTGTTTAAAAAAAAAACAACAAAATTATGTACTTAGAAGAACAAAAACTTTTGGAAAAATTCAGAAACAGTTTGTCAGGAAAGAGAATAAGAATATTAAGATTAAAATAATAAGTAACTAATAATTAATTAATAATAATTAGTTCTAAAAGAATACTAGATTTAAATATTAAAGTTCACACCATAACCAAATTAGAGGAGAATCCTAAAGGATAATTTCCATATCTTTGGTTAGGACAATTCTTAATTACATAAGGAATAGATGTGATCATAAATAAAATAGACAATTTAATGATAAAATTCAAAAAAGGGTTTTTTACATGAATAAATAATCAGAGTATCTGGAATAAAAAAAATAACCTGTTGAGTGGAGAAAAAAATCTCCATCAAATATCTTTGATGAAAATGTAATATTAATCAGTCAGTCAATAAGTGTTTACTGAGTACCAGACACTATGCCAGGTGTTGGGGATACAGAGACATATGTGAAAGAGTCCTGACCCTCAAGTAATTTATATTGTATTGTGAAAGGCAATATCCTCATAAACAGATAAGAAGTAATACAAGATATAACATAAATGGTCATCCAGCAAAGGAGATTGAGATGACATAATAAATAGATAGAAAAGAACCTACAGAAATGTATATCATGAACTATAGAGGAGAGAGTATCCAGGAGAATGGTTAAGTCAAGAGTGTCAAGGATGTGAATGATAAAAATCTGTCAGATTTGGTGATTACAAGGTGATGGCTAACTTACTGGCTATACATCAAGAATTGAGGTAAGCATGTAAGTAAGATATTCCTTCATATATAAGGGGTTAAAGGTATAATAAATATTTTTCAAAGGAAAAATTGCAAACTGTCACCAATAGCTCTAGGGTTTCACTTCACACCCAATAATTTGGCAAAGATTTTATAAAAGGGAAATAGTCAGTGGGGGGAGCACTTTTGTTAATATACTGTAAGAGGAATTGTGACTTGGTCAAGTATTCTGAACATCACTTTGGAATTATTTGAGAAAAGTCTCTAAGAGCCACCAAAAGACTTAAGCAATCTTACCACAAAGACAAAAGGGGCAAAGTCTTATAGGAGAATTTCTGTTGGAAAAAAAAAGTCTAGAAACAATTTGAGTGCCTGTGGATTGAGAAATGAATTACTGACCAAACTGTAGTTTATACGTGAAATGGTATATTATTGCTCTCTACAAAATGACAATTCAGAGAAACATGAGTAGACTTCTACTAAATGATCCAGAGTGAAGGAAGGAGGATTAAGAGAATAATACACAGAATAACCCAAATAATATAAACTGAATTCTCCTAAAAAGTCATTTTACTCATATTATTGGCAAAAACTGACATTTCTCCTGGAAAACATGCTGAAATATACCTCATTTCTCTCAAAATTAGGTGAGGAATTCCAGCAGTAGAAAGCTGTATATGCTGTCAAATGGGATCTTTTTCTAGTTGCCTTTATTATATTTCTTTTTCTACAATAAGCAATATGAAAATTAATAGGGGGTTTAATAGAGGAATAAACATGGTATTTTTTAAGGCATCAATGAGGAGACATAGAAAGGCATCCTCAAAATCAGGAAGACTCCAGCTCAAGCGATGCCTCTGTTATATACAGGTGACATAGTCCTGGTTAAGTCACTTAACTTCCCAGTGATCCAGGAAACTAGACTCTGTGTTGACATAGAGTTGTTGGTCTACAAAGCGGTTCCTTAGATCAATGAAAGTGCAGATTTGGTCAATATGTATTACACATATATATTTACTGGAAGCAGAATGAAGATTTTATTGCACCTTCAGGACTGCTGACCCCTTCCATCCCATGATAGCTTCTCTGTCAAGCTTAAAGTTTAGAAGGTGATTTAAGGAAAATGGCATAGCAAGATACACCCTTCAGTAATCCACGAAACAAATCCATCCGTTTGGGGTTTTTTGATCTCCAAATTGGTGTCTGAATAGGGTTTCCTCACACTGCAGTAGAAAGGAGGTTTTTATAATTAGCTTTATGTTTTTGTTTTATGAGACAACTGCTTTATTCATCTTTTTTTCCACTTACAATTCTCAGTGTTATAATGGGTCTCCAGCAGTTCCAGGCAGTTATTGGTTATAGAGGGGAAAACGCTCCTCTGGCATGATTGATTGCAGCTTTCATTGGAAGGACAATGATTTACTATGTTTCTTCCTGTACAGCTGTGAATTTGCTATACAGTGACAGCCCCTTTCAGTGCCATATTCACTCTCGATCTGACAGAAATCTAGGGGCAGTGAATTGGATATATTAAAATAAAAATACCTTCATTGCCAGTCTGGTTCCATCCTTCAAATGGAAGGATACTCATCCCGGGGATATTTGGTGGTCATACAGAAAGCAAGGTGATGCTAGCATGGGCCCTGACTCCTGGGTTAGCCTCCTAATAGCTTCATCTGATCATCCCCAGAGTCTCCTGTCAAACTCGGACTGCCTTGCTATTGCTCTCCAGTCCTGCTCTACGCAGACCCACAGTTGTTTGCAGCCTACCGTTCTAGTTCTTTTCCAAGACAGAGCCCAGCCTGGGAAGTCCCAAGGTCTGATCCCACAGCAGCACTTAGCCAGCATCTAGCCTCAGAGAGAAATTTAAAATGCTTTGACAGTGGATCCCTCCCCAGCATCTGCAGACAGCCAAGCCAGGAGTTTAGCACTGTGATTCTCAATCTTTGGGGATGATCTTTGACTGTGATCCCTGACTGCTGCATCCTTTTAGGAGTCATACATAGAGCCAACAGAGCATCACCATCCACTCTGTGCCTCAAGTTGTCTATGTGTGTACCTTGCCTTTCCACCAGAATATGAGTAGTTAGTCAATAAACAGGCACAGTATGAAAGAGAAGTACAAAGAAAAGCAAAAGGCTCTGCCCTCAAGGAGCTCACAATTTAATGGTCTAAGGCAGAAGACAACAGATAAAAGGAAGCTGAAATGCAGGAGGGAGTAGAGCTAAGGAAGATACCTGGATCAAGAGTCTGTGCAGGTATAAGAGAGAAAGCCCTGGGTTCCCTGTTGGGTTAGCAGAAAGGAACTAAAGCCAAGGTGGTCATATCAATCTTCTTCAGCACATCTTCTTCCAGTGTCCATTGGAAACCTCCTTCCTCTCATCCTAAAACCTTTTGGACCTGAGCAAGGTAATGTACAGATTTTGAAAGAGACCTCAGAGGTCTTCCATAATAAAGTTTCTCAACAATCTGGTCACCCAGAATGAAGACCTTCTGTGAAGGGCAAACCACTACCTCCATTTTACTTTGGGATAGTTCTGATTAGTAGAAAGGTAATTCCTTGTACAAAAACTCAATCTACTTCTGCAACTTCCATTTTTCTTCCTAATTGTCCCATCTCTATGCACAGAGGACATCAAATCCTTCTTCCATATGGCAATCTTTCCATTATTTGAAGACAATTATCCTATCCTGTTGGTCTTTTTCTCCCCCATTCTGGATACTTTTTTTTGCCTTAAAGTAGCCTAAGATTATATTCATTTTTTCTGCCTGCTATATAATACTCATACTGAGACATATTACATATATGTACTGAGATATATTACATATATATGCATATAATATATATATAACTCATATTGAGATGTTTTTCCACTAAAATAGTTGCATAGCCAACAGAGTGTTGAACCTGGAGTTAGAAAGAACTGAGTTCACATCCAGCCTCAGACACTTAACAACTGGGTAACTGCTAAGCGATTCTCAGTGACTCAGTTTCCTTTTGGTGCCTCAGTTTCCTTATCTATAAAATGAGGAAAGTAGTATCATCTACTTTCCAGGATTCTTGTGACAACAAAATGAGATAATATTTATGATAGATTTACAAAGCTCAAATCATCATATATTTAAATGATATTTATACAATGTGACTTACATGTAATAATTATCATAATTATTAAAGACCTCAAATATTTTTCATATTATCTAAGCTGTCAGTGGCAGCATAAACAACATATACTTGGCCTGTGCCCTCAAGTTATGGCTGAGGATTTGATTGATGTCACAGAACTAATTACTCAGCTACTTTCCCTTATTTTCTACCTATACTAAGAGAACTTCACCTAGGCATTAATATGTCCTTATCAGGCATTTTACAGTAGTTTACAGATCAGCTAAAAGACTTTTGCTGCTCATCAGTAGCTGACAGACTACTTTGATAACCACTAAATTATCCTTTGGTGGTAAAGAGTAAAAGGTTTTAAGTTAAAATCAGTACTGGCCATAAGAGTATCTAGTGAATAGATTTGTGAAAATTTATTTCAACTGTCAGAAGAAATAATTCCAAAAATCTCCTGTTTATAACAAACATCATCTCTTTAGGACAATAATGTGAAATACTGTCTTTTTTTAACCCTTATCTTCTGTTTTGGAGTCAATACTGTGTATTGATTACAAGGCAGAAGAGTAGTAAGGGCTAGGCAATGAGGGTTAAGTGACTTGCCCAGGGTCACAGGGCTAGGAAGTATCTGAGGCCAGATTTGAACCTAGGACCTCCCGTCTCTAGGTCTGGCCCTCAATACACTGAGCCACCCAGCTGCCCCTTGAAATACTGCCTTGCAAAAACAAATCTGTTTTTTTTTTTTCAAAGAGTATTTCATTTTATTTTTTCCCAATCATCTCTGTAATGGCACTGTACCTGCTTTGTAGTGAAGCACAGATGCCCCTAAAAGTTCTTTGCAAGTATTTGTAGAATGAGGACAAAGTCCTTTGTATTTTTTTCTCTGATTATAATATGCTATTTGTATCATATGAAATCATAGGTCTATGATGGTATTAATAATGGTTTATTACATACATAGCACTTTCTTCTTTTTTAGCCAATGTTCTGAGCCATCCAATTCTCAGAGTAAGCATATAGACCAAATCTGTGATTTCATTGATATAGGGAAATCTCAAATGGAGAAATTCCCTCTACCCATGTGAATTGGTACATTCTCTACAATTTGAAGTCTTAGAAAGCTACCTAGAGCACTAAGAAAATAAGTGACTTTCCTAAGGTCACATAAGCCATAAATATATGTTAGAAACAGGATTTGAACCATTGGGTTTTTGTTTGTTTGTTTTGGGTTGTTGTTGTTTTTGCTCTAAGGCCAATTCTCTAGCCACTGTGCCATTGATAATCTCAACTTTTTTACCAATATTCTGAGCCATCACTTCTTAATGAGCTGCCCACTTTGTATTACATCCCTGGTATATTGTTGAATACCCTTACCTTCAGTGTTTTTTATTTCTTTAGGTTGGTTGGAGGAGGTGATTACAGTAGGTTCTGGGGGAGGATTAAAAAAAGTAGTAAGGTTGGCAGGTGCTTACAACTCATACCTCTGATGTTCTGGTACATTATTTGGACTGGATCTGTTTTTTATTATTATTGGGAAATCCTGATGAGGCAACTTCCTGTGCTTTCGTAATTTAACTTTCTCAGCATAGTCCTATGGAGATGCTTGGGACCCTAAACTATGAAGTGCCTTGTTGAAGATCTCCCAGCCAGTATATCTCAGTCAAGACTTGAACCCATGTCTTACTAATCCCAAAGCTGTCTCTTAATCCACTATACCACATTGCCTCTCCTATATGTTATCTTTTCTATTTCTGAATGAAGAGAATACCACTCAGTCCTATTGTTGATTATTATCTGGATTGAGTGGCATTCCATTGCAAGTCTCTCCACTCAGTCATTGAAACCTTCAATAATATCCTCAAGTAAGTAAACATTTTGATGCAGAAAACTCTTGCTATTATTGTAGAAAATACAAAGTAGCTCTTCACAGGCAGCACTGTGGAATTGTGGGATGAAGCAGCTATTTCATAACTGCATTGGTTAATAGTGCCTCCAGGCAATCTCATTTAAATACTTACTTGCTCATATTCTCACTAGTCACATAGCAACTTGGAAAGTATACTGTTCCTTTTAAATCTTTGGTATATTCTCCTTCTCTAATAACTCCTGAAAACCTCTCAATAGCCAACCTGGCTGGTTGGAGAAAATAGACAAATGAGCTAAGGTAATAGATAAGTCTCATTAAGAAGATGGAATAGACTAATTCTCAGCCTATCTCCCATGCATGGGAAAAAGTAAATTGTGCAGCGTGGCAGTAACACATCATTTATTCCTTCTCTGCAGACTTGGATTCATTTCACTGCCACTTTGCAGCACATTATGTTATTTTTTTATAATCTCCTTTTACGTCCTTGGTATATCATACAGTTTGGTGCTCAGCTAGAAAGACAACAACAAGCTATGGCTAAGGTTTCTGTCTTACTAATCATAAATTTTCCTGATGCTGCTTAAGATACTGGGGTATGTACAACTTAGCTAGGAATGTGAACCCGGATATTCTGTCAAGAGATTGTTTTTTCTTCTAAACCTAAAACTAAGCACTTTTTCATCACCCCCCAAAAAAATCCTTGACTTCATACCTAATAGAATGAATATATATACATCCACACACACACACATATATAGGCAATATGATAGACTCCTAGACTCCTCTTCTAGGTAGTGAGACTCAAAATGGTACCTTATGTTTATAGATCCCAGGCACAACAATGCCTAACAGGTCTAACCTAAATCATGATGGAAAATACATATACCTGTGCGTGGAGTGTAGACAGAAGTCTGCCTTCCTTCATTTTCAGAGCTGATATATTTCTTTCCTCAGATACTTCCAAAAGACTAATTCAATTACTTTCTGAATCAAACACTTTTCACCCTCCCTCACACCATCACTTAAGTATCAAACAATGTTTTCATACCAGACAGTGATATGATATAGAGCTTTTTAGTTTAACAAAACCCCCAAATTTTAATAAATTATTATGATGTAGCATTTATTTTCAAAGTCCTTTTTACAGCCAGCATTGTTATCCTTTTCTAAAAAGGTTACAATAGCATTATTATCTCCTATTGATGGATGAGGTTAGTTAGGTAGAGAGAGATTAAGTGACTTTCCTAAGGTCATGTAATTAGTCACTGTTAGAACTCACAGCTCTAGTGCTTGTGACACAGTAGTTAGTTAAAATGTAAGCAGAGGAAAATAAAGGATAAGGTATTGGGATTTTGTAATTTACTAACAGTATCTAAACATCAATGGCTAGAGTCTGCTAAATTTAATCACAACTTCCATATTTTGTGAACATCAGAAATTGTCCAAAATGTACATTAACAACTAATTTGAGGTTATAAACATTTAGTTTTTACTGAATTTTAAACAAATTTTACATGAGAGTAAGTGCAGATATAGGGGCATTTGTCCAATTATCTAGGTGCATTTTTATGGAAATACACATATCACTGATCAGTAATTATGTGACAAAGATAATTCATGATCAAGTCATTCTCCAAAAAGGTTATAATTTGAACTACAACATATGAATGAACCTATTTCTTAAAAGTCCTATTCCCACTATGCTTTTCTTTTTTTGTTTTAACCTTATCTTCTGTCTTAGATTCAATACTGTGTATTGGTTCCATACTGTGTATGGGGTGCTCAGGGAGGAGTAGTATCTCTGGTATGGAGGACTTGTCATGCCCTGCTAGGGCAGCTCTCCAGCCTCTGACCCCCACCTGACACCCGGCTCTCACTTGTGGCTCCCAGTAGCTGCTAGCATGTGGCAGCTGCCACACCCCGGGCAATGGCTTCGACAGGCCAGCCAAACCTTGTGAGGGTAGCCATCGGGTCGTCGACCCCTAGTGAACCAGGGCTTTGCTCACCCAGCATGTGAAGACTGCTTCAGCCGAACAGATGGAAGAAACCAATAAGAAGGTTCAATGGCTGAAAGGGTGAAGCAGCAAGGCACCGTGGAGTGCTTAGGGCATGTTGGAGCACAAAAGACAACACGGCCATCCAATGCAGCTGAGGAAGTCTCCAGACGTAACAATGTTTCGTACTACTGGACCCAGGCTTCCAACGCCGAGAGAGTGGGACTGTCTCTGTGCATCGGCTTTTCCACTTAAATCTCTTTCACGCACAAGTATCTTTGTGCACACTCATCTATCCTAACCCCGTCCATCCTCTTCAAGACCTGTGGCAATGGGGGAGTGATGACGCAACAGGTGGAGGTGACCACTGGCTGTTGTAGTCACAATCCTGCACGTAGGCGGCCCACGGACCAGTGGTCACTTGGCCCTGTAGGGCAGCAGGGACGTTCGGCAGCATCCTGGGCAACTGAGCAGCCCTCTCTAGGACAGCACTGCTCACCCTAATCAAGGGAGGGAACTAGAAAAGGCACCCCAAACATTGCCTGCCCTACAAACACCTGGTCAGCACACCGCGGCTGGCGGGTCATCCCTTTAAGTGGTTGAAATCAAAGAAAAGATACAAAGAAACTCCTACTAGGAGCATGGAACATCAGAACATTACTTGATAGAGAGAATACTCCAAGACCTGAGAGAAGAACAGCTCTAATTGGTAAAGAACTGGCGCGATATAACATCGACATCACAGCCTTAAGCGAAACACGCTTACCAGAAGAGGGATCACTCAGCGAACCCACCACTGGATACACCTTCTTCTGGAAGGTAGAGCCACAAGTGAAGACAGAATTCACAGTGTTGGCCTGGCCATCAAGACCAGTTTGCTCAAACAGCTGCCAGACTTGCCTGTGGGCATCAGCAAGAGGCTCATGAAGATCCATTTGCCTCTCAGCAAAGACCGGTATGCCACAATCATCAGCGCATATGCCCCAACACTGACCAGCACAGAGGAGACCATCAAGCAGTTCTACTCTGACCTGAGTGCCGTCCTGCACTCAGTGCCCACAAGTGACAAGCTGATACTACTGGGAGACTTCAATGCCCTTATTGGCCAGGACCATGAAAGATGGAAAGGAGTGCTCAGCAAACACGGCGTGAGCAAAATGAACAATAGCGGCCTACTGCTACTCAGCAAATGCTCAGAGTTCGAACTCACCATCACGAACACTGTGTTCAGAATGGCGAACAAATATAAAACAATGTGGATGCACCCAAGATCAAAACAGCAGCATCTCATTGACTACATCATTGTACGCCAGCGAGACATCCAGGATGTAAAGATCACCAGAGCCTTGAGAGGAGCTGAATGCTGGACAGACCACCAATTGGTTAGAGCGACTCTTCAAATGCGCATTGCACCTCGCCATCCAAAATGCACCCAGACAGTTCACACATTTTACAACGTGAGTCATCTTAGAGATCCATCTTATTTGCAAACATTCCAGTCCTGCCTGGACAACAAGCTGTCTGCCAAGGGACCACTCACTGGAAACTCAATCAAGAAATGGAACCAGTTCAGAGATGCAGTGAAGGAAACATCAAAGGCAGTCCTAGGCCCCAAACAACGCAACCACCAGGACTGGTTCGACGAGAACAACACTGCTATTGAAGACCTATTGAGCAAGAAGAACAAAGCCTTTATGGAGTGGCAAAATAACCCAAACTCTGCTCCTAAAAAAGGACAGATTCAAGTCTCTCCAAGCCACTGCGCAGCGTGAGATCAGGAAGATGCAAGACCGATGGTGGGAAAAAAAGGCAGAAGAAATCCAGCAGTTTGCTGATATGAAAAACTACAATTTTTCAGTGCCCTCAAGACTGTCTATGGACCATTAAAACCCACCACTACTCCCTTGCTATCCTCTGACGGTGACACTCTCATAAAAGAAAAAAAAAGGCATCAGCAACAGGTGGAAAGAACACTTCAGTCAGCTTCTCAACCGACCCTCTTCAGTCGACCAAAGCGCCCTTGACCAGATCCCCCAAAACCGCTCCATTGAACAACTTGATTCAACTTGATTCAACTCCTTCAATAGAGGAAGTCCAAAAAGCCATTAAACAAATGAGTGCAGGCAAGGCACCCGGTAAAGACGGGATCCCAACTGAGGTGTACAAGGCCTTAAATGGAAAGGCGCTCCAGGCATTCCACATAGTGCTGACCAGCATATGGGAAGAGGAAGACATGCCCCCAGAATTCAGAGATGCCTCCCTATACAAGAACAAAGGTTCACGAGCAGCCTGTGACAACTACAGAGGCATCTCACTACTCTCCACTGCTAGAAAGATCCTCTCCTGTGTTATACTCAACAGACTCCTGTCATCTGTTTCAGAGCAGAACCTGCCTGAATCACAATGTGGCTTCCGACCAGATCACAGCACCATCGACATGGTCTTCACGGTGAGGCAAATGCAAGAAAAATGCCTTGAGCAGAACCTAAGTCTCTACATTGTCTTCACAGACCTGACAAAGGCATTTGACACAGTGAACAGGGACACATTGTGGGTGATCCTCAGCAAGCTCAGTTGCCCAGCAAAATTCGTCAAACTGATCCAGCTCTTTCATGTCGACATGACAGGGGAAGTCCTATCTGGTGGAGAGACTTTCGATCACTTCAACATCTCCAATGGCGTGAAACAAGGCTGTGTCCTCGCTCTGGTACTCTTCAACCTATTTTTCACCCAAATATTACGACATGCTGTGATGGATCTAGACCTGGGCGTCTACATCAAATACTGACTGAATTGGCTCACTATTCGACCTTCGCCGCCTGACTGCAAAAACAAAGACAACAGAGAGACTCATCCTGGAAGCTCTCTTTGCAGATGACTGTGCTCTCATGGCCCACCAAGAAAATCATCTCCAAACCATTGTGGACAGGTTCTCCACCGCAACAAAACTGTTTGGCCTGACTATCAGCCTCAGCAAAACAGAGGTGCTGTTCCAACCTGCACCAGGAAGGCCAACTAGCCGTGCATTACAATCAATGGTACACAGCTTTCTAACGTCAACACTTTCAAGTACCTGGGCAGCACCATCGCCAATGACGGGTCCCTAGACCACGAGATTAATGCCAGGATCCAAAAGGCCCGCCAGGCACTCGGGCGGCTGCACTGCAAAGTCCTCCAACACAGAGGTGTAAGCACTGCGACGAAGCTCAAAGTGTACAACGCAGTGGTCCTCAGCTCGCTCCTGTACGGCTGTGAGACATGGACACTGTACTGGAAGCACATGAAACAGCTGGAGCAATTCCACCAACGCTCTCTCTGGTCAATCATGAGGATCCGATGGCAGGACCGAATCACCAATCAGGAAGTCCTCGACAGAGCCAACTCCACCAGCATCGAAGTCCTGGTCCTCAAAACCCAGCTACGATGGTCTGGACACGTCATCCGCATGGACCCACAGCGAATACCAAGACAGGTATTCTATGGTGAACTGTCAGCTCAGGAAACAAGGCCGACCAAAGAAAAGATTCAAGGATCAGCTAAAGTCCAACTTGAAGTGGGCTGGCATTACACCAGAGCAACTAGAATTCGCTGCCTCTGTCAGAAGCAACTGGCGAACCCACATTAACCATGCCGCCACTACCTTTGAAGATGAGCGACGTCGACATCTTGCAGCTGCGCGTGAACGCCGACACCGGGCCACAACCGCACCTCCCGTAACAACTGGCATCCCATGCCCCATGTGCCACAAACTGTGCACCTCAGCCTTTGGACTCCAAAGCCACATGAGGGTACACCGTAGATGAAACTGCACAAAGACAATAGTCATTCTAGATCATGAGAGACTACCACTACTATTGGTTCCAAGGCAGAAAAGTTGTAAAAGCTAGGTAACTGGGGTTAAGTGACTTTCCCAGAGTCACGCAGCTAGCAAATGTCTGAGACCAGATTTGAACCCAGGACCTCCCATCTCTAGGCCTAGCTTTCAATCTACAGAGCTGTCATATACCTGTCCCTCCCCCCCCCCCCACACACACACACTATTTTGATGAGTAAGGAGTGACTCCGTGAGGTTTGATATACATATATATATATATATATATATATATTTCAATATATATAAATAATATATAATTTTTTTCTCTTTTATAAACTGTCTATTCCTATCTTTTGATCACGTATCCATGAGCGACCTTTTGAATTTGTAACAGCTCCTTGTAAGATCTACATGAGCAGTTTTAATTGTTGTGTTTTACCTTGAACTCTTTAATTCCCTTTTAAGTCAGAATGTTATTATGGTCTGTTTTCTGTCAGAAGATATGGTACAGAGGGCAGCTGAGTAGCTCAGTGGATTGCCTAGTCCTTACCACTCTTCTGCCTTGGAACCAATATTTCCAAGATGGAAGGTAAGAGTTTAAAAAAAAAAGAAGTTATTGTACAGTAATTAAATACAAGGATATTGTTTTTCTTATGTGCATCCCCAGTCCATTCCCTACCCTACTGCCATGCTTATGGCATCATACGCATATATATGTCATTTATGAATTTCTTTTTTATAAAGATATTTTATTTTTACCTATTACATGTAATAACAATTTTCCATGTAAGTTTTCTGAAGTTATATGAACCAGATTGTATCCTTCCCTCCCTCCCCAGAGATGGTGAGCAACTTGATCTGGATTATACATTTGTTATCATGCAAAACATATTTCCATGCTGTTTATTTTTGTAAGAGAATAATCACATAAAGCCCAAACCCCAAAATAAAAACCCAGAGAAACTAAAGTGAAAAATCACATACTTTGATCTGCATTCTGACTCCAATATTTCTTTCTCTGGAATTGGATAGCATTCTCTGTCATAAGTCCTTTAGAATTGTCCCGGATCATTATATTGCTAAGAGTAGCTAAGTCTTTTCACAGTTGATCATCAAACAATTACTGTGTATAATATTCTCCTGGTTCTGCTTATTTCACTCCCTGTATGAATTTCAAAAGCAAGCTCTTCATAGTTTTATGCAGGTCATTGATAAAAATGTCAAAATTCTGCACAGAAACCTTCCTTAGCAGGTCATAGTCTTCCTCAACACCTCTTCTCCTGACATTATTCTTGGTGATTTCAACATTCATGCTGATGACACTCAACTCCCTAGCATCACATTTCCTTAGACTTCTCAACTTATTTTTTACCTGCCTTCTGCCATGCAAAAGAGGAATCATACCCTAGAGCTCACCATGGTTACAAGCCATCCAACTGCTAAGATGTCAAGCTCTAAAACCTTCCTTTTTTTACTGAACTAAATTTACAGGTGACAGAAAGAGAGTCATCATGTCCTTTGACAGAATCAGAAGCTTCCCAAATGTTCACAGCCTAAAACATTGGGTTGGATCTGATTAGAGACAATTAAAATGTAAAGTCTTATATTTTGGTTCAAATATCAATTCCACAGGTGCAAGAACAGGGTCCACCTGAAAATGTCTGGTGGTTTTAGTGGATTCTGAATCAACCTGTGAAATAGCAGCTGCATGAAGAATGCCACTGTCCAAGACCATTTTTAATTCTGAGTTGAATGTCAGCATTTCCATATGGAAAGTGGAACCCATAAAGAGTACATGAAATTATGAATCTCCAATATGTGTAGCTTGCTTCTCCTTTTAAGTATATGCAACGCAGCTTTGGTACATGCTCAGATCACCAAAGAAACCTGCTTTGGGGAAAAGATATCCACCATTCCTCTATTATATATGTGAGAATAGACCTCTTCCCAAAGGCTACATAGCTGGAATAAGTTGGGTGGCCAGCACAGTTTGCATCCTTAAATTGATAGACTGGAAGCTTCAAGGAAGATGAAAATCCTGTCCATCCATAGCATGGGCACCATGAACTAACCTGGGTAAAAGGAAGGGCTACTTCCTTCTCTGCCTTTAGGTCTTATGGTCCTGAGAAATGGGCTTGAGATTGTGGTCTATTTTGTTTGTCCTTTTCAGTACTAGACACAGGTGGTAGAGTCCCTGGAACCCAAGAGCTCAAGCCATGGCAACCCGAGAGGCAAGATCCCAAACCAGGTATTGCTGCCAGTAAGCCCAGCAAGGAAGCTCTGACAAACCAGGTCACCCTCTGGATGTGGGACCCAAAGCTAGTAAGAAATGAATTAAGCTAAAAATCCTTTCCTCTCCTCAGAGACTAGGAGGGGGATTGTGTGGCCCATATGATGTAATGGGGAGATATTTTTATGTTTGTTCTTGCTATACTTTTAAAGTAAATATTGCTTTGTAAAAACTAATCTGGGGGAAGCTGGGGGCAGTATAGCAGATACAACTCCAGGCCCAGAGATGGGAGGTCCTCGGTTCAAATCTGGCCTCAGCTTCTTCCTAGTTATGTGACCCTGGGCAAATCACTTAATCTAGATTGTCTAGTCCGTATTGCTCTTCTGTCTTAAAATTGAAACTAAGACAGAGTATAATGGTTTCTAAAAAAGAAAGAGAGAGAGAGAGAGAGAGAGAGAGAGAGAGAGAGAGAGAGAGAGAGAGAGAGAGAGAGAGAGAGAGAGAGAGAGAGAGAGATTGGGGGGGGGGGTCAAGGTAGGAGGAAAGGGGAAACACATCTAGGCTTTATTCATACTGTCACAAGGGGGGAAGGAGGGCATGGAGTCCAGGACTTCCTGTCTCCAGGTCTGGCTCTCTATTCACTGAGCTGCCCCACCTCTAAACACTCTGAAGGGTACTAGAGAATTCTGGAGGAAATGTGCAAAGTAAAATAACTGGTTTTCAGGGACTAGAGACCAGAGTAATCATTGCTTTACAAAGTGGGTTGTCTAGGATTCTCCAAGACCCTTAAGGTTGCTGGGGGCATTGTACTCCCTTTGCCATTGGTCCAAACCTTCATTAATTATATCCACCCAGTTTTAGGAGCCCCTATGTCCGTTCCATTTAGCTCCTTAACAAAATTAGGTTAGCTTTCACAATGAAATAATTTCTTTAAAGTTATAGTAAGACTATATATATGAACACCCCCCTCATAATACCTGGATTACATAACACATGCCCCAGTTTATACCCCTTCAGACTCTGGGGAGAAAAAGGAGAGTAGCTCATAGCTTAACACACTTTCATCATAGTTTATGTGCCCCAGTACCCCTGCTTCTCAGGACTTCCCTACTGGGGTAGCAGCAATATCCAGGCTGTAACCCTGACTCCGGTGTCACTCTGGCTTAAACTCTTGAGTCCAGTGAAAGTACCACTTTTGCCTAGAACTGATAAAGACAAAGAGAAAAGACCAAAACCTCAAAATTGTTTCTGGGGGCTGCAAAGCCTAAAGGGGAGAGGGGGAAGAAGTAGCCCTTCCCCTCCATCTAGCTTAGTTCAGAATACTGATGCTGTGGCTGAGCAGAGCCCTTGTCCTCCACCACGGAGCCAAAAAGAGTATAAAAAACTGTCTGGGTCTGATAGTTTTGAAGATGCATTCCATTGCAGCTTTGTAGCCAGTGGGAAAAAGACTTCCCACCCATGTGGTAGGGGAATGCAGGGTGTCTTCGCCCAGAAAAAAAGTTCCTACTTTCCTCCAAAATGGTGCCTCTATCTTTGGTGATAAGCTTTATGCCAAAGCCAGGTTAAACATATAATAAATTCAGTGTAACTTTCAAAGCTAACCTGCTCTTCTGTATTTTCTTCTGGTCTTCCTTTTTTTCCTTTTTGCATTAAAAAATTATTCAATAGCCCTATTTTCTTCTGTTTATCTTTGTAGGAAGTCAATACTGTTGCTAGTTCTTTTTCCCTCTAAACTCTCAATCACCCAAACTCAAAAAACAAAACAAAGCCCTTGCAGCAAATATAAATAGTTGATCAAAATAAATCCACACACTGGGCAATTTGGGAATGGCTCTTGTGCTAATAAATTTGAGTCAGTTCTCTATATATTTGAAATTTTTATCAGAGAAATTTACTACAAAGATTCCCCCCCCCCCAGTTTCCTACTTTTCTTCTAATTATAGCTGTATTGGTTTTGTTGATGAAAAAAACTAATTTTATGTAATCAAATTTATCCATTTAGCCTCCTGGGAACCTCTTTATCTCTTGTTTATTCATAAACCCTTCCACTCTCGATAAATCTGGCAGGTCATTTCTATCCTGCTTTATTAATTTGCTTATAATATCGTACTCTATGTCTAAATCTTGAACCCAAATCATGATCCTGGAATGAATACAGTGTGAGATATTGGGCTCTGCCCAGCTTCTGCCAGACTTTCCAGTTTTCCCCATAGTTTTTATCAAACAGTGAATTCTTGGATATTTGGATTTCTTAAAACACTAGATTGCTGTGGTTATTTGCTTCTGTATATCATTTACTTAATTTAATCAGCCTCTCTATTCCTTACCCAGTACCAAATCATTCTGATGATTACAGTTTTGTAGCACAGTTTGAGATCTGGTAATGCTAATTCCCTTTCCTTCTTATTTTTTCATTGATTCCCTTGATATTATTAAAATTTTGTTCCTCCAGAAGACTTTTGCTATTATTTTTTCTAGCTCTATAAAGTAATTGTTGGTAGTTTGATTGATATGGCACTAATTATTTAACAAATCTTTCTCCCTTTCCTCTTCTTCCTATCTTTACTGGAAGGATTGTTTTACCTTTTGTAGCTAAATCCCCAGAACCAAGCCAGGAACATAAGAATTTAATTTAAAAAAAAAAATACTGAATTGTTAGTTCAGAGTATGTGAGTTCAAATCCTAACCTAGCTCCAGCCATTTAATTTTTATGGGCCCTGGTTTCCTCATACATATGTAAAAGAGAGTAGATCTCAAGAAACAGTGAAGATTAGGCCTCATAAAACATGAACTGAGGACTATAACTCCTAATACATTAAAATGAAGTAGCTGAGCTAGAAAACCTCAAAAATTCTTTCCAGATCTAAATACATGATACAATAAGAGATGTCTGTCACAAGAGATATGTGTACTAAATTTTTATTGTACTTTCAGGAAGGAGACAGAACCTCAGGAAAACACTGACTGGAAAGACTTACCAAAAAAGTTGAGAGTTAAGGAAAGTCTTGAACTTGGGACATTCTGACCAGGGAGAATAGCATGAAAAGAAATATCCTGATGAGAAATGTACAATATGTTCAGGAGAGAAAGTAAACTATTTATTTCCCCTGAAGTTACAGATGACCAATTTAATGATGGAAATCGACCAAAATGGGAATCACTTCAGAAAAATTTCTTTTAAGCTAACCTTACTCCAAAATGAGGGATACTTACAGTTTTCAAATAGCTCTAGACATGTTGAAAGCTTTTTAATAATCCTTCACAATCTTTCTTTGCTTAAGAACTCAAAGCACTTTACTAACATTCTGAATAATAGCAATACTCTGGTAGAACTGGAAAATGTAATAAAAAGAAATGATTTTCCCCATTGTGCAGCTAGATAATGAAGGAACTCTACTTACCTTCAAATTCTGACCCTTAGTTGAGAATTTTGTCCTTTAGTTCACTGTCCATGCTAATCTTGTTTCTGCTAGAATTTTAATATATGACCATGCTTTTAAAAAATCAATATGTGAAACCCTAATACAATAATTTAAGAGACATTATTCACTTTTCAAACATGAGCTCCTAACCATGCATTTTAAAATATGGTCCGATTTATAAAAATTCAATTTTATACATAATTTTCAGGAACATGACTAATATATATTCCAGATTGTCCCTTTAATCATTCTCTATCCTTTAACCACTCTGCCAATCAAAGTAAAGCTTACCACCCTTTATCCTTTTTCTTTCCATAAATGCACACTTACACACAAGCACAAAAGACCCAAGTTGTCATTTAAGAATCCACTCAAGTGCCCAATTTCAGACCTAGTTTCTCATATTGAAACACATGAAAACATGAAAGTTATACACATTCTACTAAACAAAGCCAATTTTACTTTATTGCATATTCTATTAATTGTAAACGTGAACGGTTTGCATAAAGAGAAGATTTTGAATTGCCTAAAGTATGGCTCCAAGCAGAGATGACTGTTGCCATTTTCTCACCCCAGAATGAAAGGAGTTGGATTTCCCCAACACCCCCTTTCCTCTATAACCCAAATATCACACTGTGCTTAAGGAGGAAGCTGACATTTTCAAAGATCACCAAAAGTGTTCTCTTTCCAATCACAATTATGCCCTCTGTCTCAGTGGGAGCCATTGTCTAGCCCTGTTTAGCTCTCCAGCATCTTTCTAGGTTGCTTTCATTATACTGATTATCTATTCATTTGCCACCCAGCACTCATTTTATGAACGATCATGTCTGCCATTTCTATAATGAGTGCTTGACTTTTAATGCAGGCATAAACACATAAAATACATAATAATTAAAGTTCACTAGTCACCACAAGTCTTGAGATCCATCTTGCTTCTAAGCTGATTTTTCAAGCAACCACTTCTGAGTTAGTAAATATGGTTTTACATACCCACTCAGAGCAGGACGATACCACAGTTCTCTTAGAAATGATCGAAAGAGAGACCAAGATGGAGAGAGATGCAACTTGAATGATTTAGAGTGGCTACCATATTTCCTAAGAAGGTTCATCTATTCCCCTAAAATGCTCCAGGGAGAGAGCATTCAGATCCCTATTTCAGGAGGTGAACAAATATCTTTTCTAAATTATGTGTAGAGATGTGGCTAGAAAACCATCACAAAAGCCCCTCTCCTGCTTCCTCGTGATGCAAGGAGACAGTAGGTCCCCAGAGGTTAGAGAGGCAGAGCTAAAGCCCTGGTAAGTCCCATCCAGTTTGAAAGGCTTCATTGGACATGCCTGACGTAGCCTACAATCCACAACCTGCAATATGCCTGTTGCTGGAGGGTCAGCTTCCCAAATTTCAGATCTCCTCATCATCTGGCTACTGGCAGCAGTGGATATTTTGGCCACAGTGATTCCTGGGAGACCATCTACTAAACCACAGAGAGTATTGGATCTGTACTGCTGGGGGATGAAATTACACACATTAGAATTAAATAGGAGCAGCTAGATAGCACAGTGAATAGAATGGCAGGGCTGGAGTCAGGAGGACCTGGGTTTGAATCTGGCCTCAGACATTCCCTACCTGTGTGATCCTGGGCAAGTCGCTTGCCCCAGATTGCCTAGCCCTTACTGCTTTTCTGGACTGGAACAAATTCTTAGTGTCAATTCTAAGACAGGAGGTAAGAATTTAAAAAATTAAAAGAATTATATAGAAATATAATTTCTTTGGGTTTCTGTTTCCTCATCTATAAAATGAAGGCATTTAATAAAACTGACCTCAAAGGTTCCTTCCCCCTCCAGATCTGGCACCTGATGGCACAGTGAAGAGAGTTAGATTCTGCCTCAGAGCTATGAGGCCCTGGCTAAGTCATTTAGCCTTTCTCAGCCTCAGTTTCCTCATTGGTAAAATGGGATTAAAAATAGCACCTGGGGCTATTGTGAGGGTCAGGTAAGATAGCATGTAGAGTGTGTGGAAAGGAAACTAGAAATGAGTTTTCCCAAATCCTCCCATCTTCATGAATAAATATTACAAATGCCTTGAAAACCTTAAAGCACCATATAAATATTAGCTATTATCTAAGAACCTATATACATGAAATTGTTTGAAAGATAGATAATTCATACAAGGGAATTGCTCATTGGCTACAGGAGTGGGGTGAAGGATTAGAGGGAAAGAACATGAATCATGTAACCATGGAAAAATATTCCAAATTTAAATGTTCAAATAAAAAAACCAAGAAAGATAATTCATATTTTGTAATAAAGACCATTCAAAGAGCCATTGCCCCCTATGTGCTAGGCACAACATTAGACTTTATAGTTATTGTTGAGTTGTGTTGGTTTTAACTGACTCTTGATGTCCCCATTTGGGATTTTCTCAAGAAAGATACTGGAGTGGTTTACCATTTCCTTCTCCAGCTCATTTTATAGATGAAGAAACTGAGGCAAATAGGATTAAGTGGCTTGCCCAAGGTCACACAGCTACTAAGTGAGTGAGGCCAGGTTGGAAGTTGGGAAGATGAGCCTTCTAGACTCTGGACTCCAAATTCTCTCAATCCACTGTGCCACCTAGCTGCCCTACAGTATTAGGTACTGGAGATAAAAAGACAAAAATGAACAAGTCCCTGCCCTCACAGAGCTCAATCAGAAGGAGGAGAGACCTCAACAAATCCATATGTGAAGAAAAACAGAATTAATACAAAACAAATACAAGGTAGTTTATGAAGAGGAATCAGAAACTGATTCCTATGGAAATTAAGCCTTGAGTCTTGAAGGAAATAAAGAATTCAGCCATGAAGAGGCAAGAATGCATAGAAAGCACAGGCAAAAGCACTGCAAAATCACAGAGAAAGGAGCAAAGAATGTAAAAAAAAGCAAGAAAGCCAATTTGGCTGAACCATTCAGTGCAAGAACAGAAATAACATAATAAAGTTGGAATAGCAGGTTATGAAAAGGATTAAAATGTAAATAGAAAAATGTATATTTTATTCTAGAGGCATTAAGAAACTGCTGTAGATTATTATTAAATAAGGATCAGGTCTGCTCTTCAGGAAAATCACTTTAACAGCTTTAGGGAAAGACTTGAGGCAAAGACACTCATCAAGAAGGTGATGAGGGCTTCAATCAGGTTGGTAGCAATTTGAGCAGTGCTTAGGAGGGTGGATATAAACAATGCTATGAAATAGAAACACTAAGATTGGACGTGGTTGGTGGGAGATTATGAATCTGGAAGGACTACATCTAGCAAAAATAGGGAAGTTTCAAAGAGGGGTGCATTGGAAAAGTAATCATAATTCTGTATTGGACAAATTGAGTTTGAGATATCTATAGTATGTCTAAGCAGCTAGTTGGAGCAGTGGATAGAGTGCCTGGAGCAAGGAAGAGTTATCTTCCTGAGTTCCAATCTAGCCTCAGATACTTCTTAGTTGTGTGACCCTGAGCAACTCACTTCACCCTGTTTCCCTCAGGTTCCTCATCTGGAAAATGAGTTGGAGAAGAAAATGGCAAACCATTCTAGTATCTTTGCCAAGAAAACTCCACATGGCATCACAAAGAGTCAGATGACTAAAAAACACCTGAACAACATCATAGGATATCTGATTTGAAATGTCCGATAGACATGATATGGGCTTGAAGTTTAAGATAGGTTATTTTATTGAGATTATGCCTTTATGGATATTAAATTCTAGATCTAGTTCACCTGGACAACTATTAAAACCACTGTAATAAAAATGGGAAGTTTCATGCAATGTTAATTTACAGTGAGTAATATTTTTTGGAATACTATTTCCCTGTTTTGAACACACATCATTGTTTTGATAACATCTATAATGTCCCCTAAGTAATGAATTCATTTTCTGTTTACTGTAATAGCACAGAAATTAATGAACTCATGTGATATTCATATGGTTCTCTGGGGAGGTCTGAATGTCTTGCTGATACCAAAGTATTCAGAAGTGTATACAATAGAGATTTAGTTACTCAAGAGGAAAGGGACTTAGAAGACTTTGGATTTACAAAATACAGCTTAAAAAGAAGGGAGACATAAGCTCTCCTCTTATTCTACACACTTTTTCAGGGATATTAAAGTTCATTTGGAAATTTGGTATTTTAGATAAATGTCACTATCTTACTCTGTGCCAAAACCAAGGAAAATAGATGACATAGTAAGAAATAATAAGTGATGAGCTTAGAGAAATAAACTTTACAAGGCCAGGCAAGAGAAAATGAAGCTAGAAAACAGTTCTTATGACAAAGATGTGTTGGAGGGAGGGGATGGTAGGATTTGCAGCCATCAATAGATCAAGGGAAATTAACTAGTGGAACACTACCCAAATGATTTACTTGCTTTCAAACTGCATCCACCTTAGTGGAGTGTGTTTAGCAAGAAAGATGAAATAATAACATATTCAGTCCTGGGTTTCACCTTTTTTTAAACCCTTATCTTCCAGCCTAGAACCTGTGTATTTATTTGTTCCAAGGCAGAAGAGCAGTAAGGGCTGACCAACGGGACTTAAATGACTTCCCCAGAGTCACAAGATAGACAATGTTTGAGATCACATTTGAACCCATCACTTTCTACTTCTGGGACTGGCTCTCAATCAACTGAGACACTCAGTTGTCCTCTGAGTTTCACATTTTTAAATAGCATCTTGGCAAACTAGGTCCTATCCGGTGAAAGGGGAGCAGAAAAAAAAAACAAAGACTTGGGTTTTGTAAAAGGGAATCCAGTTTACTTCTTTTCTTTTATCTTCTTTTCTTATTTATTTATTTTCAAATATGTGAAGAGTTGACTTGTCATTTGCTGGGCTAGCCCCATATCGGTGAGCCTATGGCATGTGTGCCAGAGGGGGCTGCTCCCCATCCACTCTCCACTGCACCTGAGGACATTTCTCACATGGCCCACCCCTCTTCCCAGCAGCCCAATGGGAGAGCTTCCCCCCCCCCCATCTGGAGTAAGAGGGCGGCTCACATGGAGGGTGAGGGTGCAGTTTGGAAAATTGGTCTCTAAAAGGTTTGCCATTGCTGGCCTATACAAATACTGGAAATATATGAATGAGGAAATATAGTGTAGGGAAGAGAAGCCAAACACACTTTAGGCTAGCTGCAACTACATAGTATACTTTTTTCTTTATTTTATTTTAATAATAAATTTTCATATAAGTTTTCCAAAGTTATATGATTCATGTTATCTCCTTCTCTATTTCCCTCCCCCTCCCAGAGCTTTTCAGTCTGAGTTATACAGGTATTATCAAGCAAAACATATTTCCATATTATTCATTTTTAAAGTTGAATAATCTTATAAAACCAACAAACTAAGTCATATACCTAAATAATAAAGGGGTAAATCATACGTTATCATCTGCATTTAATACTTTTTTTTGGATTTTGATCATTACACAATATTTTAGTTACTGTGCATAATGTTCTCCTGGTTCTGCTCATTTGACTCTGCATTAGATCACATTGGTCTTTCCAGTTCTTTCCAAAACCACCTTGTTCTTCATTCCCTATATAGCACAATAGTATTTGATCATCATCATATACCACATTTTGTTCATCCATTCCTCCACTGAGGAACATCCCTTTAGTTTCCAATTCTTTGCCACCACAAAAAAAGCAGCTAATATTTTTGTACAAACAAGTCCTTTCCCATTTTTTTATCTCTTTGGGATATATATATATATATAGTGATATTGCTGGATCAAAAGTTGTGCATTCTTTTATAGCCTTTTGGGCAGAATTCCAAATTACTCTCCAGAATGGATGAATGCAACTCCATAGTATAGCCAAAAACAAATTAAAATGTAATTGGGAAATATTTAAAAAATAAATAAAAATTGAATACAAATGTTAATTTGTGGTCAGTCACTATATGGCTCACATATAGTTTAGGGGCTCTATTTCTATTTGAATTTGACACTTTTGGTATATTCCATAGGAGCACTGGACTGAGACCCAGGAAAACTTGCATTCACATCTTTCCTCAGATTATTATGAGCTATGGGACCCTGAGCAATCATCTTAATCTCACCAAGCCTCCATGCCCTCATATGTGAAGTTGAAGGCATTGAACATGATGGTTTCTAAAATCCCTTCCAGAGTGTAAAGCCTGTCCATAAGTACTTAATTAAAGTCATAATAATGAAGATGACCATAGATCACTTGGGATAATGTACTTGCCATCATTAAAACCTTCTAGAAGCCCTTGACATCTTTGTAACATGTGCACTAGAGCAGCAGTCTGGGTTAGGGAGTTTTTCTCTGTACAGGAAATCAAACCTATAACTTTTAATGCTTTAATCAATTAAGCCAATTAGCTTAAGTAGTCAATTATTAAACATTTATTAAGCACCTACTATATGTCAGGTCCTGTGCAAGAGATACCAAAAAAGTGGGAATAGAAAAAATAGTCCCTGCCCTCAGGAAACACAAAATCTAATGGGAGGAAGACAACAGAAAACCCATGAGCAAGTAGGCTATATAAAGGATAAATAGGACAAAGAAAAGAGAACAACAGTCCTAATATTAAGAGGGGTTGAGAAACACTTCCTGTTGAAAATGAGATTTCATTTGAAATTCCCTAAGTTGAGAGATGGAGTATCTTGTTCATGGAACAGTAAGGTTGCCAGGAACACTATCATCAAAGAGAAAGGGTGTACAAAAATGTAAGACAACTGATTGAAAGATCAGGGGGTAGGTTATAAAGGGCTTTGATTTCAAGACAGAGAATTTTGTTTTTGATCTTGGAGGCAATAGGGTGTCATTGAAATTTAGTTAAGTAGAGAGGTGACATGGTGACAAATAATTTAGGAAAATCACTTTGGTCACTAAATGGATGGACTAAAGTAGGAAACAGACTTGGCAAAGGTAAACCCACCACCAATAGGCTATTGCAATAGTCCAGGTTTGAGGCAATGAGGGCCTGTACCAGAGTAGTGGCAGGATCAATGGAGAGAAGAGGGCATATTTCAGAGATGCTGCCAAAGGTGAAATTGAAAAGCCTTAGCAACAGATTGGATATGGAGGGTAGAAATTTAAATGAAGGGCACTAGTAGATTAATTGGATTTTACTTTGATTCATATTCAGAAAGTATCTGTTATATTTATATGGTACAGTTATTGACCTTTTTCAAGACATAAAAATATCAAGTAAATTTCCATTAGCTGGGTTTATAAGATATGGGAATACCTCCTGAGAATGTTAGGAGACACTCTAAAAATTAAGAATAATGGATATGTTTTATTTTCTTCTCCATTATTTCCTGTGGAAAAGTTAGTGCATAACTAAATAATTTAAATGTTTTATTTTTAAATATATATACAAATATAAAAGGGTTTTATATGTATATATATATATATACACATATAATATAAAAAAGGATTCTGATTAATAGGTATGGTTTAAAGTGACCTAAATAACCTAAAGGTTGAAGTTAAATTATCTCTACTCAAAACAACACCCTTTCAGGAGGGCAATGCAAAATATCTAGTACCGAAGCACATGAGGAGTGGGGACACAGACAACAAGGGATGTTTTTAAAATACTACTTTTAGAAGCATTCATATTTTAATGTCAGAAAATTAAGTCACCAATGGCATGTAGTGATTTATTTTGAGCAGTCACAAAATCACAGAGCTCTAAAGGACCTTAAAAGTCAACCAGTGCATCCTCCTCATTTTGAAGATGAGGAAAGTGGCCCAGAAAAGTGAAATGATTTATCATTTACTCATATGTAGATGATAGCATATGGATTCTAAAGATTAAAATTAATATCCAGTAACTAAGTATTATATTTTTAAAGTTTTATTAATAATAACTAAAATAAAATTTATACCTAACTCAGCTGGGGTCTCAAGAGAAGAGAGTGAGGTAGGAGTCCCAGCAAAGTTAAATACAATCACTTAAATGTGAGGACACAGGGAAAGGGAAAGAGTTTCTAGGTAATACAGAAAGGAATTTTGGGTAATGTAGTTTTAGAGGTTCAAGAATTTCCAACTATATAGGATTAAAACACTGCCAAAGTCACTTAACTGCTCTGTGCCTCAGTTTCTTTATCTATAAAATGGGATTATTGCTATTAAATAGCTCCTACCTCATAGAGTTGCCATGAAGATCAAGTGAGATGACATTTATAAAGCTGAAAGTATAATGTCTGGTCCATCAAAGTTACTTTAAAAACACTTTTCCCCTTCCCTTTACGTCCCCACAACTTAGCACAGTGTCTGGCTTACAACAGATGTTTACCTTCCTCCTCTATCCCCAGCTGACATTCTTTCTAACTTCCTAACTTCATCCTTTCTACCTTGTCATGGGTATTTCAGGCTCAGACTGGCAACCTGGTCATACTCAAATTCTGACTCTCTCCCGCTTTCCCTACCATATGCAATCAGTGGTCAAATTATGTCATTTCTCCCTTTGTAAAATCTCTGATATACACTTTCCTCTCCCTTCTAACACTGCACCCACCCTGATTCAGCTCATCATCTCATACCTGAACTATTGTAATAGCCTACTGGAGCCTACTCAAGTCATTCTCCACTCCAATGCATGTTCCATTCAATTGTCAAATTGATCTTGCAAGTTTGATTATATCACTGCCCTCCATTTGTTGAATTCCAATAACTCCCTATCACATCCAGTATCAAAAATAAACTCTCTCTTTATTACCTACCTTTCCAGTCATTTTACACCTCACTCCCCACCTTATCAAACCTTGAATATCCATCTTCCTACTCTCATTATTTTCACTGGGTAGCCTATGCCTGGAATGCTCTCCTGGAATGCTCTCCCTCCTCTTGTCTGCCTTCCAGCTCCTCCAACTTCCTTCAAGTATTTTTCTAAAGCCCCACCCACTATAAGGAACCTTTCAGTCCTCCTCAATCTTAGTGCCATTCCTCTGAGATTGCCCCTAGTTTTTCCTGTCTGTATCTACATTGATTTGTATATTTTCTCTTCCCCATTAGACTATGAACTCCTTGGGAATGGTTTTTGCATTTTTTGGTGTCCCTGACATATAGCAAAACATAAAAACCAGTTGATGGAACTGAATCTTTTCCAACCTTCTCATTATACAAATGAGGAAAATGAGTCTCAAAGATATTAAATAATTGGTTACAAGTCACAAAGATAGGGATTTGGGATTTGGACTCAGACTCTCCTACTTCAAGTTCAGAAATTGCTTCACTACCATAGGTCATTTCTCAGTTTAAGAATATGTAAAAATTAAAATTAAATCTCAAATATAAAATATTATACTTTAAGAGATTTATTAATGATCATTAGAAATCAAGGAATAAAGAGGATACAAAATAAAGACCACATGCCCATGGCTGATTAGCCCATATAAAATTCCCATATTTAGCTTACCACCTCCACCATGCTGGCTGCAAGCCCAAGAAAGAGCCCCAAGAGGACTACCCACTCGCTAATATCCTCTGTCTACAGGAAGTACATAATGACAGGAAGTCAGTGGGCTTCTGGGAAACGTAGTTCTTTTTTAGGGTAACAGATTTTCAATTATACATGTCCCCCCCCCCTCCGAGATCTGTGGAAGACTAGTCTCTCCAATGGATCTTTTAAGCATAACCAACTTTGAAATTACCAAAATTTGGGGGTAAAAGGAAAAGAGAACAAAACCAATGATTGCTAGGTACATTGAAAAAAAGCCAGTTAGGGGGCAGTCCCCTTTGGCATAAGAGTATACATACAAAACAAGTGAATTCAACCACACACAGTTCAAATCACCAAATACTAAAGTTCACTCTGGATCTGGTGCAGCATGTGGTCTGTGGAGGCATCTTCATGGTGCCTTCTCCAAACAGTTCACTTTCTGGGTTCGGAGAGGTAGCATGTTTCTTATCCTAAAATTAATTTCAAAAAGAATGTAAACTTTGCATTTTATAATAATTATGCATTCTCCCCTGAATAGAGTACTGAAAAAACACAGGGATCACTTAGGCATGACTGAGTTATGAGGTATATGAATTTAGCAAGAGAAATCAAAAATATCCAAAAGATCCAAATAAAAGAGAAAAGGTAACTTCTGGATAAAATATAGATTATCAAGGTCTTATATGTAAAAATTCTGAGTAAAAGAAAAATAAATTCATAACAGGTCCTTGAATCAGGGCCCAATTAAAGTAGTTTCTATCCCACAAGTCTGAAGGACAAAACAGTGATGTTTCACTTATCCATTTGCCATACTATAAGATAGAAAAAAGGACTAGATTTTTGTGTGATAGGGAAGTGTCATTCCCTGGTCTGATTTTACATTCATTCTCAGGGATAGAGGGAGCCAGAATGATAGCCAAACTTCAGTATTTGTCTGTGAGTATTTCACAAAGAGTGTGGTACAAGGTATCCTACATCTTAATATATGTCAAGCATTGCAATCTTGAGTCTCACACTAGGTTCAAGTCCTTTTGTATTGGCTTAGAAGTTCATCAATCCTACCTGGACTGGTTTGGTCCTTTTTGACCTTGTGCTTCTTGGCACTGTATAATGGCTCTTTTATTCCCTTCTCCTGGAATCAGACACAACCATTAATCACAGTTCCATAACATTTATCAATAACTGGAAGGTTTCCATAGTCTAAAGTGTTTGCGTATGCAGCAAATATATATATATATTTCAACTTACATAACTGCAGAATAAAAAATCAATATTGATTGTATGTACTGTAAGCACAAGAAATGAGAAGAGGGGAAAAAATATTCTAATTAAAATAAAAGAAAAGCAATAATAAAATAAAAAATTCAGGAATTCAATGTGTTCCCCCAAACAGTATCCATTTGTCTATGGACTATTATGTCCAATGCATGTGATGGGAGATTTATTAATGATCATTAGAAGTCAAGGAATAAAGAGGATACAAAATAAACACTACATGCCCATGGCTGATTAACCCATTTAAAATTCACACATTTAGCTTACCACTTCCACAATGCTGGCTGCAAGCCCAAGAAAGAGCCCCAAGAGGATCACCCACTCGCTAATATCCTCTATCTACAGGAAGTATGCAATGATAGGAAGTCAGTGGGCTTCTGGAAAATGTAGTTCTTTTTTAGGGTAACAGATTTTCAATTATACAAATATGAAAAAGAAAACATAACACATGCTAACCAGTAGTGATAGAATGTTGATTCTTTCTCTATTCTTTTATAGCCTAGGCATCTCATCTTACGCACAATTCAAGCTGTTTTGCTTTTAGGCCATGTAGAAATGATTGCTTATTAAACTGCTTGTTTTCAAAACATTCATGAATGTAGGAAGTGATTGATGAACTTGTGAAAGGATTAGAATTTTTAAAATTTTAATTTTTTCTACTTAATTTCTCCTCCCTAGCAAATGGTCCAATCAGAAAGTAAATGGCTTTATTTCTTTGGCTCTGTCAACCAAAGATTTAAACATTCACTATATTTTAAGTGAGTAAAAGGTAAAAAAAAAAGAAGCCTTTATAAACTGTCCAATTGATTTAGTTTTTTAAAAAGATATAACAAATTCTCATTGACAGATATTTTTGGTTTTTTTTTTCATTTGGAGACAAATTCTATATAATTTGGGGTTTTTTGAGTCAATATTTATCTTTATCTTATATATTGCATAATATAATATATGAAATAACAATAATATAATATTAATATAATATAATAATGCTTATGTGTTATAAGTATGTAATAAATCATAATAAATATGCTTATCTAAGAACTTTTAAAATAAGAAAAAAGTATAATTCTATTTGATTCACCTGCTATATATGAGGCAATATGCTAGGCCTGGGAATACAAAGACAAAAATAAAATAATTCTGCCCTCAAATGGTTTATATTCTATAATGAGAAACAACATGGAACATATATAAGGACATATAAAATATATGCAAAGTAATAACAGAGGGGAGAAGCATTCCTAGCAGGGGTTACTGGGAAAAATTTCATGTAAAAGGAAAAGTCCAAGACCTGTGTTTTATAGATAATAGAACTAAGGCCAGGATGGGGTAAGCAATTTGTACAGTGACCTGCCCAAGAATTTTCAAGTAGCAGAGGAAACCAATATTCTTTCCATTTTACTATGCCTTATCATTTATTCAAATTAATTATAAGAACTCGCCAGATCCACTCCTTTAATGAAGAGATCTAACACTTATGGAAGAAAGGAGAAACTTCAAATTGATAAAAATGTACTGGCCTTCCTTCTTTACAGAAGAAGACTATATAGGTGGTAAATACACCATAAGATTTGGTCAATGTGCTGGTTAATTTTGCTGAACTGTTTCTTTTTTCTTTCTTTTTATTTTTCGCTACCCTCCAGTTAGGGGAAAGTGGGATGGACTCTGAAATACCGTTTTTAATGACACCAATTATGATGAAAACAAAATATCAGTAAAAGTAAGGCTGTTTTAAGTCACACATACACATGTAGGAGAAATGGCAGCAGCAGCATCTCAGCTCTGAAACCGATCACGTGCTCCTTGTCAAGCAGAGCATCCTTTCCCTGCCACAGCCAGAGAACGTTACCGTTCATCATTAAGTAAAGTCCTTCCTGTCTTCTTCAAAGAAAGAGAGCGGGCGTCTAGGCCTTGGATACGTCTTACTTTCAAGGAAACAGTTTGATCAGCCAGTTAGAACATAAAAAATAAAGTGAAATATTCGACTCTACTGATTAAACCGCTTACTTACTGTGACACTGAAAGGACAATTGTGAAAGCATTTCCTTGCAAGGTCCTCTCTTCTGCTAGGAAACACTGCCATCTGGTGGTCTCTTATTTGATGACAGACTCAAACTCACCAACACGGAAAGCTTGTCACTTTCCTGAATCTTGACCTACTGGGCCTTCTGGAAGCATCAGAATTAGAGAAAGGGTTCTGCTTAGTCACAAACCTCTCTGTGAATACACGAAGAATTTCCTTGTTCGTGGCATTTATATGGCATGTCATTATATTCCTTTACCAGTTCGAAGCTTCTCCATTTTATTCTGCCTTGGTCCAAGAAGTGAGAGAAATGTAGCACGGGCATACAATTCCCACACTGGAACTTAACTGCTCTTTAAGACAAACTTGACCCCTAGAAAAGGGAGTTTATAATTCGAGGTTTTCCTGTGAAGTATCCAGCCCGGAAGGATGGAGGTACAAAATTGAGGAATAATACTTTCACAGATCTTAAACTGCAAGGGACCTCAGAAGCCAGGAGGCCATCAAAGCCAAACCCCTTCTTTTATAGACATGGAAAACAAAGTCCATGGTGATCAAATGAGAGCACATGGAAAATAGAACCTCCTAGTGTTCTTTCCTCACTGAGTCCTTCTAAAGAAACTTTATCCCCAACTCTCACCCTGCTCCCAACCACACACATCCCAAACCCTTCCGTTGCTTAGGAATTTTGGCAAAGCCAAGGCAAACTTTAAAGCAAAACATGAATTACCTTGTTAAGATAAATTCAGTTGAGATGTTTGGCAACAAATCCTTAGACAAAAGGCCACATGAAAGACAAAACCCCAGGACACTGCAGGAAAAGACAGAAACTCCACAAGTCTACCTGGATTGAAAGGGTAGAAGATAGAAGTTGGAGAATCAGCCCTGGAATTAGCCATTTATCTAGTTAGTGTTACAAACTAGGGCCTGAATTCTATTTTTTTCCTAGGTTCTAAAAGTCAAATGCTGTCAGTAGTCCTAAATTTCCATTCCCTGCACAAAGTGGACCCAGGTTGTTATGTCTAGCTATTTGTGTTTTGGAGAGTCCTACAGTCAAAATCTTCTCAGTGAATCAAAGTAGAAACCCCTCCTGATGCTGCATCCCTCATGAGCTTTACAGAACATAGAGCATATTTACAGAATATAAGTGTAAAGAGTATGCTATCTGATGTGGTTTCAAGATCTCAAGGAAAATGTCTTTAGCCAAAAAAATACATTTAGCTTCGTGAGCTAAAATTTCCAAATCCTATTTGTCTCCTTTTGCTTAAAGGATTCTACTTCCCCATTTAAATAAGCAGAAAATTTTTCTAGAAACCCACAACATAAAAGGTAAGGGGAGAGACCACTAATCAAACTAGCATTTCCTAGTCAAGCACCCATAATTCAAGTATCAGAATCTCCCACACATGTACAGAGGTCAGGATCATCATGACCCCAAAAGGGGTAAGATAATCATGTCTTAAAAACAATGGAAACTTCATGTTCTTCTTGAGAACAGGTAAAAATATAATGGTAGGAGTGCACCAGGGATCATGAAAGGACTAACAAAGACACAAGAAAGGAGAAGCTGTAGAAGATACTTTAGTTTCTCCTTGAACTGAGCTAGGACATATGCCTCAGTTGGTGCAATCTACCCACTGTCTGACAAATGAGATATATCTATATAGAAAGAGCTATATGCTATCTAAAATGCCCACCATTAATTTTTTCCTTTGGGTTAAAGACCTGTTATAAAATGGTGGACCTGGAGGGAAAGACAGGGTCTTTCTTGTCTCCCAGGAGAAGATGTAGAGGACTACCAGAAATACCACTGGACTTATAATTGGCAAGTCCTGGATTTGAGTCCCAACTCTATTACTTACCTACAAAGTAGCTGTGTGACTTGCAAAAGTCACTCAATTTCTATAAATCTTTTTAGACTAGGAGCTTTTATTTCAAAGAGGAAGGATATGTAAGATGCAATGCAATAAACACATTAAAAGTGAGCTCTGGGGGGCACCTGGGTAGCTCAGTGGATTGAGAACCAGGCCTAGAGATGGGAGGTCCTAGGTTCAAATCTAGCCTCAGACACTTCCCAGCTGTGTGACCCTGGGCAAGTCACTTGACCACCACCACCACCACCACCCCCATTGCCTAGCCCTTACCACTCTTTCTGCCTTGGAGCCAATACACAGTATAGACTCCAAGACGGAAGGTAAGGGTTTTAATAAAAAATTAAAAAAAAAAAGTGAGCTCTGTGCCAGGCACTGTGCTAAGCTCTAAGAATATAAATAAGGAATAGATGGTCCTTGCCCTCAAGGACATTACTGTAAAAGAGGAAAACAATATAGAAAAGAATGCTGAAAAGTGAGGGGAGGGGGCTCCAGAGACCATTCCAGAGCAGAAGCATGATGAAGATGGTGGCGAAGTCCATGTAAGTGGAGCAGCTGAGGCAAAAGAAGAGATGACTAAAATTCCGAGCCAGCTCTAAAGGGAGGTTTTTTGAGGAGTTTTTTGCTCTGCCCTCTAATCAGAGAGGCAGAAGTAACTGAGGGTACTAAGGAAGTGTGAATGGCCAAGCTGAATCAGTCACCTTGGTGAGAAATTTATGAGTTTATCCTGGATAAGGCATGATGAAGATAATGGAAGTTATGTAGAGAGGTTATGCTGATGAGGGGAGAGGAGAGTGTCATGAATGAATGAATGAATGAATGAATGAATGAATGAATGAATGAATGAAAAAAAGCATTTAATAAGCACTCTGGATACAAATACAGAACTTCCGTCAAGGAATGTGTATTCTAATGAGGAAATAGAACTATGCATATAAGTAGTCAGGGAAGGGGTATTTTGTTCTAGATGTCACAGGATGTTGAGTATAATATTAAGGCAGCCCCCTAGTACAACCTTTCCAGAGACAAAGGTAGTACTGATTTATAGCAATTTAAAGCAAAAGGTTAAAAGTGGATGGAAAGGTATGGTGGCAATGGAAAAAATGGCTAGAGGGCAGAAAAATAAGAGAATAAGCTTAACATAAACTTTATCTTTTATAAATATTATCTCATTTTATCCTTACAATAATCCTTCAAAGTAGGGTCTATGATTCTCATTTTACAGTCGAGGAACTGAGGTACAAAGAGGACAATTGTCCCGGGTAATACTAGTATCTGAAGCTGAATTTGAACTCAGGACTTCCTGACTCCAGGAAGAAGCTCCATCTACTGCTTTGCTTAAATAAGGACACGGGATGTCCAGGAGTTCAGAGCAGAGTGGCTAAGTTCCTCCTGGGCTTGGTCTCTATACCTCTAAAGTAGAGAATAGAGCATTAGAAGCAACAGAATGGGGAAAATGGCCAGAATATGGAAGGAAAGGGACTAACCTGAACCTAACAATGGTCTGTCACTTGCATCTGTTCCAGTTCTAACATCCTCCATTAAATTCCAGCTCTACTCCTCATATATCTCATAGTAGATATCCTGGGAACTTTCTAATTCTATTCATAAGGCCTCATAAGCTTTCCTAGGCCCTCCCAAGGAAAAGGCTTTCATGACTGACAACTGACCAAGTGATCAGTCTTCACTATAGAGATTCTCTTTGAATACAGAAAAGCTTGCATGGCCAGGCCAGAGCCATCCCTAGAAATCCCCATAGAGCATCAGTAACTGAAGTAATCAATGAAACCAAACCAAGCTAGATATGGCCCCCCAGAAGAGTGTGGGGACTGATCTTAGCCCAAAGTCCCAATTCAGAAAGTAGGACTTGAAGAATGAGTAAACTATATGCGAGACCATCGCAATTCAGTAAGGCTTTGGCCACATTTGGGGCTGGGGGCCGGGGAGATGAGTGCAGCTCTTAGACTTGAGTCACAGAGAATCTCCCATCTGAAGTGGTAAGGAGAGTGTACAAGGCAATGAATCACGGGGCATTTCTGATGTCATTGCCCTGCGTACTTGATGGGACCCGAGAGCCTTTCCTCTTGTTCCACCAGGTTTCCAGCATTGCTATGAAGCCCTCCTGACCACTTCATCCTTCCCACTCCCTTCCTTCTTATTATTATTCTGGATGGAAGTAAGAGGATACCAGTCAAGGCTTTTAGGCACTTTTGTAGAATTCCTTGGGTCTTATGGGGGGGGGGGGGTCTCTTGTTTTCACTTTGGGTTTTATTTTAATTGTTCTTCAAAACCAACTGGTATTTGAAAACATAAGAAAACTCTTGCCAAAAGTTGGTGTTACTTAGATGCATAAAGATCATGACTAAATATATTTATAGATGTGTAACTATGGAATACATGTCAAAATATTTTAATTATGTATGTATATATTATATGCATAAATTTAGTACATACATATATAGTGTATATATGTATATTTACATGCATGCATACAGATAATGCATATGTAAATATAGAGTCAGCTTGGTGAAATTGCTAAAAAGACCTCCAAAAAGTGAGTTATTTGCTCCTTTCAGGTAGGTTTATTTCTACTTTTTTAAAAATCAAGCTGGGGGGTGGGCAGCTAAGTGGCATGGTGGATTGAGAACCAGGTCTAGAGATAGGAGGTCCTGGGTTCAAATGTGGCCTCAGATAGATACCTGTGTGACCTGGGCAAGTCATTGAGCCCCCATCACCTAGCCCTCACTGCCCTTCTGCCTTGGGACCAATCCACAGTATTGATTCTAAGACAGAAGGTAAAGGTTTTTTAAAAATCAGGCTAGCACTATTAGTCTAAAGTTATCTCTCTTCTAAGTTACTACTACGTTAAATTAGGAGTTTAATCTACCAAAAGCTACTGTTGCAGACAGTTGCCAGCTGATGATAAAAAGAGAAGTGTTTCTTATTTTAATTTATGAACCTAACCCAAAAGCTTCTCAATAACTTTGCTTCTTGTTCTTCAAGGTAAGATGTATTTCCCCCTTTGGCATTAAAAAGAAAAGCAAACCAATTGTGTGCAAAACCAGAAACGATGTATTTTATCAACTTCAAAATTGTCCCAGGGCTTTCTCCCACATCGTGTTAAATAATAGAAGCCTTTTTAATTGAATTTCTTTGTATGTACCATATGCTGCATGATGGCGTGCCAGCATCTTGCTGTAAGCAGCAAAATGTTCCTTATAAAAGCATTAGGATCTGGAGCATCATTTTGTTTCAAAGACCATAGAATAGTGTAGCAGCATGAAACCACACAAAAAATACTGCCTAGGAAATGTAATTGTAAAAACACATTGTAGTTACCCCAGGGGAAATATTATAAATTATAGAGTACATGCCTGCTAGCACACACAAATTCCCAGAAAAAAACACCTTGTGGTATAAACTCTATCTGTTGAATTGCAACAATGGAGTTTCTCATTACCCAGCATTCTCTCTGCAACTTGTTTTCCTTTTGACAGACACAATACTTGAGGAGGACTATGCAATAGAAGGGTTTTTCTGTGCCTATATATCCTAACTCTTGTCTTTTTTTCTTTTGCTCTTTCCCCACGACCCCCAAGAATCCTAGAACTTCAACAGAATGGAGACATGGATATTCTGAAGCATAAGTGGTGGCCAAAGAATGGCCAATGTGACCTGTACTCTTCTGTGGACACTAAACAGAAAGGCAGCGCCCTGGATATAAAGAGCTTTGCCGGTGTCTTCTGCATTCTGGCAGCAGGGATTGTTCTGTCCTGCTTCATAGCAATGCTGGAAACCTGGTGGAGCAAGAGGAAAGGCTCTCGGGTCCCATCAAAAGAGGTATTGGCTTGGGAGCTTCATGTAGAACAAGGCTTTCACCTTCGTGGCATTGTCTAAGATTTGCAGAAAGGAGAATCTTGAAGACAGGCACATTGGAGAAGAGTTGGTAGTTGGGCAACTATTGAGCAATAACGTCTTCTTGCTTAGAAGACTCTGAATTAAACTGACAAAAGTAAAATTGGCACCCAAAATACAACTTTCTGCTTTAGAGCAAAGAAAATGAAAAACATACTATAGTATTCTAAATACTGAAGATCCATCCCATTTACTGTAAGTGAACCTTGAACTTCTCCCCAGCTCAGTGTAGCCTTTAATCTGGCAATTCATGGAGGCTCTTACCCAGTGATGGGTGTGTGTCTCTATTTATGTGAATTCAATGTGCGATGACAAATCTCGCAAGCCTAAAAAATAACACCTCTCTCCTCCTCACTAGTGCTATGGTCAAGAAACATAATTCACATACTTTTTTCAGCACAAAGGTAGAAAAGGGGAAATACATCATTGGTAATTACTATCACCCTCTACACCCCCTTTTTTAGACACAGACCTACAGAAAATGAACATTTGCTTTTTCTTAGTTCCTCTGGCGAACTTTATACTGACTGTGGAATTAATCCGAATCATATCCCGCTTCCTGAAATGGTTATAAATGACCATGGTAAAAGCCAGATTCATTTTCTCAGTAATGACAAGTGGCCATAAAGATGTATATAGTACTACTTTTTAAAAGAAAAAAAATTCCGTGCTTTCTCTAAGTATTCTGTTTTCATATATACAATAGCAGAAAGAAACCAAATGAGAGAGGAAAATACCTGAATATTTTTCTTGATTTTAATAGTAAATAGAAATTTTAATTAGCGATATATTAAAATAGTATTAACATAAATGCTAATTAGAATTAATAAAATATACTTGTATAATATATTCACAGAAATTTGTTACTTGTATTCATTTGAAATAAACCAAGAAACTATGGCTTTTTTATATGAGTATTTAGATGATTTAAAAGCATTGATGAAGATGATCTGTGATTCATAAAGCAAATATATAGTTATAGTTATTTTAGTGTTCCATTCTGGTTTCATGGGATCTCAGAACAAAATTTTCTCTAATGCTGGGAAATAAGAAACTCCATTGTTTTTAATATTCCCCCAGACAACTTAGTCTATACAATTAGCCACGCTATTAATGAAGAAAGGGTTTTCTTAAACTAAGAAATATGTCAGCCCAACTGAATTAGTGGATTCTGAGTTAACAAAATATTATTTAAAAAATAGTTTAACAAGAGGCAACTAAACGGATAGAGAGCCAGGCCTAGAGATGGGAGGTTCAAAGCTGGCCTCAGACACTTCTTAGCTCTGGGAGCCTGGGTACATCACTTAATCCCAATTGCCTAGCCTTTACTGTTCTTATGCCTTGGAACTGATACTTAGTATCAATTCTAAGACAGAAGGTAAGGATTGAGAAAAAAATAAATTACATGTAAATGCAGCATCATAACTTCATCTTGAAAAAAAATCTAGAAATTCCATTGTATTTTGAATTATTATAGGTAATATGAAAATGTTTGCATTGCTGTATCTGTTGATGGATTGACTACATTTCAACAGACAGAGGGAGCATAAAATTGCATTTCCCAGGATCCTAAAATCTTAGTAATAATATTACATTAACATGGTATTTTATTGAATCTTGAGATGAGGAAGGAAGAGGAAAAATAATAATGTACATCAAAATTGCTGCCCTTTAGAGCCCATGACAGACAGCACAATAGGGAAATTTTTGACTGAGCTCTGTTACATGGCAACCAATAGAGATCCCTCCAAAGAAGAATCTCTATTTCTCCAATTATATTTTATTTAAAAAAATATTCTGATATGTTTTTATTGCATGGGCCTCGCTAGAAAGAAGGCTGAGCTAGAAAGAAGGCTGATGAAAAGGAGAATTTTTTATCCTCATGTATTTTCTCCACTAAGCTTCCAAAGTACATATTTAGTGAACAAAAAGTTTAAAAATCTGGTTTTGACCTTATTAATTGGAAGTTTCATTTCCTTTTCAATAGACCAAGTGCCAGAAGTGTTTTAGAACTTGATATGCAAGAATGATTCTATAAGTAGATGGAATAAATTGTCACCTACACAGTGTGACTTGAGAAGTACTTATATGGTGGCTCTTTTGCCACCAAATTATCTTCTCAAAACAGGTGCTATAAATTCAACCATCAGAAATTTAGTTTTGGGGTTAAACATTCGCATCTCTAGCCATTCTCCTTTAAAACTCAAATACTTTCAGGATGGATTTACCATTCTAGTTATTGGTATACATTTTAGAAAATAGTAGCACTTACAAACCAGCAACATAACTTTATTTTGTGCATTTTTCTATAATTGAAAACATAAACAATATATAAAAAGAAAATACAATGTAATAAAAATATATGTTTTTCAGTTAAATGTATTGGAACATTGTTGATATTTTAAGTACAGACTTAGTGAATTAATTTCTATTCTCACTTTCATTTATGGCAGGAAGAACCAGGACAGTATGAGGCCACTAGGCACCTAGGAAGGAGGGTCCCTCAATTGGAACAAGAATGCAGAAAAGGGAAGGGGATTAACAAAGACAACTATACCTACTTCACAATTTTCTTATGACTGGCCCTGTTATAGTATAACAATCACCTATGTGCTACACCCAGCTCTTTGCAGTTAATGTGCTAAAATATTAAAAACGCAGTTTATCTTAATGTCATTAGTTGCCGAGAAATAATTTGCTACAGGTATTCATTTTACACTTGCAAACTAATACTGAAATTCCGTTAATTCCATTTCACATTTCCCAAACTCTTTTCTTTGGGCCCATTCAAGTGGACTCCAGTGATCATGAAAGCTCTATCTTCTTTCTTTTCTTTCCACCCCCAGGATGACAAGGAAATTGACCTGGAGCACCTCCACAGACGCGTCAATAGCTTGTGCACAGATGATGACAGTCCCCATAAACAGTTTTCCACCTCATCAATTGATTTGACTCCTCTGGACATTGACACATTGCCAACTCGACAAGCACTGGAACAAATCAGCGATTTCAGGAACACTCACATTACCACAACTACCTTTATCCCAGAGCAAATCCAGACTCTTAGCCGCACACTGTCCGCTAAGGCTGCTTCGGGTTTCTCGTTTGGCAATGTGCCTGACCACCGAACTGGGCCTTTCAGGCACAGGGCACCCAATGGGGGCTTTTTCAGGAGTCCTATCAAAACAATGTCATCAATCCCCTATCAACCGACTCCTACTCTTGGGCTCAACCTTGGCAATGACCCAGACCGAGGTACCTCCATATGACGGCCAGGCAAAGCTTCTTCACTATTTCTTTTTAGGACTCCCTTTGCAAGGAGCAATTGTAACATTGTGGGACTAACATGGATGTAACTTTTTTTTAAAAAAAAAATCAGGATTATTAGTAACAGCTCTAGATCTTTCTCTTGACCATCTCGCTTTCTCTCTCTTTATTTCTTCCTACCCACTTCCCTCCATTTTTCCTTTAGTAACCTTGTTCCCCCAGGATATAGGACACTAGTATTCTATTAGTATGCTTTTCATATACTGTACTTCAAGTATAGGAAATGTGCACTGAATATACTAAAAGTATATGCAGGATTACTTTGACATAAAAGGAGGCCTCCACAATGTCTCTCTTTTCTAAAGAAATAAACTTGCAATAATTTCATTCTTTTTCCATTTATTCTGCTGCATCCATCCAGTGCTCCGCTGCTGTTGTGTGTCCTTTAACTGTGGACCAAAGGCAACCCCTGCAGTGTAAAAAAGACCATTCAGGCCACATAACATGAGAATGCAGTTTTGTAGGACTACAAAAAGCCATCACTATGCCAGTAAAAACTACAGTTAAATTTACTCTTGCACTGCAACAGTGCATATGACCTTTATGTGATTGTACAGTATTAAAAGTTTTTTCTTATGTACAGTGAACTTTATCATGTGGCAGAAGCCTGTCGTGTTAAATAAATTAGTATCTCATATATACATATATATGCACCTATATAATGTGTATATATATATATAACATGGTGGCCATTGCTATCGCAATTCATTTAATAAAGCTTTAGGTTTCAAAGAGTTGTGTTGTATACAGGAAAGATAAATAGTGCAGTGGATCTTTTCACTTAGAAAAGGCAGGTTGCTTTCATGAGATTCTGACTTGCATTGTTTGCCAACTTGAGCATATTTTATACTTTTTTTAATTATTATTAGAACATCCAGGGCAATTTAGAGTTTGTACCTAGATGTAACTCATTTGAATAGGTTTCGCATTTGTTATTCAGAAGTGTATAAAGCTAACCTTGATAATTTTGCTTTTAATTAATTAGATAAATGGAAAATGCTATTAGCTAAACCATATCCATGACAGCTAATATAGCTCTCTAAGAGTTTAAACATAGATCATTGAAGGTTAATAAATTCTTTTCCAAAGCAGTAGACCAATCAATACAATAACTGTGTTAGTAGGAAGGAGGGGGAGCCTTTGAAAAATATTGATAGGGCCTTAATTACTGTCATATATTATCCTTAAAAAAAGGCTCTCATTTTAATCCCTTTGGAATTTAGTTCTATTTAGAGGAGCTAAGTAATTTTTACATTAGTGCCAAGTGTACAGAAAGACAACAGCAAAAACTAGTGCTCTTTTGGGCACGACCCTTTTAAAGTCACATTCTTCCTTGTTAGAAATATAGAATGAGCTTTCAGTTTGTAATCCTTAAATTAAAATGTGGTAAGTAGGAAGTAAGTAACTTATCCTGAATTTTTTTAATGCAGTCATACGCTTAATTTAATCCAATTTATTCCATGGCTAGGATTGATATAGGAATCAGCCAATGTGAATTGCTTTAGGAGAAATTTAAAAGTATATTCTTCAGATATATTCTATTTTGATGGTAATTCTGTTCTGGGGAGCATCTTGTACTGTCACTGTTTTTGTACTAAATCTTCAAATATTGTCTACTGTGTAAGGCAGAATGATTTCTTATCATGCACAGATCATTTTGTTTCCAGGGCAGCAAGAATCTAAGTGCATGCACAACTTGTTTTCCCTTGTAAAATCCATGATCTCATTCAAAAATCTGATTTAAAAAAAAGAAATCTTTACAAGAAGCTATGTAGGGACATACCAAATGTTACAGTGATTTTAGCTATAAACAAATTGTTAACCATGTACAATATTTAAAATAGGCCTATTTTGATGTGTTGCCTATTATACAAATACACAAAACACTTTTTGGAGGCCTCAGTTAAAAGTGGCAGAGCTTTCTGTGTATAATTTGTCTAAATAATTTGTCTAATAAAATTGTTTTCTAAACTTGCTCTCATACCGTTTAGTCCTAAATAATGTGAAAATTAAAAAGGTTGTTTTTCCTGACTTAAGTAAAGTGCTTTTAGAAAATATACCCTGGGTTCTTTTAAGAATGGAATACATATGGATATGTATTTGATATGCACCAACAGTGCTGGCAAAAGGAATGGTTTGTGAGGGTGCAAATACTTATGGTCCACAGAGCAACTAAAGGAAGGCACTCTTTTTTCTTTTGGAGTGTATTACAAATAACACATATAATATACAGAGTTCTAATGGAAAATTTCATGGATACACTCAAAAAAGAACAAGACAAAGATGTGAGATTTTTTTTAATTACTATGAACAAAACTTTAATTTAATTAAATAGGATGAGAACCTAATATAATACATTTATAATAAAAACATTCAATTCTTTTTAAAATAGGACCTATTTAGTATTCATTTCCTTGCTATTAGAATAATATATTTACCATGATTGTTTGATTTATTCTATTAATTTTTATTCTAGAATTTATTTTATTTTAATTTATTTTATTCTAGGATTTTTAATCTGTCCATCTTCTTGGACATCTATGCCCAATGTTTCATGTTTCTATAATCAACAGAAATGAAATTAAAACATATCTAAAATTTCACTAAGGCAAAGAGAATACAAGATCACATAAGATTAGTTGTACAATTTAAGTAAAATTGAAAAAAGTTAAAAACTAATCAATTACCTTTCTTATGAAAAATAAATTAGTAGCTTCAGTGGATTTTAAAAGTAGGTCAGAAGAATGATCCAATCATAAATCAGTAGGTTTTAATTACTAAAACTAATTACTAAAATTAAAAAGGTAAACTAAAAATCAAGAACCATGTAAGATTCAAATCTATAGTTTAATGAGCACAACAGCCATCACAAACAACAAAGAATAGGGCAAACCACTAATTAAGCAAGGGACAAAAAGTAAAAGCTTCAAAAATCTGTGCTAAAACCTTTGAGTTTGTCATCCATGTTAGCTCTAGAAGGTATCTCAACAATCAACTGGATCAAACCCCTGAACTTTAATAATGAAGAAACTGAGGCTTGATTAAAAGGCCTATATGTCCATAGGATTCCTGATTCCTAGTTCAGTTCTATTTTCAGAAGGCCATGCTTTAACCTAATATACCCAAGTCTAAAAATAGGAGTTCTAACACCTACCTCATCATTTCAACATAAAGTTTAGAGCTGATGGAGAAAGTAATTTGTTCTTCTTGAAACAAACCTCTTTACTACAAGATCAAGAAAGAAATCAGGTTACTGTTTTCCCTACATATATCTAAGATATGTCTCATTTTTGCCATACATAAGTAGAATATCATAAAACCACACTTGTCCTTGCTTGTATTAATATAACATGGATTGTCAGTTACTTGTATGGCCCATACTTTGATCGGTGATTTCACCAGAGAGGGAACTCCTGAAAATCACAAATAACTCTTTTAAGCCTTAGCAATGGTGGAAAGGAATTGGAATGGCTAAAAATACCATATTCCTATAACTGCCTGCTGATAAATCAGCTAGCCTTGTCCTGGTTCTCCCCAGGCTCACATTCCAAGTCTCTCTAGGTTAGTAGCAAAACCTGCCAAAGTATAACCTCAAAAAACTTAGGGTCACCTCCATGCCACCCAGAGGAAAAAAACATTAATTAAATGCTACAATGTACAAAGCACTGGGAAAATGTTAAAGGCTGACTAATTTTAGTGGGCCTGATCATTTTTGAAAGCTAAACAAAATTGTCTTAATATATCTCCGCTATATAAAAGAGAATAAAACACTAAAATCACTAACTGGAGAAAGCTTAATTTTTGTAACTTTGTATTGAAAAAAAATTGAAGAGGAAAAAGTAAACTTGCCTATGGTACCTGAATCAGCAGTAGAATTTTTTTTCTGGGAGATATCTTTGATGAATATTGAATATTTTGATATCTTTTTTTGAAGGTTGCTAAGTGTTCTTGCTGCATAGCTTTGTTTTAAAACCCTTATCTTTTGTCTTAGAATTGATACTAAGGATTGATTCCAAGAAAGAAGAGAAGTAAGGGTTAGTTAAGTGACCTGCCTAGGGATACAGAGCTAGGAAGTGTCTGAGGTCATATTTGAACCTAGATGTTCTGTTCATAATTTTTAGAATGGGGCAGAAAACCCACACTTCCAAATTAAAATAGTAATACCTTTAAAGTTTGCCAAGTCCTTTGTTCACACTATCTATTTTCATCCTCATAATAACCCTGTGTGCTAAGTGTTATTTTGTTTTACAAATGAGGATTTGAGTGGTTAAGTAGACTTTCATGATCCTGCTGTTTTGGCATATCATCTCTCTGCCCATTTTTGTTTTGTTGGAAGAGGGAGAAATGACTTTTAAAACACATAGATGTAATAAAAGTTTTAGAATTTGAACATCTGAAAGAAGCTTTCAGATATACTGCCACCATACTATTAAAAAATACTTACTCGTTAAAATGAAAAGAGCCCTGAAGTTGATTGTGATTTCTAAATCTATGATTTTTATCATATGATTCAGATTTTTGAACACTAAGAACTATTTGCCTCTGAGAAGAACAAAATATAAGGGAGTTATGATACCAATGCTAGTTACCAAAGGGACATAAAGAGGCTCAAGATACTAACTTTAAAACTAAGCTAGATGTAAGACCAATGTTTCAAATCATTACTAAGAATTTCCCTTCCCTTATTTATTTATTTATATATCATACCACCCCTGAAGACTTCCCCCAAACAACTGTTTTATCATAACTTGTGGTTTTAGCATTTCCTATTCACTTCATTAATGGGGTTAGAGGTCAAGGAACTTCTTTTCAACATTGGCCTCACGGGTAGTTCCAGTCACAGTTCCAAAGTATTTCATGCCAGATGTACTTAGTAGAGCCTACCTTTCCTGCACTATTCTCAGTTTCTAACTATATTCCAGTTCCATTCATCATTGGTCATTTTCCCCAAGGCTTATGCCTTGCCCCTTCTGCCCCAGTGAAAAATTCATGATCCACATTTTCTATATTCTGCTGACATGAATTAATGATGAATTCATTATTGATAGCTAGTTGTTCAAAAGGATGCCAGTCATTACCAACTCTTCGGCACCTCATTTGGGGTTTTCTTGGCAAACCTACTGTAATGGTTTGCCATTTCCTTCCTCAGCTGACTTTACAGATGGGGAAAAAGCAATCAGGGTTAAATGACTTGACCAGGGTCAAACAGCTAGGGTCTCAAACTGGATTCCTAACTTGAGGTCTGATACTCTGACACCTATAGAGGTGGCAGAGCCACCTCTCTGCCCAATATCACACAGTATCAGAATAGATACAAATTAGTTTGGTGTTAATGAAACAGACTCTGATATTATAGAGCTTAGAGGTCTATAACTGAGGACTCTATGGTCATTTTCACCACAAAGATTTTAGGGTTTCATAAGGGAGACAATTCCTTTACCTTTGCATCTAAGTGATAGTCCAAATCCTCGCCTTTCTCAAAGTATAATTAAAGTATCTTATCTTCCTCCTTCAGATATGTTTAACTTTTGAACTCTCATAATTCTTTTTACCTTTAAAAATATGCCAATATGCATAATCATATTATTATTATGAATCAATTTTTACTAGGACCTTATATTTGGAATTTTCGGAGCTTTTTTGAGAATCTCAATTGATCTTGCCATGAGTCCTGTGAGGTAGACAATAAAGATATTTTTTGTTCCTGGTTCCTCAAAATGAGTCACTTAAGAATTCAGTTCTATAAGGAGGGGCTAGAAAAAGTTTCAGTCCAGTCATCTGAGGATGTGAGCTCCAAGGAGCTAGAATTGGCAGATTTAGGGTGAGGGTGAGGGTTAGGATTAGGGTTAGGTTAAGAATTTAGGGTTAGGGTTAGAAGTTAGGGTTAGATTCGGCATGAATTCAGAGTTAGGGTTAGGGTTAGAATTAGGGTTTAGGGTTAGATTTAGGGCAAGGGTTAGAATTTGGAGTTAGGGTTAGGTTCATGGTTAATGTTAGAATCAACTCAAATTTAAGGTTTGAGTTTGGGTTAGGTTTTAGACTAAGGGTTTGGCTTAGGATTCAGGTTCAGATTCAGGTTAGGGTTTGGGCTGGGTTTAAGGATAGGTTTACTTTTAAGATTAGGGTTAAGAGATAGCAGAAAGGTAGCGTTAATTTTAGGTTTAGGGTTAGTTTTAATGCTAAGGTTAGAATTGGCAAATTTAGGGTTAGAGTTTAGTTAGGTTAAGGGTTAGGGTTTAGGGTTAGGTTTAGGTAAATAATCAATACTGTCTCATTTAAGAAATAAGGTTAGGGTTAGGGTTAATGATGGGTTTTTACCTTAAAGTATGTATTTTTATAGATTTAGGATATCAATCCAATCATTGATCAACATATTGCTTACTTTATGAAGCAGGGATTCAAATTAGAGATCATTTTAAAAAATAAGGAAAACCCAAGTCAAGTCTCATTTCATTTTGCCAGGATGAAAACTATTCATGACAACAATCTAAAAATCCTTTAAAGGTTGTAATCTATGCTATGATGGTTTTTCTAAGGTTAAATCTGAGAACTTCTTCATTTTAATTCATTCAATGTTTATTCAATTAAATCTCAAAGGTGCAAAGTGTGCCATATAACACTAAAGAGACTAATTTGTATAGGTATAATGAAAAATAGCATTCATTTAAAACCTTTATATGGGTAGAAATTATAGAAGTTTCAAAGACTTTACCTTTCAATTTACCTTTTTAAAATTCATTCTTAAACCTTCAAAAATACAAACTTGATCTTTTCTCTACCAGATTTTTTCATTAATGATACAAATTCTACCACTGGGGGGACCAAGGGATTAAATCCCCCCCAAACTCTCCCTCCTCTCCTCCTCAAGAAATCAGGAAGAGGGCACAGTTGCAGAGAAGAGCACAAACTTGAAAATAATGATACAAAGGCAGAGAGCAATTCCCTCCCTGGCTCCAGATGTCAGCCTCTAAGTCAAAATTATTTTTGTTGACCATTTGATTCCCATAATGAGCTAGTTTGGTAGAGAGGAGATAAATACACACATTGCTTCTGGCTCAGTGAGAATCAGAAGCCTGAGAAGCAGAAGCCTGAAGCCTGTTGGAGGAGAATCATGATGGAATAAACCAAGATTGTTAGAAGTTTAACCCTTCATTATCTCCCACCCCATCTCTGATTCGAGACCCCTAGCAACACTCCAACCCCCATAATATCACAATTACAATATGCCACATGAAAAAACTGTCTTTTCACTTCTTTATGTGATCAGACTTATATACATTTTCTTTACAGTTTCCTTTATTTGAGTGGTAAAGTATGTTTAAGATAAAAAAGGAACATGATGTATCTACCATGGTCAGACTTATGAGGAGGAAATTGCAACAGTTCAGATGACTTTGTCACTAACATTGCAATATATGATATAATTCAGAAGTTCCTCAAATCCAAAGATGAGTTACCTTAGAACAGAAATTTGAGCAATAGTAATGGCCCCCTCCAAAAAATGCGAGATCTGAAAAGTAACCAAGAACCATCACACGTTCTGTACATTATATCCAAACAAACATTATGGAATTGATAATGGGAAGTTAGAGGTAAGTAAAGGCTGTTTTGAGAGAAAATGTTTACAGAACTAATAAGGTTAGAACACTAACACTGCCATTCTGCATAAAGGAGAATTTGAATAAGAGAACAGGGCTATGGGGTTTTAGCCCATGGAGAGTGAAGTATTTCCGGTAATTCTATCAAGGAACTTAGTTCTCCTTGCTTTAGTGAAGTTTTGGCCCAGACAGTTGTTTCCTCACTCATTACTGATATTGTTGCAACCTTCCTTTTTTCAATTTTGAACCTTATTTTTCTTTGCCCAAAATATGGCTTGTTGTTACCAGTTTTGAAATATGGATCCTATAGTATCCAAATCTGTCTTGACTTTTTCCCTAAGTAAAGCTAATCCTTTTGAAGATATTAAGAGGGAATGGGTGCAAAATTCTTAAATGTAGTCCCCACAGATTTGATTATTTGTCTGTACCCAGTTCTCTAACTGATTAGCTAGTTTATTTAAGAACAATGTGAAATTTTACAGACTTCTTTTGAGGTACTTGAGCAATTTTGCCAAATGAAGAACTTTTTAAAACTTCCCTTCAAAGTAAATTACTTCTAGAACTCATGAATAAATAACAAACAATCAGCACTCTTAGGTAAAGTCTATAGGAGTCAGCCTCCCACTAAGAAAGACAAAGACAGTTTAAACAAATTTCTCTCAGCAAAGTTATTCCTCTCTCTCTGGTAGACATGTCCCTGCCATGAATATAATAGCTTTAAACACTTTGCTGAGAAAGAATAAAAGAAAGCATCTAGGTTTGTAAAACTTGTTTTCTTCTCTCACCAATACATGCCTCTAACTCAATAGGTTGGATTTTTTTATCTTTTCACTTCAAAGACACCAACTGGCCAGAAGGTCACCAATACACATGTCTGACTTTATAAAAGCTTAAAGAAATTTTGGTTGGCCCACAGGCCCACCTATGTATACATCTAACTAAATAATTTATTTTTAATTTTAGAGAAGATCCTAACAACAAAAGACAATCAGATTTCACAAGACCCATAAGAAAAGAATTGCCCCTTAAGAAATGAGGGAGGGAGGGAAAAGCTGGGTGACTTAGTGGATTGAGAGCCAAGACTGGAGATGGGAGGCTCAAATCTGGCCTCAGATACTTCCCAGTTGTGTGACCCTGGGAAAGTCACTTAACCCCCATTGCCTAGCCCTTACCACTCTTCTGCCTTAGCAATGCATAATATTGATTCTAAGGCAGAGAGTAAGGGTTGTTGGTTTTTTTTTTTAAAGAAAGAAGTGAAGCTTACTTGGGTTCAGGATGGATGGATCTTTTGATGAGGATGAGTCAGGATCCAGATGGTCCCTGAAAGAGAAAAGTTCCCAGACATCCCCAAGAAAGTTTTCCTGAGGGACTTCAGGGGTCCAGAGTCTTACCAACTGAAAGAAATAAAAAACTGGGCCAATATCCCAAGCCAAGTAAGTATCTGACTTTTTTTGTAGACACAAAATACATAAGTCAGAAGTCTGTAGCCATGCCCAATCTAGGTGGCATGAGACATTTGATGACCAAGTAGCAAAGGTTATATAAGACAATTATTCAGCTGAGCCAGATGTTCAAAACATGTTCAGAACAGGGGTCTTGAACAAGTTGATTAAATGATTTTCTTTACTAATATACTCCAGGAAAAGTGGTTATAACCAGGGCATCCCCTATTCTCTTTCTTTTCTTAGGTGACTTGATTATGACACTGTAGGACTCAGATAAGAGCTCCATTTCCCCAAATCACAATCTCTAGAGTGTGTGTCAAGGAAAGGACCCTTTCATCATTTTGGAAACTTTTAATAATATTCCTATTACAATAAATATTATTCAAATCACACAGTTGTAACTTCTCAAACTATTATAGAGGAATCCTTTTAAGTGATTAGAGATTGCTTAATTAAATTTCTTTTACATAAGTAAATATTTTTTGTTGTTCTTCAGTTGTTTCAGTCATGTCCAACTATTTATTACCCCATTTGGGATGTCTCCAGATCATTTTCCATGTGAGAAACTGAGGAAAACAGGGTTAAATGACTTAACCAAGGTCACACAGTTAATATATGTCTAAGGCCAGATTTGAACTAAGGAAAATGAGTCTTCTTGACTTCATTTCTAGCACTTTATCCACTGTGCCATGTAGTTGTCCCTAGTAAATAGTAAAGTTGAAATTTGAACCCTATTCCTCAATACCAGTTTTATTTTCATATACTTCTCCCTCATAGCACAAAAGGAAAGGAAGAAGGAATTGTGCCAAGAGATTCATGAAAGGATTCAACTTAGTGGAACTGTCTTAACAGACATATTTGCTATGTATATATCCTTTATAATCTGTTTGGAATCAATATTAATGACAATAAGATGATCATTCTAAAAACTGCTTAAAACAAACTGTCTTCTTCTAAATATAAAATTCTTCTAAAATAAAATGTAAAAAGTGTGTTTATTCATTTACAACATTCTAAGAATCAGAGATTTAGAGCCAGAAGACTCTGACAGCCATATAACCCAACCCCTTCATTGCACAAAGGAGACTGAGGGAAATTAAAGGGACTCGCCTAAAGCCTCTAATTTCAGAGAGAGCAGATTTTCCACTGTATCACAATCAGAATAAAACTTCCCCTGAGGAAAGCTTGGAAACTAGATTGATGCCCCAGTTTAGAGAGTTATGTGGAAGAAACCCAGAGTAGAAAGTAGCTGATGTGAAAAAGCCCAGGAAGACTGAATAAAAGACTCCCCACACCCATCCCACCCACATCCCTCAACAAAGCTGCCTCACATTCTTCTGCATATGTTCTTAAAGTTCCAAATTGGGCAATAACCTCGATCCATCCATCCATCCAATTTCTCTGTGGTTATGACTGACAATCATAAATCTCACCAAATTGAGAAGGTATTACTGACAACGTATCAAGCTTCAGAGAAAGTTAAAATGAAGTTTATCATATCTTTTTGTTAACCCATAAGCATCTTGAAGTGGTTTTTTTTTTTCAACTTAATAATTAGGAAAGGTACTATGGGAATTTTTCTTTTAAAGAGAGATAAATTTCCCAATATAAATATCTGCATTTTCCCATGTAGAGAACCATAGATGGCTACCAGAAATAATTTTACAGCTCTCCTCAAAAAAATGACACAAAATTCTGAATAAATTTTAAAGATAAAATTAATTTCCGTCAGTATGGTACCCACAGTAATTGCCACAAATGGAGTATGAGGGCTGTCTAGACTCCAAATATAAATCTTTTTAATGCAAAACTGCTTACATTTTCATATAAACCATGCCTATTTCCAGTGCAATTAGCACAAAATTCCTGCATACTGCCAGGAATTTAATTCATATGGATTTTTAAAATAAGCATGTGGCATTACAATATTATTGAGAGGTAAAAATTCAGGTCATAAAATCAAATGATAAGATTTCACAGTTTCAGAAAGGGCAACAATTACTACAGCTTGAAACAGTAAAGTGAATTCCAACTTCATTTCGTTATTCCATTTCAGATGATTGATATTCATTCAAAATGAGTGCTATTACAAAACTGGATTTAGTAGTCTAAAAGCTTTTCCTGATTTTTTTCTGAAAAGCTAAAATATCAACACTGTTGTTTGTTTATGTGTGTGTGCATATAGAAGTGAAATCTCATTTAGAAATCTGAATTTACAAAATAAAATTATAGAGAAATCTGAAAGGAATTCATAATCAAGAATCTGTAATTAAGCTTTTCTAGAATAGTTAGTGTAGAATTAAGTATTTTATAAATGGTCTGCATATGTTTCAGGAAAATAATCTAGGTATATGAGTCTCATAACATGTCCAAAACAGAACTCATATTTTCAAAAAAAACCAAAAACACCCATCTTCTGAGCTCCAATATTTCTTTCAGGAATACCATAATCTTTTTTCAAACATCCTGGTTTTCAACATTAGTTTCATCATCAATCCACAATTAATTTCCGAATCTTGTCCATTTATACCTACCTCCACGACATCTCTCACCTCCCTCCAACTCAGATAGCCTGGTTCAAGCCCTCATTACCTTTCACCTTGACTATTAGAAAAAGCTTAAAGGACTAGGCCTCCTTGTTTCATATCTTTTCCTTCTTTAAACTAACCTCCACATATCTGCTGAAGTGATTTTCCTAAAATGCCCTTCTAGTCAATTAAAGCACCCTAGTCAATAAATACCAGTTGCCCCCTATTGCTAATAAGATCAAGTACAAACTCCCACTTTTGAAATGCAAAGCCTTCACAACCTAATTCCAATCAATCAACCAACCTACCTTTTATTTTTCTTTCCTTCCTTCCTCCTTCCTCCCTCCCTTCCTTCCTTCCTTCTTTCCTTCCTCCCTCCTTTCTTCCCCCTCTCCCTTCCTTCTTTCTTCCTTCCCTCCCTTCCTCCCTCCCTCCCTCCCTCCTTCCTTCCTTCCTTCCTTCCTTCCTTCCTTCCTTTCTTCCTTCCTTCCTTCCTTCCTTCCTTCCTTCCTTCCTTCCTTTCTTCCTTCCTTCCTTCCTTCCTTCCTTCCTTCCTTCCTTCCTTCCTTCCTTCCTTCCTTCCTTCCTTCCGTGCTTACTCTTCTTACTGTTCTTCAAACTCACAAAACATTCCAGTTCCTATTCCCGGGGCTTTGCGATATCTGTCCTCTGAGCCTAGAATGTACTCTTTCCTCGCTTTGGTCTTACTTCCTTTAAGGTTCAGCTCAAGCACTCCCCTCTTAATGAAGCCTTTCCTCCCAACTGCTAGTGCCTACCCCTTCCCCCATACACACACTCAATTATGTACATTATATATGCCAGTATGGAGGGTGCTTTTCCTGTAGTGACTGTAACACAGGAGCCGAAATCCTGGCAGCAGCTGGACCTAATTTCAAGGTGGGCGAGGCGAAAAGGAAAGGCATTTATTTCTGGGAGTGGGAGCAGAACCGTGATAGTTAAGGGAATATGGGTACCCATTCAAACTGGGGTATGCGTCTAAGGGGAGGGAAGAGCTTGTGCCTCCGAACCTTTGGGTTTGGTTTTGGCCTTTTTTCCTTCATGCCACCCCTGAGCTCCTGCCTTCATTGAATGAAGCTTATATTCCTGCCCCCTCGTGCCCCATAGAAAATCATTCTCTATCAGAGGTGAAGAGATAAAAGAGGCACAACTTTCCCCCCTGCCCCTCCCACGCAACAGTCAATCTGTCTCCCGCTTGCCTCAGGCTTACTGTGGCGATGACATGAAGAGGTCAGCCTGACCAAAGGAAATGAAGGGACAGAAACAGGCTGCTGGGAAGTAGGCCCTCAGAACCACAATATTTATACATTAATTTTAAATATATAAATGTATAAATGCACTGATACATAATATATGTTCATCTATAAGTAAATAGGTACAAATATATTAATTTTAAATATTAAAATGTATAGATAGACTGGTAATATGTTAGTATATACACATATTAAATATATAAAAATATGTGCATTTTTTTTAAACCCTTACCTTCCATCTTGGAATCAATACTGTGTATTGGTTCCTATTCCAAGGCAGATGAATGGTAAGAGCTGGGCAATGGGGGTTAAGTGACTTTCCCAGGGTCACACAGCTGGGAAGTGTCTGAGGTAAGATTTGAACCCAGGACCTCCAATCTCTGGACTTGGCTCTCAATCCACTGAGCCACCCAGCGACCCCAAATATATGAATTTTTAAAACAAACCTATGTGATATGTTGAGGTATATGTCATTGCAACATTGTTGTTCTTTTGTTGTGGTGGTGGTGGTGGTGGTTTTTCTGAGCCCAGCAGACAGTTTGTTGGCTGGTAATGTGCTGAGCTTTCTTTTCCAGGAAGAATTTCAAAGCATATCCTAAATATTTCAAAGCTAAAAGGAGTCCTCCCCCTTTTATTTAAGCCCTTAACTTCCATCTTAGAATCAATACTATATATGGGTTCAAAGGAAGAAGAGCAGTAAGGGCTAATGGGGATTAAGTGACTTGCCTAAAGTCATACCTCTAGAAATTCTCTGAGACCATATTTGAACCCAGGATTTCTTCTCTCCAGGCCTGGCTTTCAATCCATTAAGCCACCTCGCTGGCCCAAATGAGTGCCCTTTAACTCAGGAGTATTCTAATGTATCTTGGGCTTGATGTACTTTTTTTTTTTTACCTTATAGCAAAGACTGTTTTTTTATTCATCTTTGCATAATTACTTCCCACTGCAAAGTAGATGTTTTATATTTGTTTCTTTTACTTTTTTCTAAAAATTTATTAAAAGAATTTTATTTACAAGTGTCTTAGCCCCTCCTTTCTCCTCCTCACATCGTAGAAGGGAGATGTCCATGCTTAATTCCATCTGCTTCCAAGTGAAATATGGACTAAAGAATAATCCAGGACTTGAGGAAGTTGCTCAGAACATCTTGCCCCTCCTCCCTGGTCCGGAGCTTTTCCATGATATGTGGCTCTCAGTTCCCAAGCAGACATTCCCATTCCCACCTGGGAAAAGAAGGACCCCTACTTTTCCTCCCCCACATAGGAAGTCTAGATATCACAGAGCTAGAAATCATTGCCTAGTCAGAATCTAGTCAAGGTTATCAGTTAAGACAACCCCAGTTATCAGTTAAGAAATCCCCAGAAGATACCTGAGAAGTTCTTCCCCTCATTTCAAAGAAACTTATTTCCCTCTTCAATTAAAGTGTCCAGATACCCCTCAGTGGGATCATCAGCCAGTTCCTCTAGGGGTACTAGATATATATAAATACAAAGCAAATGTTATATATGCATGTGTGTATAATATGTGTAGACATGTATGTACATGTTAATACACATATTTATAGTACATCTACATATAGTACATATGTGTGTATATGTAGTCTTTGGAAATATGTATAGCTAAATA